>NC_034438.1:45404866-45591212 GCF_002078875.1 Numida meleagris | reverse complement strand
GTGGACCCCCTACCCTACCATCCTCAAGCAGAGGGAGGCAATTTAAGAGAAGAGAAGGGGTGGAAACAGGTCCCAGCTGGGCATCACAGACAACTCCCATTCCAACCTACCTCAGTTCCCCAGGTGTGCCTTTGTAATAGGTTTGAGGCTCTAGAACTTGAAGGAGAGGTGAGTGAGGATGTGGTGGGAGGTCCAACAGTGAGGTTATCTAGGGTGAGGTGGTCGACTCCGCACCTTAAGGCTGCCTCCACCAAGAAGGACAAAAGAGTGATTGTGGTAGGTGACTCCCCTCTGAGAGGAGTGGAGGGCACTATATGTTGACCTGATGCTATCTGTAGGGAAGTGTGCTGCCTCCCTGGGGCCCACATCAGGGATATTTCTAGGAAAATCCTAGCCTGATGTGCCCCTCTGATTATTATCCCTTATTGATAGTTCAGTCCAGCAGAAATGGAGTTGCTAAGAGAAGTATGAGGATTACCAAAAAAGACTTCAGGAGACTGGGATGGTTAGTGGATGGAGCGGATGTACAGACTGTATTTTCCTGATTGTGTCAGGGAAGGATACTGAGAGGAGCAGGAAAGCCTCTCTCATAAATACAAGACAGAGAAGCTAGTGCAACCGCAAGACTTGGTTTTTTTTTTTTTTTTTTGACCATGAGGTGGTTTACTCAGCACCTGACCTGATGGCTGCTGATGGATCTCAAAGGGAAAAACGAATCCTAGCCCAGGAGCTGGCAGGGCTCATTGAGAAGGCTTTAAACTAGATATGAAGGGAGAAGGGGATAAAACTAGGCCCACTAGAGATGAGCCTAGGGGAATTATGGCAGGATTGGAGGTGAGGCAAGGGGCTCAGCTGATGTACATCTACACCAATGCAGGCAGCATGGGCAACGAGGAGGAGAAGCTGGAAGCCATCATGTGGCAGGCAAACTGTGACTTAGTTGACATTAGTGAAACATGGTGGGATTGCTCCCATGACTGGAGTGCTGCAACGGATAGCCATAAGCTCTTCAGAGGGACAGACAAGGAAGAAGGGGTGGTGGTGTGACTCTCTGTTTTAGCGTGCTTTGATGCTCTTGAGCTTGGGGCTGGAAATTATAAGGTTGAATCTCTATGGGTAAGGATCGGGGGGAGTACCAACAAGGCAGACATCCTAGTGAGAGAATGTTATAGATCATCTAACCAGGATGAAGAGACAGATGAAGCATTCTACAAATCGCAGGCAGAAGTTGTGTCATCGCCAGTCCTTGTTCTCATGAGGGACTTCAACATCCCTGATAAATGCTGGAAATACAATACAGCACAGAAGCAGCAGCCTAGGAGGTTTGTAGAGTGTACGTAAGATAACTCCCTGATGCAGCTGGTAGGAGAGCCTACCAGGGGAGGTGCCCTGCTATAGTCCCTGCTATCCCTGATGTTCACAGAGAAGGACTGGTGGGAGATATGGAGGCTGGGAGCTGTCTTGGACAGAATGACCACAGAATGGTAGAGTTCTCAATTCTTGAAGTCAGGAGAGGGACCAGCAAAACTGCTACCTTGGATCTGTGGAGGGAGGACTTCAAACTGTTCAGGGCACTGGTAGTGATGGTCCCTTGAGATTCAGTCTCGAAGAGTAAAAGGGTCCAGGAAGGTTGGTCACTCCTCAAAAAGGAAGTCTTAAGGACACAAGAGCAAGCCACAAGATGAGCTGAAAGGGAAAAAGACCAGCGTGGATAAACAGGGAGCTTTTCCTGAGGCTTCAGGAGAAAAGGAGAATTGACCTCCTGTGGAAGAAGGGATGGACAACTCTGGGAGAGTACGAAGAAGCTGTTAGGATGTTCAGGGAGAAAATTAGAAAGGCAGAAGCCCAGCTTTGACTGAACTTGGCTGTTGGGGTAAAGAAGAACAAAAAACTTTCTTACAAATATATTGACAATAAGAGGAGAGCTAAGGAGAATCTCAGTGCTTTCCTGGATGCAGTGGGGAACTTGACCACTGAGGATAAGGAAAAGGCTGAGGTTCTCAATGTCTTCTTTACATCTGTCTTTAAAGTCATACCAATTATCCTCATAGTACTCTACCTCCTGACATGGAAGTCATGGATGGAGAGCAGAATAAACCCCCCACAACTCAGGTGGAAACAGTTAGAGACCAACTACTCCACCTGGACTGTTATGAGTCCATGAGGCCAGATGGGATCCACCCAAGGATGCTGAGGGAGCTGGCGGAGGTGATAGCCAAGCCGCTTTCCATCATCTGTCAGTGTTCCTGGTCATCTGGTGAGGTCCCAGAGGACTGGAGGCATGCCGGTGTGACTCCCATCTACAAGAAGGGTCATGAGGAGGATCTGGGGAACAACAGGACTGACCTTGGTTGATAGGAAAGGTTATGGAGTAGATCATCTTGAGGGAGATCACACAGCATGTGCAGGACAACCAGAGATCAGGCCCAGCCAGCATGAGTTCATGAAAGGCAGGTCCTGCTTGACCAATCTGATCTCCTTCTATGATCAACTGACCTGCCTGGTGGATGAGGGAAAGGCTGTTGATGTCATCTGCCTAGACTTTAGCAAAGCCTTTGACACTGTCTCCCAGAGAATTCTCCTGGAGAAGCTGGCAGCCCATGGTCTGGACAGGTATACTCTTTGCTGGATAAGGAACTGGCTGGATGGCCAGGCCTAGAGAGTGGTGGTGAGTGGAGCTAAATCCAGCTGGCGACTGGTCATGAGTGGTGTTCCCCAAATGTCAGTACTGGGGCTTGTTCTGTTCAATATCTTTACTGAAGACCTGGATGAGGGCATTGAATGCACCCTCAGTAAGTTTGCAGACGACACCAAATGGCAGGAAGTGTCAATCTGCCTGGGGGTAGGAAGACCCTTCAGGGCAATCTGAGCAGGCTGGATCACAGGGCTGAGGTCAGCGGGATGAAGTTCAACACAAGCAAATGCTGGGTCCTGCACTTTGGCAAGAAAACACTACAGGCTTGAGGCAGAGTGGCTGGAAGAGAGTGTGGAAGAATTGGATCTGGAGATGTTGGTTGATGCTCTGCTGGACATGAGCCAGCAATGTGCCCAGGTGGCCAAGAAGGCCAATGGCATCCTGGCTTGTATCAGAAATAATGTTGCCAGCAGGAGCAGGGAAGTGATCATCCCTCTGTTCTCAGCCCTGGTGAGGCTGCAGCCTTACGAGGAACTGGGATAATTTAGTCTGGAGAAGAAGAGGCTCAGGGGAGACCTTATTGTTCTCTACAACTACCTGAAGGGAGGTTGTGGTGAGGTGGAGATGGTGTCTTCTCCCACTTAACTAGTGATAGGACTAGAGGGAATGTCCTCAAGTTGTGACAGGGGAGGTTCAGGTTGGATGTTAGGAAATACTTTTTCCCTGAAAGAGTGGTCAGGTGCTGGAACAAGCTGTCCAGGGAGGTAGTGGAGTCACCAACCCTGGACGTGTTCAAGAAACATTTAGACTGAGGGACATGGTTTATGGAGAAATAATGGTGATAGGTGGACAGTTGGACTGGATGATCTTGGAGGTTTTTTCCAACCTTGGTTATTCTATGACTCTATGATTAAGTATACATTTTTTTTTTACACAATAAACAAGTTTGACATATGCCAACATTTGTTATTAACACAAAAACCAAGCCAAACCAAACACTTTCTATTTTAATGCAGAAGATGACACTTTCTATTAAGCTACTAGAGTACCACAGAAAAATGATGTATTGCTGTGTTCTGTCTGAGGCAGGCTGTTGTAGCCACTATTACCACAAGTGAGAAACTCTCCTACAGGCTGTGCTTTTGTTCCTCCCTTCTGCTTTGTTTATTCCACAAACTGAACAGGCACAAACTTTCCTGCCTTGGCATACTGTAGCAGCTGCAAAAGTAACTCTCAAGCTCATTTCCACTGTCTGTTATTTTGCATCTATCATGGTTTATAGACAAACTGAAATGTAGGAATATACTAACCACAAAGACTACAGTCTGACCATCTGTTGGCTGGTCATCTCTGTCTATCTTTGCACAGTCAGCAACCCTACAGAGAGCTTCCTTAATTTTTTTTCACTCTCAGTCAGTCTTAAATGGAGTGGGCTACTTCAACATTTTAGATACTTTCAGTGTCAACAACATAGTGGCATCTTAGTAGACAGTGTGCTAGCTGAGGAAACGTAAAAAGCAATTACCTCAGCATCCATTAGTCACTAACACTCATGCTATAAGAGGATTTTCAACTGTGTTGAGAGAGGAGTACGAAGTTGTGATTTGCAGTGTGGCAATATCAGGCTATTTATTATGTGGTTAACAGAGTAGTGTGCAACATAGGTTACTAATGTTTGTTACAGTAGGTCCTTTAAAAAAAAATTGGCCACTACACGTAGACATATCCTTGAAAACTGCTTTTTAAACACCAAGGCATGAAAGGTACATTTTGCGACAAGATAATTCATACACATAAAAATTTATTAATCTTCATCCAGCTTTAGTTCTTGGCAAGAAAAACCCTTTCAGAAACAAAAGCACATATATTTGCTCACAAAATTCTGTGTTTTTTTTCTAAGTGTCTATGCTTGCCTAATTGTTACCCCTTTTTTTTTTCCTTTTCTTTTGTTGCCAAGGTAGCATTAGGAGATACCTACATATTTACCACCCTGTTCTTAAGATAACAATTTAATAATACAGACACACCCCGAGCAGTTAGAAGCTAAGAAAACTGCCAGTTTGTCCAAAACATTCATGGCCTACAAAACCACGAAGGGACATGTGCACATATAAAAATATTTTCTGTGCATGTAGTAGTGACTATATAAGAAAAATGCAACGATATTAATGTATTTGATTAATTTGCTTTTCTTTCTCATTAACTTCACAAGGTTTATTAGCAAGGTGATTCAATATGTCATATTTAATCTACACTTCTTATGAGAAATTACCTAGAATCATAGAGTTGCTTGGGTTGGAAAGGACCTTAAATATCATCGACACAACAGTAGAAGCGAAAAAAAGTCTCACCTCACCAAAATCTTTTTAAAAAGTTTAAACTCTAACAGACTCTGTTATAAAAGGCAGTTTTGATGTAGCAAATCTGATTGCAAAAAAATAAAAACCATTTACTGGTGGGGAGTTTATTAAATAATGTTTGGAAAGCATGGTTCATATAATTTGTCCTGATAAAATAAGTAATTTTTCTAAAATCAGTTTTCCTCACCAGACTGTAGCCAGATGAACTGAAGAAATAGGAAACAAATCTGGAGAGTAAAGATGCTAATTTCAGATTTTATTCTTTGGCGATAGATTAAAGTACTGATGCTACAGATATGGCTCATCTTGCCATTTTCATTAGAGATCTTGATAACAAATATAATGTCACTGAAGAAATGGCTTCTTTAGTGCTGTTAAAAGACACAATTAAATCTCTTGATTTCTATGAAGCAGTAAAAAAATCCATTAAAGCAATTTACTTTAACTTTGGTCAACATATCTGGTATAGCTACTGATGGTGCCACAATGATGGTTGGTAAAAAAGAGGGCCTTATAAAATCAATAGAAGATGGGGCAATTGCCACAGGCAACTCAACATTTGATGAAATGTCACTGCATTGTATATCAAGAAAATTTATGTGCTAAAGCTTTAAAAATTGATAATGCCACACAAATCATCATCAAACCTGTGAATTTCATATAGTCCAGGGGACTGAATCATAACCAATTCCAGGACTTTCTTAAAAGTATGGACTGTGGGAACATCATTTACTTTTATGGAGGAAGGTGACTAAGTCAGGGTAAAATGCTAAAAAGATTTTATGATCTGTGAAATGAAATCATGTCCTTTATGGAATCAAAGGGAAAATTTCTGTCAGAACATGAAGATGAAAAATTGCTCACAGATTTAAAGATAGATTTGGCTGCCCATTTAAATGAGTTAAATATGTGTCTTCAAGGTGAAAATCAACTTATCTATGCTATACTTCAAATATTAACAGTGTTTGAAATGAAACTTAAATTATGGCAAGTTCAAGTTATGGCAAATAATTTTATGCATTTTTACGCATTGACTAAACGTAATCCTGTGAACAGCAAAAAATATGCAGCCTTGCTTTCTGTTTTGATGAAGGAATTTGAAAACAGGTTTCAGGGTTTCTAAAAAAAATCATTAATTTTTTTTTGTATATTTACAAGTCCATTTTCAGTCAGCATAAATACATTACCTGTGAATTTTCAAATGGAATGTATTGAATTGCAGTCAGACATTCAACTCGAAGAAAAATGTGATCATGCCTCTTTATTAGACTTTTATAAGACCTATCTTAACAGAGAAAAATATCCCTCACTTCACAATCATGTCTCATTCATGTCATCACCTTTTGGCAGTATGTACATTTGTTAATTGTTGTCAAGGATGAAGTTCAGGAAGAGGAGTATTTAACAAAAAATCACTGGCGAACACCTTGAGAACTCTCTAAGAATTGCCATGATTTCCATTGAACTAGACATTAATGCATTAGTTTCTCAAAAGCAGGGTCAAATATCTTACTAGTTTTATGTTTTTGTTGCTGTTTTTTTACATTTTAGTTTAAAAAAAGTCAAAAAATAAGTTTTGGTCCTTATACACATTAACTGTATGATATATTTTATATATAGACCAAGACAATTCCTGTTTGCTCAGTGTTGCCCAGACAAGCCAACAGGTTGGACACCCACACCTTAAGAGCTCTACTTAAGCTCAGGCCTGGACAGCTGCTCCTACCCGAGCTATGTTGATAAATAGCTGTGGATGGATTTTTCTGCCTTTTTCAGGCTTAATTGCCTGCCTGGACTCACTAGATGGATCCTGGAACTGCTTCTTCCCCATGCCCTGTCTGGGACTGTTAATAGGCTCTATGCTGAATTACCCCATACAGATGTGCTTGGGTACTGCAGGACTGCCCTCTGCCAATGGAGGGTACTACAGCCTCTATTGAGGATGTCCTCTGGACCTATCTTGTTCCCATCCTGTTGGGTAGCCCTGCTGTTGCTGCTTGGTGGCCGTGGCTACATGGGGGTTTTCAGTCATCTCTCAAAATAGGCTGGCTTGTGAAGGGAGAAAGGAGAATACCAGGAAAATGAGGAGCACAAAGGGCATATCAAACATTGCTTTAAGCATGCTTGGAATTTGAACGTGCCAGAAACTCTTATTAGATGTAAAGAAAAAACACATGTTCAATACAGAAGTCTTAATACAAGAACAATTTGCTTCATGATTTTGTTTACCAGGATTTAGGTAGCAGATGACTGAGGAATGAGTCTACCACACCACAAAATGACTGTGGTTTAAGGATTCAGAAGAAATGGCCCAAACATGTGTAGAGAAGTGCAGGTACAGGTACCTGTAACTTTAAGTATCTGAAATTCTTTCCTCTCATCACACCTTGTAAGATGGTTTTTCATCTTCAAAGGAGTTGTTTCCCCTGTTCATTTCCAGACAACACAAAATAGGATACAAGGAGAAAAATAATAATAAAAAAGAGCGTAAGTTTTTGCTATTCAATTTACAGAAATCAGTATTTTAGCATATTGTTCAGTTATACCATCTGACACAGTATTTTTGCAAATCATGTCACACATAGAATATACTTTTATTAAAATGTATGGACAGATTCAGGCTTGGCAGTACAATTATAGGAAAGTACTGAGAGCATGAAGTAGTATCAACAAACTGCTTGTAATACCTTCTTAAAGATAATAAAAAAAAATTTATAATGCAGTCAAAACCAAAAAATAATGAAAGCTCACGTAAGCGACAGATGTTCTCTGGCATACTGTTTGGCTTTTCAATGGAAATATTAAAGCTCAAAAAACAGAGGCAAGTTGAAAACTATCTTAGGCATGCCTTAAGGCACAGAAAGCAAACACCCTGTTCTAATCCTTTGAAGGATGATTCTGACAGCATTTTCACCTAGAAATTCAGTAGGATAATAAAAGGACTGGAATATTCTCAGCTGGTAGCTATTCAAAGCATCTCAATTAGAAAGAAAGATTTATTTATTGGAAGAAAAAAAACCAGCTTTGCTCTTTTTAGCAAGTGCCAACAAAGTAGAAGCAAACAGAATGCAAATGCAAGGCACCTGGTTCAGAGATAACTTCTCATAGCTAATTTGTTATGGTCACTCGCTGCTGTAGCTTTGCTCAAGGCCTTTAAATTTCAGATACGCTCCCTGTTATTTTAACATATGCCAACATGGCAAAGCATTTCCCTGATGATCACTAGAAGACTTTCTGCTAGACATACTGTTGTCCTATTCCAAGAAGGATAAGATTACACAGAAGTATGTTTTTATTATTTGACATCTCTTTAAAAAATGTATTGGGATAATTATGCTCTGCATTAGTAGTCTAGAAAATTATGAGGATAGACAAAAATGAAGGAATGGAATGTCTATAGGTTAGTGAGGCACTTTCAAAATACCTCATAACTTAAGCTAAGTTATAATAACAGACAATAAAACACACACTTAAAGGACCTAAAGCAGATGGCATTTAATAGTGAGGTGAATTCGCTCTTATTCAGTTCACTTCTTTTCTGGCTTTTCCCCATGCTTTAAAGACTTAGTTTTCTTGCACATGTTACATGTGACTATATTCACCATTACAGCCTTCCTAAAGAATTCATATTTAGATTCAAAATCTCCATTTGTCTCTTATTTAAGAGGTGCTTTTGATCTTTCTCTGCAAGCGATTAGCTATCCTCCAAAGTCAAGTTAGGCTAAGTGTCCCTTTGCACAGGTCAGTTGTCATTTGCTATACACGACAGACAGTAGCTGTGTAAGGATTAAAATAAAAAAACATACATAGGTCATTCTTAAAGTAATGCCTCCAACTTAGTTCCACAGAAACTATAACAGATACAAAGGAGATATTACTTTTGGAGCAGCCCTCATATTTGCCTGAGGCTATCAGAGTAAAACATGAACCTTCCATCTCATTAGTACATTTCACCTCAGATGTACAAACCCACACCAGTAAGTAAATTAAAAAAAAAAAAAGAAAAAAAAAAGAAGTAGGTTTTATTTTTGCAGATTTTTGCAATATATTCAAAATATCATTTTGAATGATAAACTGAATCCCAACTCTATCTTTGCAGGATCCAAAAACTCACTGTTGTGAGCTTATTCCACCAGTGGTCAACAAAACTGTCCAGGAATGAGAAAATCTGAATACTACAGTTTGCTTTTCCGGAAGGTGATAGTTAAATTTTACCAGAATATTAAGAAATTGGAATAATATATAGGAAAATGGCTCTTAGAATGAATACAATTTCATAAATTCTGGCAAAGCTGCAGATTTACCCAGGGAACTTACTAAAAAAAATAACAGAAAGTAGTAAAGTGTACTTTTTTATGCTTATACTACACTAACAGTAAGGCTTTCTGCTAATATGTTACAGGTATCAGAGATGTTATTTCACTATATTTGTGAAATGTTGACACAAATCTGTAGTCTTGAGATATTATAATGAATGTCTTGAGACAAAAAAAAAAAACTTTATGTAAAATAAGTATTTTAAATTAATATCCTCACAGAAATACAATTAAAAAAGCATTCTAAAATATTATAAAAATGACATCTCATTCCCTATGGACTTGAGACCACTGCTTTGCAAAGGTGAAAAGCGTGCCTAATGTCCTTTCCGTGTCACTGCAACAACCCTTGTCTCCTCAGGTCCCTGCAGTGCCATTACTATGATTATAGCACTCATCTTTAAGCTGTCCATGTGATATTATTTGTCAAAAGTTATTTCTGTGTGGCTGTTTCAGACCTGTGACTTATTGATTGGCTGCTCAGCCAGCCATTCCAGATTTGCCTATTACTTGTTTGGTTTTAGATTTATTTGCTAGATATCAGTTTCAAATATAAATTGTGAAAATTAGTAGAATTAATCATTTAGATGTAGTTATTTTACTTTAGTAGAGATGTAGCTGAATAGTGATGAATGAAGAGTTAAGAGATTAGATTTTCAAGGTATGTTAGCATTTATATATTTTTTATCTTTTTTTTTTATATTTTAAAACAGATAAAGATTTATCAGGTACTAAGAGAACGCATGGAATTGTGTAATAACCTTAGAAAGAGAGAGATCTTCCTCTTAAGTGGATTTCTGGATAAAGTAATTAAATTGGAGCGTATAAACAAGACAGCTCAATACTGAGTACTTCTTGGCATATTCTCATGTAAAGTCTGCCTACTCTGGAATGCTTATTTTTGATTAAGAGTAGTTGTACTGAGAACCTCATTCTTTTCATACATTCTCCCTTTGTTAGCGTCTGAAGCATTTTCAGATTCCTGCCCCTTCAGGATCTGCTTCACCTTCCCTCTAATTTGAAGTTCATAATATGCAAATCCATCTTTAAACTGTGAAGCTGTTTTTCGTCCCTCTCCATACTACAGCAATCTCTGAAAAGCTGAAAAAGCTACTTCTATGTCATAGACACACTTGTAAGTACTTCTCTTTCATCTTACTCTGTTGTAAAATTTAATACTTCTATTTCACAATAGATGTCAGTATTTTAAAATTAATCAAAAATTGAAATAAATAGCTGACTGTTCAAAATTAATCATTTTCCTTGGGAAAAAAAACTTTCATACACATAAAAGATGTTATTCAAAACAACCACAAAATTGAGGTATCTCACTTTCTTGACATTTATGCTATTAAAATAGCACATATGAATCCCCTTAGATTAATCTTAACCTGGACAGAGTTAATGCAAATACGTAGGCAGTACAATATCTATGCAATACAATATAGTAAGATGTAATATGTCAAAAGATGATACTGAAACATGTTTTTTACAAGTAGCAATTTCTGTATATTTTCTTACTACCTTGAGATGTTACTGGAAAATGTTTTAGCTTTATCTGATAATATTTTTCGACAATAATTTTTTTTCAGTTGTTCCAACAAAAGAAAACTAAACTCCTTTATATTTCATTATTGGGTCATAACATCCTCTTATGAATCAAAATGTTTTCTACTGAAGGGAAATTGAGCAGAATAATTATAGTGTACTACGTAATTCAAACTCCAGTGGTCTGTATATTACATGAGTTCTACATAGTGTCAGCAGCAAAACAGATTTCAGCTCATGAAATGTAACAATAAGCTGAATAATGAGTAAATTTCTTGTTAAACTTGTGAGTTTTATTTACCAAAATTTATATATCACTACATGTAAAACATGAGAGTTTTTAAATCTTTTGAATAGCCTTAGTATTTCTTCACAATGCAAATTAGCCACTTGGAAGCATGTGCTATGTTAATAGTTTTAATCACAAATGAACACACAACTTTTCCAAGACGACTATTGCAATGCAGACTGAGTGCAAACTGTGGCTTCTATTTACTTGCATTTAAGTCATCAATATGTGTTACACTCACTGACCAATGCATTCTGGAAACTTTATCTTCTCTGCTATTCTTAAATAGTTTACAGAAATAAATAGTTAGCTCCGAGAGTCATGCCTCCTATTTATTTCAATGGAAACTACAACAGATTCAAAGAGCACAATAACACTATTTGACAGAGCAAATTCTCAACCACCAAATGCTATTTGTCAGCATAGTCACCACAATGAGGTATGTATTTTCACCAGTGATGAACAAGAGCCTGAGTGCCATACTCTTGTAATCTGCACAAGTGGAGGTGACCCAGTCCTAGTGTCACCACTGCACAAACACATGACCCACAGCCTCACTGTGCTCACATTCACTGCTTGGGCTCCACATTCAGCAAGCATCAATGAATGTCAAATGGTACCATTCCTTCTGCACAGAAGAATTCAAAGATACACCTTTGCTTCATCTGCACTTCC
Organism: Numida meleagris; assembly: GCF_002078875.1. Lineage (NCBI taxonomy): Eukaryota > Metazoa > Chordata > Aves > Galliformes > Numididae > Numida > Numida meleagris. The sequence goes on along the minus strand of NC_034438.1, from coordinate 45,579,389 downwards.
ACTGCAAAGCAAAAGATAATTTTCTCTGGTGAGATAAGTTAAAAAAAAAAAAAGTCCAGTAAAGAGATATGATCAAATTTTTCTTTGAGTTAAATGGCTGACTGCAATTGTATATAATCCATTTGAAAATCTGCAAGTAGTACATTTGTGTTGACTGAAAGTAATTGCAAATATACAAAAAAAAAACTTTTTTTTTTTTTTTAGATGTTGAAACCTGTTCTCAAATTTCTCTATAAAAATGGAAAGCAAGGCTGTATATTTTTTGCTGTTCACAGGACTGTGTATAGCAAATGTATAAAAATGCATAAAATTATTTGCTGTAACTTGAGCTTGCCATAATTCTGTAATTTGTTCCATTTTGAATGCCATTACGGTTTGAACCTTAGCACAGACAGGTTAACTTTCCCCTTGAAGATGTATACTGTAATTGGCAGTTACTGAGTTTTATTCACCAAGTGGCACAAGTGCAATGCACAATACACGCAGCTTTCAGTTCGACAGAGTGTGTGTGGCAGGCACAAAAGGCAGAATTAGCAATGCACCACACCCTCCTTCCCACAGCATTCTACTGTAACCTATGCACTCTGTGCTCAAGCTACGCGCAATTGACTCATGAAAAATATTGCTAAAAATCACATCATAATGTTTAAAGTTTACAATATTGCAGGACTGCATTACTGTCTGTCCATGCCCACATGGGAATATGGGTTGGATAAGCCTGATTTAAAGCATGGCTCCCAGTGTCTTAATCTATAGTTGTTTGAGTTACCACTGAATCAGGAGTGTAAGAGGATCTTAAATTATAAGGTGAGGCATACAGCTTGGCTAAATCACCCACCTGGTGGAGGGTTTAAGAGATTAATCCAGAATCACACAGGAATTCTGGCACAGGCAGGGACCAAAAGCATTTTCAATATTAGTTGCCTAAATTCTGTAACTCTTTCACTATTTACTGAATTTCTTGCCTGAGGTTGCTTGTTTTTATAACAAATTATAAACCTCTTGAAAATCAACAGATACAGTATTTAAATTTCCCTTTCCCCATTGGGAGGATGAGAAGAAGGAAGTTAATATTACCTTTACAAGGAAACTTGGGTAATGAATACAGAGGATTGGATTTCTATGCACAGTTGAGAGGAACTGAGACAATTCAGAGATTGCAGAACCAGAACTTTCCTTCAAAACTGCAAATTTCAAAGTATCACTGTCTTTATATTAGGATCTTGCTTATAATTTCAGTTCTTTGGGATTAGTAGCACTAATAACATCTATAGCACAAAATTCTTCCTTTGCCCTGCGGAGAAGGACCTGGGGGTCCTGGTGGATGAAAAACTGAACATGAGCCAGCAGTATGCTCTTGCAGCTCAGAAGGACAATGGTATCCCGGGATCCATCAGAAGAGGGGTGGCCAGCAGGGACAGGGAGGTGATTGTCTCTCTCTACTGTGCCCTGGTGAGGCCTCATCTGGAGTACTACATCCAGGTCTGAGGCCCCCAGTACAGGAAAGATGTGAAGCTGTTAGAGAGGATTCAGAGGAGGGCCACTAAGATGATCAGAGGGCTGGAGCACCTCCCCTATGAAGACAGGCTAAGGGAGCTGGGTTTGTTCAGCCTGGAGAAGAGAAGGTTGAAAGAAGACCTCATTGCAGCCTTCCAGTATTTAAAAGGGGATTATAAACAGGAGGGGAATCAACTTTTTACTCAGATAGATAGTGACAGAACAAGGAGGAATGGTTTTAAGCTCAAGGAGGGAAGGTTTAGACTGGATTTCAGGGGGGGTTCTTTACAGAGAGAGTGATGTGGTGCTGGAAGAGGCTGCCCAATGACGTTGTGGATGCTCTGTCCCTAGAAGTGCTCAAGGCCAGGTTGGATGGGGCCCTGGGCAACCTGGTCTAGTAAGAAATGTGGAGGTTGGCAGCCCTGCCTGTGGCAAGGGAGTTGTAGCTTGATGATCCTTGAGGTCCCTTCCAACCCAAGCCATTCTATTATTCTCTCTGTTCTTTTTATTAATGTATTTGGCCATGTGCTAGTCATCAGTCAGTCACCTTAGTGACTTCTGCTCACTTGCCTGTCTGATTTAGTTCACAGCACAGTATATTTAAAACACATCTTTCTTATTCACAGCTCATTCTGTATTTATCTTCCTTTTCTGCTCTATCAATTACATATTAGCTACTGCAATTTTTATTACCTTACAAACAAGGTACATTACTGTTGATATAAACTGCCAGCCGACTAACACCACAGCCTTTACAGTCATGAAATAATTTGTAATCTAGTTCTGAGCAACTTCATTTGCTTGAATTTACTTCTGGTGGTTGTCCAGACAGAATGCATATGACAAAAATATGTCTATGCATTCATACCTAATCAGGCCTTGTTCTTAGTGGCAAGACAGAACATCAAGCGGTACTGTTGCAAGACAGAATTTTGAGCTTCACTGATGGATTGCGCAGTGAAGGTGAACAATAGGCAGAACTGAGATGTTATCAGAGCTGGATGTGGCATGGAAAAGGAACTTAAACTGCAGAGGAATTCACGCTGTCAGCCAGTACCTATGGTTTCATGACTTTACTAAAGTAAAAATTATTCCAGAGTGCATTTACATACTGCTAAAAACTGGATGTACTATACAGCTTTAAAATAAGTACCTCTGAATTTTTTGTCAGGATGCACAACTCATGCTGAAATTGTTTACAGTAAGCTCAAGTGCAGAAAATGTGTCATCCAAAAAATGACCTCATCCTTTCATGGTCTGTATGACTACAAATTCAGCTGCATTGAAGTACACAAACACCAAGTTCAGTGTCTCACCATGTACAACCACAGTGGAAGTGTGGTTCCTTCAGAACATTGATATGTCTGCAATGACAGACCTCAAGAGAAGTGGTACCAACATTGTGTACAGATGCTGACAGCTTCTTGCCAGTGGTGTTCCTTAAAGAATTGTGGAATCACTAAGGTTGGAAAAGATGCCTAAGGTCCAACCGCCAACCCATCACCACCATGCCTACTAACCATGTCTCTAAGTACCATATCTACACATTTCTTGCACAGCTCCATGGATGGTGACTCCACTACCACCCTGGGCAGCCTGTGCCAATGCATCACCACTCCTTCTGAGAAGTTTTTCCTAATATACAACCTGAACGGTTGTATATTAGGAACTTGAGGCCGCTACCTCTTGTCCTATCTCTGTTACCTGAGAGCAGAGTCCAACCCCCACCTTGCCACCATCTCCTTTCAGGTAGCTAGCTGTACAGAGCAGTAAGGTCTCCCCTGAGCCTCCTCTTCTCCAGAGTAAAGATCCCAGTTTCCTCAAGCCGCTCCTTGTAAGACTTGTGTTCCAGACCCTTCACAGCTTAGTTGCCCTCCTCCAAAAAGACCTTGGCATGGTACACTGACCCACAGCCTTGACCCAGCCTGCCATTCCCAGGTGGCAGTCACAAGCACACTTCCGGGACCCTGGTATTGGTGCTGGTCTCCTCTGTCTAAAACTTCCCGAGGCCACGGCAGGGCCCAGGCTGTGCTGGTGTCAAGGCCTGTGAACCTCGAGTCCTGCTGCAGCCTCAGCAGAGAGTGGAGGCCTAAGGACATCACAGGATCGAATAAGTGGGGAGGGCACGGCACGGCACGGCACGGCACGGCGAGTCTGCCGGGGGTGAGGCTCTCTTTGCTCTGCCGCCATCGTGCGCAGCAGCCCGGCCGTGTTCCCCCCGCCGGGATGTGAGCGCTGGGTGGAGTGAGGCGGCCCGCGCCTTATGCAACCGACCCAGGGAGCGGCCCTCGCCACTTCGCTAACAGCTCTGCGCCGGGAGTCCCGAGGACGGAGGGGAAGGTTGGAAGTGCTGCGTTCGCCCCAACTCCGCCGGTGGGGGCAGCGCTCCCGCCCCTTCTGACCTCGCCTCTCCCCGCGGTGCGTGCCGTCCGCAGGTGCGGGGCTGGCTGCAGCCGGCGGGCGGCTCCGGGCGCGGCCGAGGCTGAGGCGGGTGTTTGCCGGCGAGTTTCCTCTCAGGTTCTGCACCCAGCCGGGTGTCGAGCTGTAACGAAATGCGTGCCTGGGACGACCTCTCTCCATTCCCAATGCTTCTTCCCTCCTGGGTACCGGGCGTTGTGGCCGGGATTGCCTCCTTGCATCTCATCCAGAAACTTCTCTTCCCCTACTTCTGGGCTGACCTGAGGTACTTGCTGAAGGTACTGCTTTATGGGCTGAGAGTGGAGAGCTACAGGCAGAGAGGGAAGATTGTCACCGTGCTGGACAAGTTCGTGAAGCTGGCTGAGAAGCAGCCCCACAAGGCATTCCTCATCTGTGACGGGAAGGTGCTCTCCTACCAGGATGTAGACAGGCGCAGTAATAGGGTAGCGCAGGTCTTCCTTCACCACAGCACTCTGAAGAAGGGTGACACAGTGGCCCTGCTGATGGGCAACGAGCCTGACTTCATCCACGTGTGGTTTGGACTGGCCAAGCTGGGATGTGTGGTAGCTTTCCTCAACTTCAATGTCCGCAGCAGGTCTCTCCTGCACTGTGTCAGTAGCTGTGAACCCAAGATACTGATAGTGGGAGCAGGTAAAATATTCAGTTGATTTATATGTCTGAAGCTTTTAATGTCACATTTTTCCAGTGTATGCCTTTTCAGCTCCTTCACTGAAAACCTGTTTGAGGTGTTCACAGAATGAAAGAAATCTGGGGCTAGAAAAGGCTTCAGGATAAACTTAAGCCACTTAAATGAAGTATATCCATGCTCTGTGGACATGGATTTAACCTGTTCTTGAAAGTATTCATTGCAGAAAAGTTTGCAACATCTGAATGTAGCCTGTTCCAAATGTTTAATTACTTCAAGAATTGCCTAATATGTCTCAGAGAAATTCAATAGCTATTAATTAAAATCAGCTATTGAGAATAGTTTCCTACTCTGTTTGAAACAGTCAATTTCTGTTATCCAAGTAATGATTTTTATTTTTCTGTACTATTCTACCATCCTTGTAGTAGTCAAACCTGTTAAAACCAGACTGTTTGTACTGTAGCTACGCGCTATGCAGATTCTTCTTTACAGCTGTTTACAAAGATATGCCTGTTTTCCAGGGTCTAGAACAGGGAGTTTTACTTCATAGGTGTAACACGTAGAAGATTGATTTGCCATAACCAACTTACTTTGTAAGTAGATTACAGAAGAAATTGTTGTATCTGAATAGGTGATAACCATGTCTTCTGTGTGTTTCCAGTACATTTCTTATTATCTACGTCAAAATAATTTAAAAACTTGATGTAGATATACTGTGCATTTCATTATTGCAGTTAAGCTTCAGTTATAGAGATCTTTAAACCAAAGCCAGAGAGATATAACCTAAAATTGGGCTCCTGAGCATGTCTACATTTTTGATCAATTGCTAGTGAAACCCACAATGCTAAAGGATCATGCAGAACTGTGACTCTTTGGGTGGAGGAGGGTAGTTCAAAATATGAAATGTAAGCTTCATTCTGCCTCTCTAAAATTATTATTTCAAATGTTATGCCTTATTTCTAGCTCACATCTTCTTGTCCTATTCCTATTAACAAAGTTCGTAGGGCTTTGCATCCGTGACACCTAACTGGTTACATTTCCTTCTGTCTGCTCTATGCTGCTATTGCAAATTTATGCTTTCACAGTTGTAGTTAATATTTTTCCCTTACATACTTTTAAATTATTAATTATGTAGTTCCAATTGTATGTGCTATGCTGGTTTAAGAATAATAGAATACTTAATAACTAAACTAATGAAACAGCAGCCAATTTAAATATAATCCCAAAGCATATGGCGACAATGTTTCTGAACTGTCAGTTTTAAGTTTTGCCTTCTTACATATTCTTACATATCTTAAATATGTGCTTTTGAGTGTATTGATTGAGGAACTGATTTAATCTTAAGGCAGTTCTTGCACATTGACTGCGGTTATTTTTTGAGTCTGGCCATCTCAGCTCAGAGGAGAAAAGCTATGTGTAAGTAGGTAATACCAACAAGCTAGTCTCTGGGTTGGTCTTTTATGTGTTGGTGTTCTTATGTTATTCATGGGTCTCTGCATTCACTTCCTCAAACCCTTGAGGTATAGGGCTTTACAGTATTCTTCAGGATTTTAGAGCTGTTTTTGTCCATTTCTGTGAAAGAAGCTGAAGCTCTGCTTTGTACTTGTTTGTTGGCCATGTCATTTGGAGAAGCAGCCTCTCCAAAGAGGTCCGTGTTTTGCAGTTGAAGGTTAACACACTGTCCAGTGGCTGCGGGGACTGACTCATGTCACTTGAAACAAAAAGTTGGATCATACGTTGTTATTGCACATAATTCCCCATAATATTTATAAAAATTGTAGGTCGGTATTTAACACTGAGGTTACACAGTTGATTAGATAAATCCTCAGAGGTGTATTAGTATCTTTTCATCCAGTGTTTTTGTTTCAAGGGATTCTGCCTTACCTGTAGGTACGATCTGAGCTTTTCTTGTGTGCTTTGCTCTTTTGATGCTCTTTTATACAGGACTGTAAATAGCCTGAACTCAGCATACTAAATAGGATATTCTATTGCAAAATACATACACTAAAGCATTCATCTTGTGGTCCATTATCTCTCATTGTCATATAAGGATTTTTTTTTTAATTACAGATCATTATATAACGGTATTGTTTCTGCGTAGAAGAAATCCTGATTTTTAGCAGTATGTATGCACTGCGCCCCCCACAAATGAGCTTGAGGTAACAATTGCACTTAAAGAGTTACAAAGCTATCTTTTCAGTACTTTGGATTACCTTTGATCTAGTTCATACACTGCACCACATTGAACATCGTCCTGTCACATTTTGGTCATTAACAGTCTGTGCTCAGCAAGACCAAATTTTCTCTTGACATTTGTGTCTGTTAATGGCACATTAAATCTGGAAGCTGCATTTAAATCCAATTAAGATTTCATTTAGGTGTCCAGGGACCTTCATCCTTCTGTTGATACCTGCATCACTACCCACAGATCAATTTTTTATTGATGTATCTTTGAGCAGAATATGTTGGTGTAGTCTTCCTCTGTGTGTGACAGTTGTGTCTTATTTCTTCTTTTGGTACATCTTGTCATTTTTTCAGTATGCTTTCACTTTTTTCAGTTTGCTTTACTTTCCACAATTGTAATATTTCTATCCAAATAGTCCTGGTAATATTTATGGTTACATTTTATTCCGTGACTTTCATGCTGCTTCTTGCAAGATCACTCTCATTTAGTGGACTTTGTACTCCTAAGTTGTCCTTTTTTTCTGCAAATTTTTCAGAGGCTGTGGTTTAATATAGTCTTATATTTCCTTCAGCACTTGCAGTCAGATCTTGTTCTTGTCTGACAATTCTCTGATGTTTTCACTGCTGTTTCTAACTTCAGATTCAGGTCTTCTAGTAGAACTGAAGTTTTAGGGTTTCGTTTTGATTTAGTTGCAGAAAGGTTGCAGAATACCTGAAGCTATGATTCTTCAGCCTCTCACATGCTTGAGGAGCTGCAAAATGTCTCCTTCTTATTGGTTTCTTACATGAAATGAATATCTCTAGGAAGTTGGATTTTTAATGGAATAGCAATGTTCTTGTGGTTCATTTAGCACAGTTTAGTAACTTAGTTTATTCTCATTTGAACATAGCCTGTAAACCAAATACAGATTCTGTTTTGCCAATATATACACTTTGTGTTCCTTTCTAGTATTTCCACTTGCCATTGTAGTTCAGAGCGAAATTTTGCTTTAGCTACTTTCACTTGTCTGCTGTCTTTTCAAAAGCATTTCAATGATTTTGGGATTTTTAGCTCTTGCTTTAATTTCTCATGTAACGTGAAAACATGTAACTTTCTATCACCTCCCCCATTCTGGGGAATACTTGTTTTAAGAGTCAGAAGTTTGAAACTGTATTTAATAAAACAGCAGTTACCTAAGAACTGGGTAAATAAGGAACTTGTAAAGGAGAAAAAGGAAGCTGTATGGCTTCCGTCTATCAGATTGTCAGTTTATCAGGAATCTGATCTGGTAAAAGGTGCTTATCCTTACTACATATATTGCCACATTCTATCACCCTTATTCATTTAAATACTATGAGCATAAACAGAGGATTAAGGTATTGAGTTATGTGTTAACTTTAAAGGCACCCTGACCTTCCTAGGGAATATTTCTATTAATTGAAGTCTTGCTTGAACAAGAAACTTACATTTTATCTTTAGGACAACAGCTGTGTAAAAGCAATACCATTAAAGAACAGTGATAATCTAGTGACCCACCAGAAAGATACATATGGAATTTGTTAGTGCATTTGTAGCATGCTGCTACTGGGAAGGGTTCAGCTGAGCCCTGATTGCCATCAAGACTTCTGTCTGAAGGATTTAGCTGTGAAAGAATTGTGTTACAGCAGCCCTGACAGCAAGGGCTATTCAGAGTACATGCTGAGTGGATGTGCTTGGGCAGCTGCTCTTAGAGGACTGTGTTTAAGCAAAACGATGACCATGTCAGACTAAGATGACCTCCAACAATCAATCCCTTCTAACCTCATTCATTCTGTGATTCTGCCATTCAGAATGATATCTCCCAGCAGTGCAAAGAACAGCATTTTCTTGGCCAGAGTTCTTTACTCTTTAGTCATCAGCAGTGCTTTGTGCTGCTTAGTGTAATCTAACCATTTTTGTCATTTGAGCTCAGAACCATGGTTTATGCTGATAAAGTTCAGACAGAAATGTGTCTACGAGTAAAGAAAGTATTTGTGGTATTTTTTAAATTATTTATGGCATTACGTACAAACAGCAGTGTCATCTTTCATGTGTAAGTCACTGGGTAAAAAAAAAATTGGATTTTGTCAAGACCTTCATCTTTTCTAAACTTTGGAATAAGTGGACAGAGGTATCTGGACCTAAACATACAGAAGGAAAGCATAGCAGACCCACAGAAGGCACTCTTAACAGCTCTATATGACACAATATCTCTTTGATCATTTGTTTTATTTAAGCCTTTGTCTTTGTCCCAAGATATCCTTTGATGAGAAGGTGGTGCCACTGAATGTTTTCTGCCTACAGTGGCACTTCAGTATTCCATCACTGGTTCTGATCTGCAACTGACTTGAAATTTCTGTTCTTATTACTTAGTGAGAATAGGCACTGAGTGTAAGGAGTCACTTGGGGATCAGGTACAGGGAACAGTAATTTTTCTGATGCCAGACAGTGTGGGAAACAGTTTGGACTTGCTATAGTTTACTGAGTCAGGGTGCTCAACAAATTTATGTAAGAACAATTTCTTACAGCTTGCTTTTTGAAAAACTTTTTGTTCAATGCAAGTTGATCTCGTAATCTGGTTTATTCCTTTCATCAGTGTAGTACCCTTGTCTGTTTGCTAATAAGCCATGCTGCTTCTTTACTAGGAAATAATATAAAAAACCTTTTGTACACCTTGCAGTCTTGGACAGTAGCTTATAACCAAAGCGTATTTTCCTTTCTTTCTTAAAAGATTCTCAAAAGATGAATATTTATATATGCATGTGAATTTAATGTAACACAGTTTCACAAGCTTTCTGTTAAAGAATGAGTAGCTATAAAAAGGAAAAAAAATATTCGGAGAAGCGTATTCATTTTTGACAAATTTATAGATTTTTTTTTTCTCCAATGGAAGCCAAATAGTTAGCAAATGGTGAATATTCATATACAAACTATGTGAATAGTGCACACAGAGCTGCTGACTATATTGCCAAACATTAGATAAACAGTCAGTTCTTCCAAAACAAATAAACCAAAACCTGAATAAAATTGTGTAGTTTAAAGAGCAAACAAGTACTTGAGAGAAACCACAAATTTAAATAGCTAAATTGCTTTACTATTATTGCTTTGCTAGATGATTAAGTACACGTGCCAGGTACCTCTAGAAATTATGAAATGTAGTAGTTCCTCTAAGAGGGCTGTTTATTTCCGACACAAGGACAAGATGATTTGTAAAGACCAATGAGCTCTATGCAACATCAGGCACGTAAATTCTTTGTTCATGGAACAAACGACTAGTTGACTGTCATCAGAATTATTCTTTGGAAATGTCTTAGTACAACTGAGAGTTCTGTCTTTCAACACCCTATTGCTCATTCCTGTTCCAGAAGTAATTTTATGTTCCTGGCACTTTGAAAACTGCTATTTTAAATCCCCCTTTCTTCTTTATCATTACAAACTGTTCACATATTGTTCCAAGTACTAGATTCCTGAACAAACAAGAAAGATGCTATTCTGTTGTACAATTTACTCATAGAACTAATGTTCAGTAGTAGTTAAAAAAAAAATAGCAAGTTATTGTACAGCAAAAATGGTCTTCGGTTGGGTGAGTCGAGAAACAGCAAACAGCATGCATTTTTAATCTGAAGCTGGATCTTATTTAGAGTAAAAATGTTTCAATGTATTAAAAGGGAGTTATTCCCTTCTGTCATTCTTGAATATTAAATGATTATACATGTGAAGTTGATATTAGTAGTTACCATTTTCTTTCCTTCAAAGAAAGAAAGGAAAAAAGGAAAAAAAGAAATTAGAGATAAATTCTCTCTCTCTCTCTCTCTTTTTTTTTTTCTTTTTTTATAGACTTGCAGTTCTTATTACTCAAACACTTGAAGAGCCAGGTGCTTATCTTATCTGGAATTTCTGAGTGCAAAAAAAAAAAAACCAGCACCAGAAATATTTGTGAATTTCTCTATGTTGTACAATTCTAAGCAAAAATATCTTCTGCAGAGAATGCAGACACAAAAATGATTATGTCACACCCCATCAGATATATTTGCAAAACATATACAAAATGTACAGAAACCATCCTCTGTCATCTTCAGGTTTATAAGGCATTCCTGTAGTTGGGGACGGGAGGCTGTATCTCTAAGGTAATAGAGGTGTCATTAACTGAAACAAACACAGCAGTCTGTCAAGAGGAAATTTTTTAAAAAATGATTAAATATCTTGCACCATTATGGTGTACAGTATATGCAAAAGGCTTCTATTTGCAAAATGAGCTTGGGGTTGATATCCAGAGTTCAAATACTAACTCTGGCAGTGCTTCATTGTGAGGTTCTGGGTGAGTCATTTCAACTATATTTGTTTATTCATTTATAAAACCTGAGATTATAACATACATTTATACCCATGGAGATATTTACAGGATTAACTGTGTAGGCTGTGATCCAGTAAAGCACTTAAGCGTAAACATGCCTTTAAGTGTATGAATGTTTGAACTGAAAACAATGTGACTATTCGTATACCTAAGATTTTTGCTGGATTAGTACTTTACTGTCTGTTTGGTATTCTGTGAAAGTGACAGATTGAAAAAAATGCTTAAAAATATAAATACCAAATGTATTACTTAGGAATTGGCCTCTGTTTATATTTTTTCTTTTTGTTTAATCTGGGACTCTCTCTCTCAGTTTCTTTCCTGCTTAAGCAAACAACATACATCTTATTTATACTACTGATTTTATTTTATTTAAGTGAGTTTGCGTTTAAACTCAGGTAAAAGCTAATAGAAGGATTGTTATTTGTGAATGAATCTGTAGTTATAAATAAATAAAATTGTTTGAAACCTAAAATCAGACTCAGGTGAAGATTCAGTTGAAGAACCACAGAAATAGCCACATGCTTTTCTGAAAGTGTTTGAATAAACCACAGGTCTGTATCATGTTTGTATTCTTTGAAATTCAAGTGTCTGTACACATAACATAGTGGCTTTCTTTTTTCTTCTTCTCCTTCCTTTTTTTTTTTTTTTTCCCCAGTTGAATCACTTCCGTGCTTTTGAGAAAAAAAATACTCAAGAGATTGCTGTTGAGGACATCCTAGGAAACCTGCATTTTAACTGGTGGCTGTGTATATATTTACCATTCATTTTTAACATATTTATTCATCTTTTATTTGAAGTTGAAGCTTAATGATACTGCTTTCTATTCTTAGCAATGACAAAGAGTTGTCAATAATGCAGTGATAAGTGGGAGAGCAGGAGCTAATAATCAAGGATCACCATTTTGCCATGAGACAAGATGGCAAATTAGATGACAATTAGACATTGTGGTGTCAGCAGTACTCTTATTATTTTAGATCCTGTTTTCATTCAATTTCCATTCTAGCTCATCACTATCTTATTTATTTACATCAATGAAGATGAATAATGTTCCTCTTTCCGTTATAAAAATTAAAACTTTCAGAGGAAACGTTCCTTATTTGCATTTAATTTTTGAAGACATAATCTAACTAACATTATTTTATATTAAATTTTAAGATTTGCTTGGAACATTAGAAGAAATTCTTCCAAATCTTCAGAAAGACATCAGTGTTTGGGTAATGACCAAGGATTCCACTTCTCCAAGTGTGCATAGCCTTTTAGACAAAATGGAGGATGCATCTGAAGACCCCGTTCCAGTTAGTCGACGCTCTGCCAGCAACCTCAAGTCATCTGTTTTATATATATTTACTTCAGGAACAACAGGTACAGGTCTCCTAAAGAGATAGTATTTTCCTAAAGCTGACATCTAGAGGATTGATTTTTTTGACACTCTCATCTTTTGATTAATCTTTTTATAGTAGAATATCATACTTCATATCATTTTGGTGGGAAATTAGCATTCTTCTTACTGATGGATGTTTATATTCAAAGTATTATGTGCTTTTTCTTTTCTTATTTGCTAGATTGTACAAATACTATGAGAGAAGCTTTGCTACCTACTTAACTGCTGAAGTGTTTATAAAATGTTTTCCTGTGTTTTTACGGCTAATATAACTAACATTGTATCCAGAACTTTAAAAAACAATCTTAAATCAAACAAATAGACATTTTTTCTTCATTAAATCATGTTTTATGTAGTGACAGAAAATAGGATTAAGTTATTATCCTTTTAGTTTAGAAACAGATGGCTGAGTTTAATACCAGTTGTCCAGCAGCTAAGAAGCTAAGACTTAAAAACCATCACCAACTGGTTAGTGACTTGAAAAGGAGAACGACGTTGCTAAGATAAGCAGATTGGCATTCTCATTCAGTTTTAGCAACAAGAGGAATTAAATGAAGATTTTTTTAATGTTTTTTTTTTCCTTCATATCAATAATTATTTAGTGTATTTATTTCTGCTTCTGGGAGAAGATCTAAAAAGTAAAAATGTTGGCCTAGAATAAAAAAATTAAAAAGCTCAAAATGTCCAGATGTCAGCTATATTTGAAATAACACTAACAGAGATCATAGAATCATAGAATTCTAGAATCCTTAGAGTTGGAAGGGATCTTAGAAGGTCTTCTAGACAAGCTCCTCTGCAATGAACAGGGACATGCACAGCTAGATCAGGTTGCACAGGGCTTGATCCAGCTTCCCTTGACAGTCTCCAGGGATGGGGCATCCACCACATCTCTGGGCAACCTGTTCCAGTGCCTCACCACCCTCACTGGCTTTTTCCTGACATCCAACCTAAATCTATCCACTTTAAGCTTGAAGCCATTTCCCTTTGTTCTGTCATCACAGACACTGCTAAAGAATCTGCCTCCTTCTTTCCTGTAGTGCCCGTTTAGATATTGAAATGCCAGTATCAGGTCACTTTGGAGCCTTCTCTTCTGCAGGCTGAACAGCCCCAGCTCTCTCAGCCTGTCCTTGTAAGAGGGGTGTCCCATCCCTTGGATCATTTTTGTGGCCCTTCTCTGGACACGCTCCAGCAGCTCCATGTCTCTCCTGTACTGAGAACTCCCCATCTAGACACAGTACTCCAGGTGAGGCCTCATCAGCACAGAGTAGAGGGGCAGGATCACCTCCCTTGACCTGCTGGCCATGCTGCTATTAATGCAGCCCACAATTTGGTTGGCTTTCTGGGCTGTAAGGGCACATTGCTGGCTCATGTCCAGCTTCCATCCACCAGTATTCCCAGGTCTTCTTTGACAGGGCTGTGCTCAGTCCTTTCATCCCCTAGCTTGCATTGGTAGTGGATGTTGCCTCAACCCTAGTGCAAGATCTTGCATTTGGATTTGTTGAACCTCATGAGGTTCACCTGGGCCCACTGCTCAAGCCTGTCTAGGTCCCTCTGGATGGCATCCTGTCCATCTGGTGTGTTGATCGCACCCCACAGCTTGGCGTCATCAGCAAACTTGCTGAAGTTGCACTCAACCCCACTGTCAATGTCACTGATGAAGATATTAAAGAGCATTGGCTCCAGCACTGACGCCTGTGCAACACCACTCGTCACTGATCTCCATCCAGACATTGAGCCACTGACTGCCACTCTCTGGACTCGATACTGCAGCCAGTTCTTCATCCACTGAATAGTCCACCCATCAAATCCATATCTTCCCAATTTGGAGAGAAGGATGTTGTGGGATACTTGTATGCGTTATATTAGTTTACATTTCATTTTTTTATTCCTGTGCAATGTAATTAGAAGGATAAGAATTTCTTAGCTTGAGGAGTATGGGATACCTACTTTAAAGAAATTAAACATTTAAGCACTTTTGATAATGTAAGAGCCTAGTATTTAGTATAAAGTTATTGGCTCTTAGCTGACTTTAAAGTAAGTACTGTCTTGCACACTCTATTATCAGCTGTTTGTCTTCACAGTGTTCTAAAACAAGCATCTAGACTTAGATGAACATATCTTTAGATAAGTGTACTCCGTCTATCTGGTGCAGATCCCATAGTTTTCTTAATTACACTAGACACTCTTGCCTGAAAAAGACCTAGTGCTATTCTGTTTTATGTGAAAAGAAGTCCATATGTATAGCTGACCCTTTGCTAGTTCTGTATAATTTGATAGTGTATTGGTCATGAAGTTTCTTTATGTTTCCTCTTATTTGAATTGATTTACATCAGATTTAATAACTAACACATGAGTTTACAAATTGTCTCATGTCACTATGTGTAAAAAACATACAATACTGTCCTAAAGATCCACTTGTCTATCTAGCTGAATAGATGGCTGTCAAAGAAAGTATTGATACAATTATGATTTTAGAGACCTCACATTGAAAGAAAAAAATGGCTTATCTTGAAGGTAAGCTTTATGCAAAGTTTTGTGTTTTCATTACAGGTCTTCCAAAGGCAGCAGTCATCAGTCACATGCAAATTCTTAAAGCAGCTGCTGGACTCTGGGCTTTTGGTGCTACTTCAGAAGACATAATTTATATTACTCTGCCTCTTTACCACAGTGCAGCATCTCTTCTTGGTATCGGTGGATGCATTGAATTAGGTGGGATTTATTTAATTTTTAATTGAGAATTAATTATTATAAATGTGTTTAAACAAATTTGGGCTCACTGATTTTAGAGAAACTAAATCAAATGAATATTTTCTGAATAGCTTTATGGTTCTGTATTTTGAGGAAATAGGAGGGTCTTGTAATATAGAAGGACCTCTTTTGCTAGCCATCTTTGAACAGTAGTTACACAGTTATTTGGGTCAAAAATGTTTTTACTTTTTTTGTATTTTGGTAAAAATACATATATTACATATATAGAAGCATATATTTTGACAGGGTGCATAGCACATTAGTGTATGTACAGACTAAGTATCGTACACTACAGTATAATTAAAATGTACTTTGGTGAACTTGAAAAGATTGGCAAACACAGCTAGATAAGTTGCCATTTAGAGAAAACAACTCATTTCCTCTTCTGTTGTTTCCATTAAGGTGCAACGTGTGTCTTAAGAAAGAAGTTCTCAGCTAGTCAGTTCTGGAGTGACTGCAAAAAGTACAATGTGACTGTCATCCAGTACATTGGAGAACTTTGCCGCTACCTTTGCAGCCAACCAGTGGTAAGTGGAACAAAGATGATGGCTATTCATCTGTAACTCGTACACTTATTGTTCTTACAGTGGTTATGTTAAAAAGGAAGTAAAGCTGTATACAGCTTGTTCTTCTGCCCTTCATCTTGCATGAGATTCCTGAAATATTTGGTGATCTGTAGAGTGTAAAAAAATAAATGAATAAATAAATAAAAAATAATAAAAAAAAGGTTTGAATTGTGAAAATGTTAAGGTATTAAAATAAAAGATTTAGAGATTAAAAATGGAGCCAGTGTCATTTAGTGAATAACTATTAAAGTTTTACAAACTAATTTCAGGAAACCTGGATTACTCTTAAATACTTTTTCAGAATTTTCAAAACTTTGTTTTTTGGCATTTAAGTGTTTGAGAGGTCTAAAATTTTGCAGGCTATGTTTCATCACTGTTTTGGTTTGTTGGACTTGCCTTTTCAGAGAACAATGCAGATTTCATTAAAGTGACATTCCCCCCTTACACCACGTAAGCCTTAACTTGAAAATATTTCTTTTCCTTTGGTACTCAGCAGTGTGATGTTCTTTCTGCAGGTTATTGAGTGCCATGTGTGCTGAACCTATTGTAAATATCAGACGGAGCTGACTCTAGTTAATTGAATTAACGCTTGGTCTAACTACTTTATTGTATCTTCCTATATCTACTCCTTGATGATAGAGAGACACAAAGATTTAAGCTAAGTTAAGTGCATAAAATTTGTTTGCATTAATTCAAGATTTGTTATAGAATAATACAGCTAGAATGGATAAAGAAAATAACTTGTTTCATAGAAAACACTTGTGTGTGTCCAAATGACTATGAAACAAATATTCAAAGTCCAGTATTAAAATTCATATTCCTAATGCTGGCAACTACTGTTCTATTCATTTATGAGCTGCAGGTTGTCCTACTATGTTTCAGTAATAGACTATATAATAAATGCTAAATCTTTCATCATGGATTACCTTCTCTGGTAAAACATTACAGTAAATGCTTTTGAATGGTAAATTATGATCATAAACAGCTTTTATTGAATAATAAATAAAAACAAGTAACTGCTGGGAAGTACCTATATTATGCATATGGAATGGCGTCCTCTTAATTTAACATGATGTTTAGGAGAATGCAAAAAGGACCCTTCCAACTCTAAGTATTGTATAATTCGATGATTATTTCTTCTTTGCTGAATTTTATTCAAATAACTCCTCACTTAGGAAATGGTGATAATAATTCAAATGAATGAATCTGAAAATTCTTTACTTATCCAGATCCTCATTTTATGACTCAAAAGAATAGTAATCGCCTTCAGTAGTGTTCTATTAACTGAAAAATAATAAAAATAGCCCTTGCTTTAGACCAGAGTACCAGTATACACTTCTATCTCAAATTGCTCTCCAAAGAAGTTAATGATAAAGATCAGTGTTCAGAATTGGATGTTTTTTTCCTGAACATTTTCAGAAGTTTATTTATTTAATGTTGAGTTTGAGTGGACCTACACCATTCTATCCATGCATGCCTTAATAAAGAAAATATTTCTGGATTATAGAGAATATAGGTAATATAGTAGCAACCACCACTGGCTGTGATGTGGAATCAGAATAGTGATACCTTTATCTCTTTTCTTTCTTTTGAATTTTATAATAAAATTGAGAAAAAGGTATAGGGTAGAGAAAAATCCAGTTAAAGACTTAAAGAAAGATCAGAAAATACAAAGGGCACAGCTTTTTATATGGTGATTTTTCTTCAGTGTAAGCCAACATATTTCCCCAGAGACAAACCCCTTCTCTCCAACACTGCATCTTTTGCTGTGTTTACAACCTCAGATATTAATTGTTCCTCTTTTCTGTCTTTCAGAACACGGCATTTTATTTTACCCATTTTATCCTGTTCAGGAACTTAAAGCAAGAACGATAGATTTATGTACTTCTTTTATAAAACAAAGTCTTCTTTAAAAACCTTCCCAAACCATTGTAAATTTAAAGAGGTTTTACATTTTGCAAATAAGGTTAGCTATGCCATCAGTAAATAAGCCTTATATTTGTTAATTTATCTATGTACTTTCCAAGAGCTGACATATCTAAATTCTTTAGCCTGTGAGGCTACTTTTTGTTTACTAGCTGGATGAAGAGAAACCTAATGGTCCTTCTGTAGAAAAATTAAAATTATAAAATGAATGAGTTTGAAAGCTATTTAGATTCTACTTGAAAAAAAGTACTAACTATTTGTCATGTTTAAACTGGAAGGGAAACATGTTCACACAAGTAAGGATTTTATGTACATTATGTAATCCATTGTTATTTTTCAATTTGGGGAAATAAAATGCCAAGTTGGTATGTCTCTTTAAGTTTCATCAACTTAAACGTAGCACATATACTGCCATCATGAAAAAGGTCCAGCTAATACAAATGCTAAAGTTCTGTGAAGTGTTCTCAAGGTTCAAATACTCTAATATCCTTCTATTAAACATATATTAAAACCACAGCAATTCTCTCAAGTGCTTCATTTTTATCTTTAATATTAAATTTGAAGTAAATGTTGTATTTGTACAGTTGGAGTCTACAGTTCTGTGATGCTTCTTATTTCAAAGATTTTGAACAGAACTTTTTGCAAGTCCAAGATTCTTAGCTTAGCTGTCCTTGTGAGTTCTCTCTTGTTTGATCTTTCTGCTTCTCACATCTGCAGCAGCTCCTGAAGACTTGTTGCAGTAGAATTTTTCTGAAACCTATTCTACATCCAGTCTGTTTTAGTAACGTTGTCCACAAAGACCATTCATTAGAAAAGAAAGTCCTTTTTCTCTAAGTAAAAGCACAACAAGTGTTAACATATAACAATTATGTTATGCTTACGGATTTTTCTGGGCTCCTAAATGAGTAATCCTCATGCCTTGTCTCTTCCCAACAATTTTGCTGCTCTTTTTGGTCATACTGAAAGTATAACATTCAGTATAATAGAAAATGTAAACAACAAATCTGATGTATTAGTATGGCTTCTCCTATGAAAGAGCATATTCGGCACATTAACAACTTTGTCTTGCTGCTTGATATTGCTTACCGTCTCTAGTTACAGTGCTCTAACGAGAAAATCTGACTCAGTATAGCTCCCTATTTCATCTTTAAGCAAAGGTCTTGGAAGGACTTTTCTATTAATCTGTGGATATATTTTCCTCAAGGATGGGAGAGAGTCAACAGAAACAATCTCTTTCCAATTTAGAGTAATGATTTACTTAAATAACGTAGTGAGTCCTGAAGCTTTTGGAAAGATAGGAATGGTAACACAGCATTTCTTTCATGCTTTTCTCTAAAGGAGACATGAATCTTGAAATAGTTTACAAATGTACATTAGAAGTCAGTGTTCTTGATTATTTTGTCCTCTTTTTTGTGTCTTAAGCTGTTGTACATTATGACATGAATTATTTCATTTACAGTCCTTTGCATGAACTTACTTTAGCTCTGTATTAAATCTAGAGTTCACTTCTACTTGTATTCAAAGTCTGTTTCACAGTTCAATAAGCCACTGTTCTTAAGTATTTTTAAGTATCTGTCCTGTTTTATCTCCATTTGATATTGAGTCAGTGTTATCCTTTGGCATCAGTAGCATTTCCTTAGGGTTACCTCTAATGCTTAAGATTGTGTATATAAGCTTTCAGACTTAATTTTGTTAAGCTGAAGCAAGCCGATCTCTACTACTAGTTTGGCCAAGGTTTTCTTTGGATAGGATTAAGTGCTGCATTGACTTTAGAAAAGATGCTTAAGGATTTATTTTATTTAAATTCTGCTGCATTAGAACAACAGTACTTTAAAAGGGGAAGACAAGGAAGCTGACACTGCTGGGATCAGCAAACAGTAGTCAATTAGTTCCCTGTTATTGACTCAAGTGTGAGAAGGGGTGTAAGAACAGTGCTTATGTTGGTTGGATAACGCCATCATTCACCTGGGCCCAAGTTTCTTTGAAGGCAGCAATTTTGATATCAGAAGAGGCAAGTCAGAAGGCAATTCTCTACAACACAACATTTACCTGATATTTCATTTTATTCCCTAATACAATTACAGTTTTGTTCAATTTACGTTCAGTACTAGAAATTGTTCTTTCTCTTAACATGTGGAAGTTTGTGAAGCTCCTTGTAGGTTTTCAGCATAAACATTTTAATAAATATCCCAAACCAGTAATGTATCACATTTACAGACAACAATATCTCTACCTTCTATCTTAATACTCTGAATACTCTGTCTTTGTCACTTATATTTTACTTGATGAGAGTCGGATTTTGCACTTTTTAATTTTTCTAGTAACCTATGTTTTTTTAAAATCTTTGAGCAGTTATATATGTCATAAGCAGGCAGCGTTCTTAATCCAAGTTGTTACTTATTTACTGGTATTAACAATGCCTGAAGGAAGAACTGAACCAATATTTGTACAAGTTAGTAAAACTTAATATAATTAGAGAAAATGCAATGTTCAGATGAATAAGCTTAGAGACAGACTGAGGATTTGGAGGCTTTTATTTTTTGCCTCAAGATTACATCAATTGATCTAAAAAACATAAACTGTATATCCTAACAAACTTTGCCTTTGTGGTAGCTTTAAACTGTCATGACTACAACAACAGCATTGTTTTAAAATGGGACTTAAAAACAGGTTATGATCCTGACCTTTTTGTCTGTCTCCTTCTTCTGTTTAAATGTACTGACCTACTTCTCTTGGAATCTGCCCACAGGATGACTGTGTGTCTGGTTTTTGGTTCTTCACGAGGGTGAAGATTTTCTGCTTTTATTCCTGAAAGCCTTCTGTGTTGCTCCTATAGTTCTGTTGGCCTCA
Source organism: Numida meleagris (assembly GCF_002078875.1). Taxonomy (NCBI): domain Eukaryota; kingdom Metazoa; phylum Chordata; class Aves; order Galliformes; family Numididae; genus Numida; species Numida meleagris. The sequence continues at coordinate 45,558,821 of NC_034438.1, read as the reverse complement.
GGAAGCACTGGTTCTTCATACCCAAATGAGCACTGAAAGCTAGTTGAGATATCAGCTAGTGGTTCTAATATGGTGACTCCAGATTAATGGAGTCTTTAAGAGGTCCTGTATTTTGGTGAATTCCTTTCTTTCCAACTTGTTTCCTTAGACATTCATTTTTTTCAGTTAAACTAGTGCAGTCATTCAGAAAATGTTAGAATCGTTTAGGTTGGGAAAGACCTTCAAGATCTTCAAGTCCAGCCACCAACCTGACTTGCTCAGTCCCATTGCTAAACCATGTCCCTTTTTGCCGTGCTCGCATGTCTCTTAAATATCTCAAGGGGTGGAGACTCCACTTAGTCCCTGGTCAGCCTGTTCCAATGCTTGATAACTGTCTCCATGAAAAAAAAAATCCTGCTGATACTCAGTTTAAACATTCTCTGATGCCACTGCAGACCATTTCTTTAAATCCTTTCACTTGTCATGTGGGAAAAGAAACCACCACCCACCTCACTATAGCCTTTCAGTTAATTGTAGAGAGCAATGAGGTCTCCCTGAAGCCCTCTCTTATCCAGTATAAACAGCCCCAGTTCCTTTAGCAGACCTCTTGTGTCTTGTTTTCTATTCCTTTCTCCAGCTCTGTTGCTCTTCTCTGAAGATGTGACAGAAGTTCACTGTCCTTTTATCCAGGGCCCCAAAGCCAAATACTGTATTCATTCTGTGGTCTCATCAGTAAAAGGGGACAGTCACTTTTGTAGTCCTGCTGACCATGCTGTTTCTGATGTCTTGATACCGAAGGCTAGAAATCACATTCATGATTTTACAAAGGGAAGCTCCATATTTGCAAGTTTCTGTGCATGCTTTAATTCTCTGAATTGACTTTTGGAAAGTTTTATGTAGTTTGTTTTGACATGTGGACTCCTGGGGCTATTGCCAAAAATACAATGATCTACTTTGTATTACTGGGTGAAACACAGACAAAAGGGACTTTTTCTTGGTTAGATATTCTCTGAGGAATTAAAGGTACAGCTAAAGAAAACATTCCCTTTAGAACAACTAAAGAAATGAAACTCCTGTTAAAATTTAAACCTAATAGTTCATGATGTCTAACCTTTTGGCTTGCCTGGGCCATTGAGTGAAGAGGAACTGTCTGGAGCTGCATAGAAAATATATAATGTAGTTCATGTATGCAGGTAGCAAAACTTTTTTTAAAATATATTTTTATTAAAACATCAAAGAGGGCAACAAACCCATAAAACTAGTGGGATATTTTACCTTGTTTTTGTGTAAATAATGCATTGATATCTGGGTTGCTGAGAACTCTTGGTGAGTTCTCAAGGTGCTTGTCAGAGATTTTTGATCTAATTTTACTCTCTGTGTTTCATCCTAGAAAATAATTGTTCACAAATGTATGTACTGCCAAAAAGTGATGACATGAATAAGACATGAAGTAAAGGAAATTTGGAAAAATCTGGAAAAATGATCAAATTTTATTTGAGTTCAATATCTGATTGCAACTACATGCATTCCATTTGAAAATTTGTAGGTGGTGTATTTATGTTGACTGAAAACGGTGTATCAAAAATACAAAAAAATTGATGATTTTTTGTGCAATCTTGAAACCTATTCTCAAATTGCCCCACATGGTCAGAAAAGCAGGAAAGATAATCAAGTACATATCACAAAACTAATTAAAAACATGTTGCAAATTATTTTGTACTTTTTGAGAGCTTTTTGAGATACTAAAAAGTACAAAATTTGTCAGCACTACAGTAGTATTCTGGATATTTCTTCCACAGTGAACATATAAACTTATTAAATTATTTTACAAAATAATATAAGCTGAAAAGTAATAGAATCATTGTAGAATCATAGAATGGCTTGGATTGGAACAGTCCTCAAGGATCATCAAGCTCCAACTCCCCTGCTGCAGGCAGGGCCGCCAACCTCCACATCTAATACTAGACCAGGCTGCCCAGGGCCCCATCCAACCTGGCCTTGAACACCTCCAGGGACAGGGCATCCACAACCTCTCTGGGCAGCCTCTTCCAGCACCTCACCACTGTCATAGTAAAGAACTTCCCCCTGATATCCAACCTAAATCTTCCCTCATTCAACTTAAAACCATTTCCCCTTGTCCTGCCATTATCTACCCTTGTAAAGAGTTGACTCTACTCCTGTTTGTAGGCTCCCTTTTAAGTACTGGAAGGCTGCAATGAGGTCACCCCACAGCCTTCTCTTCTCCAGGCTGAACAAGCCCAGCTCCCTCAGCCTGTCTTTGCAGGGGAGGCATTTTAGGCTGCCTTTGCTTTTCTCCAGTCAGCTTCTCTTGCTGCACAAGTTATAAAAGTAGGGCAATGAACCCTACTTCTTGGATTTCTCTAATGCATTTGCTAGGTACGTTTCTATATAGCTGCCATCATGAGTGCTTCCCACAACCAATTAATAAACTGTTGATGGCCCTTTAAAAGACTTTCTTTAATCAGCAACATAGTTACGTAAATAGTCCACATAGTTTACAAAGAACGCTTAAGGAGGAAAGGACTGGCAGATGAAGAATCCTAGCTATGTGGTATTTAATAAGGCAGATCTTGACTTGTCAATTAATCACTGTACAAATGAAACAAGCAGTCAAAATGGAGAAATGGTGTGTAAAGAAACTCATTTAAAATGTATGCAGCTATTTTGTACATGGTTCAAAGATCTTGGCTGAATACACCAAAGAAAAGTTTGGATGTAAGGTATGAACAATGCTATCTTGGTAATGTTTCAGAAAAGTGTTAAAATAATATTTTCACCTTTACTGTTAGACGTAAATGGATATGGGCTGTTTCAGAATTACTCTATAATGACATAAAATCACAGTGCAAGAAAATAAATAACTTCAAAACCCTTGAGAAAGTGTTCTAACATTCTGTTATTCTAAAATTATATTACGAATACTATCTTTGCCATCACCCATTGAGAAATATTAGTCACATTCGGAAACACAAAGCATGATGAAATTATCACAGCACACACATTATTGGAAGTGATCTGTGACAGCTAGCCGGGGCAAGGCCCTTGCTAAATGAGTTATTGTGAGGAAATTTAGCTCTTAGTGAAGGGAGTGTTAACTAGGTACTCCACTTTTGCAGCAGAATCACAGAATCAAAGAATACTAGGGATTGGAAGGGACATCGTAAGATCATCTATTCCTGCTCTGCCGGAGCAGGAATACACATGCAATTACTGCATACCAGCTGTGGTCCTGTATCTGGCTGACTTGCTGCAGCTTGTTTGGTTGTTAGGGGTTGCAGAGTTTATCTCCCAGCAAAGGTGTGCACTAGGTGACTCCTTGAAATCTCTCCTTATTTTATACCGCTGTATCCTATGGTGATGTGAAGCTAGTTGATGAAACGCCATTCAAATGTGGTGGAAATTCAAAGTATGACTGTTTGGTGCCATAGTCTGTTCCTGCATAGTTATTTTATTTAGATTTTCATGTGTATAGAATATTGTGCATCGCTTAACTACGTTTCTAGAATTTCTTGGAATTATCATTCCTTTTCCTTCCTTCTTATTTTTTGTATTTTATTTACTGCTTGAGTATTCTGCCATGTTGCCTGTGGGATAGATGTGTGTCTGCAAGATTTACAGTCTGGCAATAAGCTGGACAGTAAATAAATAAATACAGATTTAATCATGAAGTAGGTGTTATTATGGCTAAATCTATTTACTTTACTGTTCACTTTCATTTAAAGTTGGTTATATGTAGAGGTAGTTGATGTTCTCTATTAGTTATATTAAAGAGTAGGTTAAAATATATTAAAATCAGCTCTGTGAATTTACTGTTTAAAATGTACCTCACTTAAAATCCATCTCTTCGTACTTATAAAACATCTGCTGGGAGATTAATTACATATAGTTTCCAGTCTTCCAGTTGATGAACTGCTAAAGCTTAGGCTAGTTTTAATGCTCTTTCCCCAGAAAGACCTGCAGAACCTGTTGGGAATCTTGCATCAACAGCTATAACTATGATGGTCTTCCTAAATCACAAGTATTGCGGTTGCGGGAATGCAGTCTGATAGAAAATTTATCTTGCCTGTGAATGATAATTGAATTATTATTCCTTATTTTAAGAAGGCTTGCTTTCTACAGTATTTTAGGTGACCTAAGACACTTTCTCTGTATTTTTGTGAAGGGCTCAGTGTGTAAGAGAGTACTTCCTAAAATGAAGTAGTCAGTATATAGTTGCAAGCACAATACAATGCTGACCAGGACCTGAAGGAATGGCATGGAGCTGTGTCAGCGGAGGGTTAGGAAAAGGTTCTTTATTACCAGAGCATGGTTGAGCATTGGTACAGGCTCCCCAGGACAGTGGTCACATCACCAAACCTGCTGGAATTCCAGAAGCATTTGGACAGTGCTTTCAGATGTAGGGTTTGAATGTTGAGTGCTCTTCTGAGGAGGCAGGAGTTGGACTCTGTGGTCCTTTTAGGTCTCTTCTAGCTTGGGAAATTCTGTGATCCTTTTTTGTGTCCCTTCTGCTAGAGAAACAACCTTCTGCTGTAGTGATACAAACTGGCCAAAATAATGTGAAGAAGTCAAGGAGCTGGTAGCTGTCTTTATAAATGATGCTTTACTTGTCCTTTTGAAAAAAATATAAGCAGTGTATGTTATTGTTTTCTACCTCATCCAAGCAGTCTTTTCAGCAAAATGTCAACAATATTTTTATTAATCTAAAATATAAATACAGACTCTAACTCACCTTTTTATTAACACAAGCTTTAGATGTTCCCAGACTGATGAATGACCCCACTAAATTAGTGTGTATAAATACATAATTATTTGTCTCTTCTCTTCATTTTGGAACAAAGGATCTATTGTGTGACTTTTCATATCCTTAGCACAGGCAATACATTTGAATAATTTAGTGGTGTTAGTGAGGGGTAACTGCAGTTCAGTTACTGATAAATTAATTTCAGATTAGCATTGAAACTCTAAGGAAAATAGCTCACTTTGAAAAAATTTAAGTTGAGCTGACTGGAAAGTTCCAAAGATGGCAGATAGTTTTCTGGGGGAAAAAAAAGACTTCCTAGACAATGTTCAAAGTAGAACTGAAACACTTGCTTTAAAAAATTTGTTTGTTTATTTATTTATTTACTTATTGTTCCTTGACAGTATTGATCTTTGAATGTGGAACACACTTTATTACTTCAGATATATGAAAATCTACACAATTGCTTTGTGGTACTGCATCCAATATAGAGGAAACAAATTGCTCTAAAAATTTCATCATTAGGCCAGTTTTAGACACTTTATTACAGTTCATGTCCATGGATGGTTTCGTTGTGCTATGTAATACAACACTTGGTAATGATTTAGCAGAAAGTCCGTGAAGTTTGTGATTATGTAATTAGAAATGACTTTTTATCGACAGTAAGGTAGAAGAGGAGAAAGAAGAAACGGAAGAATTGAGCTGATGTTTAAAAAACCCAACAAATAGTAACTGAAGGAGGCTTGTGAGTGATGTAGTTCTGGGATAGTATAGGAGGATAGTGACACAGATTTTAATCTGCCAAGAGCTGTCAGCATTTAGTGAAATGTATTAATTCCTTACTGAACCATTGAAGAAAGACTCTTGAAATTGGATGAAGAATTTTCTGAGTTACTGATTTTGAAGGGATGAGAGAAAAACTTGGTTGGTTTTCATGATTTAGGTGATGAATTTGAAATGTTACCATGTGATGGAAATGGGAATTTTACTACCTTCATGAAAAACTACCTGAATTTCACTCATCAGTGAGCCTCTGAGACACAGTCTTGTCATGTACTCAGTAGAAACTTTCCTGTTTTTAACATGCAAAATACATAGAGTCAGCTGACCAGATCTCTTCCCAGTAATGTTTTTTTTTCTGCTTTTATGCTAGAATAAAGGTGCTAAAATGGATTTTCATTCCAAAAATTCCATTTATCCTGGACTGGAGTTGGGAAGAGAAAGGGAGATTGAAATATAAAGAAATTAGGGACATATATGTGTGTACACAGATATATATATATGCATATAAATGAAACAAATATGTGTGCATGTATGTGTATGTATGTATATAGAGAGATTGCATAAAAATGCGTAAGTATATATATACAGAGATACATATAGATGGTGTTGGAGTACTGCAGCGATACAGAGTTCTAAAGGTATATGGTAACAGAATGGTACCTGTATTTTTTTTGCATTGTCTCATTTCTGTGGTATTCTCTATTGCCACTTGCAGTGATTGAAAAGGGAGTCTTGTTTTAAAATAGGTGAAATGAAAAAACCCCACATTTTAGGTCTTTTGCTTTCTGGCACTTCAGCATAAATCTGATTGCATTTTTAAGGTGCTCCTTGCAACCATACGGTTTGGGAAAGTATTCCTAAAATCAGTCTCACTGAACTGGCTGAGCACATACTGTAATGTTTCTTGTAATAAAACATGGGAGTTGACAACAGTAAAGATTCAAGATCGCCATGTATATATTGCCTATATTGATATACTGTATTCCAAGTAACGTTGAACAAAACTTTGCAAGTCTTAATATTAAAAAATATGGAAAATGACTCATGTAATGTGTAGGAAGGAACAGATACTACAAGTGTATGAAAAATGATTGTTTCTTTTAAGAAGTCTGAAAATACAAGAAAGTTACTATTAATCTCTGCTGACTTTAATTACTTGTCAGAAACAATGCCTACCTTTCTGTAATTTTCCTATTTTTCTAATTACTCTGTATGAAAACAGATGTAGATGATATGTAATCACTTATACAAATTAGTGTAGCCATTATTCAGCCAGTCATTTACATGTTCAACAAGACAATAGTTTTTTGATTGTTTTTTAATAGTTTTCTAACTTGTAGCTACAGGCTAGTTATGCCATCTTTCTTCACACGTGTGCAACAATCAAATGCAGTTCTGTTCTGGTTTAATGTTTTTGTTTTGTTTTGTTTTTTAATTTACAGAAGGATGGAGAGAAAAATCACAAAGTCAGACTAGCAGTTGGAAATGGAGTAAGAAATGATGTATGGAGAGAATTCTTAGACAGATTTGGTGCTGTTAAGATCTGTGAGTTTTATGGTGCTACTGAAGGAAACATTTGTTTCATGAACCACACAGGAAAAATTGGATCTGTTGGACGCACCAATTTCTTCTATAAGGTGACTACTTACATTTTACTTTGTAAAGGGGAATGCTGAAAGTTACTGTGGTTCTCGGTTTGACCACAGGACATGGGACTTGAGGTATAAAGTAAATATTCTTTGTTACTGCAAGATTGATTGACTGTCTGTAAAACCTTGGCTGCCAAAGTATTGCTGATAATGCTTAGCACCCAACCCAGCTACACTTTCAGCTGTAACACTGAGATTTTTAGAATCTACAGAAGTCATAAATGCTTTTGCTACTCTTAGAAGAGTTTTTAGTAGGTTCTGAATATCAAGATCAAATCTCTACTACATTAAAGGATGAAAAAGGAAATTAGATTTGTTTTAGTACCTATGAACTTAGCATCTGTGAAGAAAACATACAAATGTTCTGCTCTGACTTAGTGATCCACATATGATGTTTAAAGCTGTTTTCAAAGAGTATATTTATATTATATAATACTGTGTAGATATTTGGCATAAATGAGAATTGGCAGTAATAAAGTAACATAAATAACCTTAAGGGATATTTTTTATCTAGATACAATTAAATATAACTCAAACTGTCCTGCATGTAATCTGCTTCCTTATTCTTAAATTTCAAAGCTAATATATTCCATATATAAACATTGTTGTATAAATATGAAAGGCAGTACTTAGCAGTTGTAGTAATTTAAAAATTCCATGCCTGTTTGCCTACCATGTGTTCTATATTTACTTAGTTTGTTCTAGATTACTAAACTTAGAAAGTTTTTTTTTCAGTACTTACTGTATAGTCTATCTTTTGTATTTTAGTATCTTTGGCAAAGTCATGTCTCTTGAGGAAGAGCAGTACCTGTTCTTTATGTTATACACATTTTTCCTTCACCTATCCAAGTAATGGAAGAATTTTGAAAAGGGTCAGCTTACAACTTGTGTGTTCATACACATACTTTCAAGTATTTCACCAAGAAATTCATGGGTTTCGCCCTCTGGATTCTATTAATACTATTTTTGAAATGGCTACAGAGGTCAGTAAATAACATAGGTCTCAAGCTTTGGCTATTAACATGAAGGATTACTTAGTAATGCTTTCTAGCAAGGAGACTAGATATTTAATAATATATTTATGCAAATTTGTACTCCTGAAATAACTAGGACTATGCACATTACCTAGAATTTGCAAAAGTAACCAATACCTACCTGTGTATACAAATCCTCATACTTTAAGTGGCATTTGTGCTTCTGAAGAAAAGTGATAGAAAAATGTTAAGTCCAATCTGCTATCACAGAGAAGTAACAGTACTTTTTGGAAGCCCATCTGTGTGAGATGACTTCAGATGAAGACCAAATGAGTTTGTTTACAGCTTATATGTTCTGGGGTCCACAACTTCAGTACAGTATCACATAGACTACTTCACAGTTCAACGGCTGGAACGGTTCCCGTATCTTTCAGCTGGTGTTTCATCGGACCCTGCAGGGAACAACCAGGAAACACTCAGAGGGAGTCTACAGGAGCTACTGTGTTTCTCAGGAACTAAATCAGACTTTTCTGATTTTCTGTGATCTATATCATTGGTACTCTGTAGTACACACAGTGGACATGAAGTGCTAATAGATATCGTTAGAAAGATACAGATCCACTACAGGAGATAAGGAATCTGGAATGTAAGGAGCAGTAGCTGAATTAGGAACCCTAGAGCTAATGTTACATTTTTTTTCAGATGACTCTAAACAACATGTTGTGATTACTTGTAAACCTTTTTTTTTAAAAGGTTTAAAATTCTTAGGAATTTTTACGTTTGTTCAAAACCTCAATAAATTTGTTTTCAGAATTTTAGAGTTTTTGACTGTTTAGTCAGAAGTCAACCTCCTGGAAGGTTTCAGCACATAGAAGATCAGACTTGAAATTACCTATTTATTTACTTTATTTTCTGTATTTTTAATCAGTTAGTGGTTTTTTTTTGTTTTGTTTTGTTTTTTTTTTTTTTTTATGTGTTAATAGTGGCACTTCATATATTAATAAAATTTGCTTTTTGGTTTCCAAAAGGAAAATTAGTATTTTGGTTTTCTTTTTTTGCCCATGAAACATACTACTTGTTCCTCTTTAATGATCACACTTAAAATTTAAGACCATTTAAAATTGCAGCATATTAGAAGAAAAATACCTTTTGCAAACTGCAATTAAAAATAAATGAATGCAGTCATAACTAAATACTTGATTCCACTAGATACCTTTCCATTACTTTGTATACTGCTCCAAGTTCAAACTGGTATAGTCTATAGAAACATCAGCATAGTCTGCTAAGATAATTAGGGAGTGTCCTCTTACTTAGTATGTATATGGAAAGATAATAGATTTTATGAATGAGAAAAAGCCATTCATTGTATTTGTCTTGACTTTAAATCAATGTGTATTCTGTCTTTTTCAGTGCTCTCTTTTCCCTAAAAATAAGTAAGTCTTCAGTTATTTCTGTAGTTTCTACTGTAAGTAACTAAAGCACGTTTTTGTCAGCAGACACAATTTTTAGCTATTACTATTCTCCTCAGGGATCTGAGGTATACTGGTTCTTCCACCAGTGTATATTAATTTGGCATTCTATATCTGTAGAGTTTGAGAAGAATTAAGGTTGTAACTGAAAACCAGATTCAGCGTGGAGACACACAACCTCACCTCAGTTATGTGGACATGGTATGTTTAACTAGGGTGTTGGGTAACTTATATGACCCCTATTACATGGTAACATATCAGCCAAGATTATCTTCCAAATTGAGGAGTTCTCAAAGACTTCTGCAAAGCAGCATCAGGCATTGTTTCATAACCAGTATGTGCTGATCTAGAGCATTTATAGTTGCATAATGTACCCAGTCTCTCTCAAAGAATTTCTGCCAGCAGAACAAAATGGCATGACTCTTTTTTTTTTTTTATTACAGTACTTAGATATGTCAAATTATCAGTTTTCTAATATGTTAACTGCTGAGGCTTTGCTCTTACTACCTGCACAGTCCTTCTGGAACAGCTCCTTCAGTCTGCTTTGTGACACTCACTAGTTTGCAGGAGCAGCTAGCTCACCCGTATGCTGAAGCAGTGCAGTGTTGACATGAGCAAAGGTTTGTGCAGTTGCAGAGAAGTCAAAGAGAGGCAGAGAGAGAGACAGTGGTGAAAACAGCGTAAGATATACTTTTGGTGATTTTCATATTTAAATACTACAGTTTGTTTACTTTCATTTGTGTTTTTGATTACTCTGCAATCAAGTATCATGACACAAGCTCACTCTATACTGTAATGACATAAGTTAGTGTTGACTTATTTCAGGCTTTTGTTGTTTTTAAATATGTCTTACAGGTTGCGGGTTATTAGACAATACATTCTGAAGTGTAGCTGTTGTGTTTGTTTTTCTTAGTTTGAATAACATTTACTGATTATTTACCAATACGTAAAGGATAGCAGCTTTATTTCTCATTCTCTGATTCTTGTGCAACCTGAATTTGGAAAGGGAGATTGTCTCCTGCTGGAAAGCAGAATATGGCACAAGGAAGACCCACGCATCTGCTTACTAAATTATCTTGTTTCTGCAAAGAAATCAAAGAACAACATTTGAAATCTTATTTTCTTGACGTGGGATGATATGAAGAAATATCCTTAAACATTCTGGGAATTTCCAATACAACTATTTCTTAACAAGGGAATAGAAAGAAGTTTGAAGAAGGGGAAAAGAGATTTGTGGGATTATGTGGTAGCATTAAAGGAAGAAACGTACACTTTCTATTGGCATAACTGCACAGTCAGGGTGAACTAAATATAGTATAAAAGTCCATCCATCCATACAGGTATGAGATGTGTAGCTGGAATAACAACAGGTACGTTCCAGGTATAATATTTTTAATGGAGAAAAACTAAACAGGTATGAAGTCATTTAAGTCATTTCTGTTGTCCCTAAAGGCAGTTTCTAAAGGTGAAATGCAGACAAGGGATACAGCTGTAAAAGACAAACTGAGCACTCCAAATGAGGAAAGTAAGTCTTCTGTCAGTACCTGCCAAGTGGTGGTGGTGGTGGGAAATCATACTGATAAATATTGGGGTTCTACACACTTATTTTCCTGAATAATTTGGAGGATGCAAATTAATGCATAGAAACAGGTGAATGGCATAGTAATTGCCAGATACCCAAGAAGCCATTGTGTAGGAGATGCTAACTCAAGGCAATGCTCTTGTTTCCACTTGTTTATTTTCAAACTATACTCTTTATATGAAGGATTGCTTGAAAGTGTTAGTGTGGTATATAAAGAAATCCTTAAATACGGATATTCATAATGTAAATACAGACTCAGTGAACACAATTGTAGAAAACTCTGGCTAGTGTTTTATTTGATAGCTGTTGAAATTTTTTTACAGAGGAGATTGTGTATAGATGATTACATTACTAATGTAATAAACTACTGTCTGAAATTTACACTTGATACACATCTCTATATAGCTAATGTTTCTGATTAATGTTATTATGACATAACAAGTTCTAAAGTATTATGACATATATATTTGTAAAAATTGGTTATGGGAAAAAGCCATGCTCTCAGCATCTATCAAATATGTATGTAAATCTATGTCTTGCACTGAAATATATTCTGTGTGACAGCAGAGAATATGCAATGGAGGGAATAGAACTGATGAAATCCAAGGAATCTTATAGTAAAAACTAAAAATAATCCTTGACAACTCTGCAAGATTATTCCAGTTTTATTTATAAATGTATTTTAAAGGCTTCAACTATTGTACAATTCTAAATCTCTTACTCAGAATAGTTTGGATGATAATCATATGTAAGTTGAGATACGTTTAAGTCATATTTAATGGAGAAGTTGATAACAAACTTGGAATCATCTCAACATTTAAAACATCTTATGTAAAACAGCAACGCTGAATTAGTATTATGAATTTTTCCATACAGCTATAGAACTATGTGGCAGAAGAGGTAATTTTTAGTTTAAAAATGAAGTCGTGTTTAACCATGTCTTAACATCCTGGCAAACTGTATTCACAGGCAAAACTTTGATATGTGTTCCTGGAATTTCATTGACCAGTGGATGAGAAAGACGATATAAGATTAACTAAAAATAAATGTTGCTTCTGCTTTCACTTAGTATCAAGTATAGCTTGTAGTCAGTTTTTGGTACTTTCTTTTTTTGTTGTTGACTACAGATTGAAACTGTAGGAATTTCAAAACTATTTTTAAAGCAATATTTAAACACTCACATTGCCAGTCCATTTTTTAAAAAATACACAGGGTTTTGCAATACCACTATTAAACAACATCCAGGTGGCACAGTAACAGACAATAATGTTGCAGTTTAACTCATTTTAAGTTTCAGCTAGATGAATGGTGATTTTTGGTTTATCCATTTACATAGCATTCTGGAGAATAAAATACAGATTAAAATGATGAGTGCTGCATGCACTAGTCTGTGAAAATAATATTGTAATGCTTCAGTAGTTCAGGCTGTTTTCCAGTACATTTTAAATGAGATAAAAGAAATGTAGGCCAGAACCAGACTAAACGCTTTGCTCTGGAGCTTTCATTTTGTATTATTTAATATGAAAAGAAAGTTGTCTGCGCAGAGACAGCTGTTTGCATATACTTTCATTTTGAATGTCTAATGTCTAATATGTGCTGTTTTCTCCTTTTACTTGTGTATTTGCATGACTTATTTCAACTATCTAACTGGAATAGGCACAGTTAATACTCCACAGTTGGAAGCAGTAATAGATGTATGCAGCAGCATAAATAATAAAAACCTCAGTGGTCATTTAGATGATCTCAAATACTATCTTAAAGCTTCTGAGCATTTTAAAGAACATAAAATAATGGATCAAACAGTCTGCTACAGATACAGATACAGATTTTGATCTCTGAAGGAGCAGATGGATAAAAATGAACATGAGCAGGGCATGCTGCTGTTCTAGTCAAACAAATATCAGAATTACATATCACACTGTTTCAGTCTTATTTACATTATTCATTGCATTTGTTTTGTTATATGAAACCCATTGAAGTAGTAAGTATCAGTGCAAAAAAGAAGTGAAAAAGAACAGCAATTTAATGCAGAAATGCAAAGAAAAGACTCGAAGGAAAAAAGAATCTTGTATTTGTGAAGGATACCTCCCATTCTACTTATCAAGAATAAAGCAGTTATCTTGAAATTAAGGTAAATTCTGTAGCATTTATCAAACGCAAGAATTTAGGAGCTATATTATGGTGTTATATAAAAAAAATTCCCCCTGGTTTTATTGAAAAAGTGTCTCATTTCTGGATCATGACTTGATTTTGCACAATACAACTTTGTTCTTTCAATCAGCAGTTAAGAATGTGCACTCCCTGTTGTTTTAGACACCAAAATACCCCAAGAAGCTTTTTTGTATCAGCTCAAAATGTCAGTTCAGATTTCATATATGCTTCTACTACTCTGATCCACGTAGACTGTGCTACTGATATGTGGTTCCCACGATTCATTTGTAAGAAAATGAACAATACAATTCTGTGTCTTCACCAAGTAATTTTGAAAGTTACAAGATCACAAATATGTTTGTGTGTTAGTTATCTCCAGGAAACTGTGTAAGTTTACAGACAGAATATTTTCAGTTTCAGATGAAACTGTTCTACTTTGAGATCAGCAAGACTAAAAGTTTTCTTGTTTATATCTGCTGCCACCAGATGTCACTGTGAAGATGAATAACTGATGACCTTTTTCCCCTTTTTCAGTTTTTTTTTCCATTTGATTTAATCAAGTATGATTTCCAGAAAGATGAACCAATTAGAAATAAGCATGGTTGGTGTGAGAAAGTTAAGAAAGGTAAGTATGTATTATAATAGGACACAATGGTAATACAAATACTTCCAGGATCTTTTTTTTTAAGGGACCTTACTACTGGGATACTGTACTGTACCAACATAAACTATTAATCTTCATTCTAACAAAAGCAATAGGAGCTTTGTTGTAAGACAGACTATTATTAAGCATTGCAGTGCTGACACCAAAAGAACTTAGGAGATCCTTGGATATATTCACAGAAGAGCAGCGTGCAAAAATGACAGTGTGATGTAGTCTTTAAATATGAAGGAAATGTGATCTGCGTTTTTAAAAGAAGTTAACATATTGAGGTGATTGCCTGGGAGATCTATGAGAAAGACTGCTGGATTAGATGAAAAGCTTTTCGGAGAGACATTAAGTGCTTTTGATTAAATGCTCCTGTATTTAGTTTATCAACTAAGTTGCTTCATTATAACTGTTTTCAAAATGCTTCTCAGATATCTAGTATCTCTTGATTATGCCTATTTTCAAAGTGTTTATGAGATACTAAAGATTCTAAAGCATCCCTGTTGTACTATGGGAAGATAACAACTGTAATTAATGTCTGGAAGCTGAAATAAGACTGACATTTAAAGGTCAGGCAGACCATTTTAACAGGGAGCTGGATCAGATTTTTCAAAGCAATTTGGCAATTCTCCTGGACATATTAAACAAATATTGGCACTTCCAGGAAAATATTATTCCCAAAAGGTGTAAGTGGTTGAAATGCTGTAGAAAATGAAAAGTAAGGATGTCAGACTGACCTGAAGTGGGCACGCATGCTCAAAACCTTGTCTATGTTTTAACAAGTATACCAATCAGTCTAAGAAGTACTATTTCTTTCTATGTCTTACTCATGCCCTTTATCTTCAGACCTTCATGGATGCACTAACAGTGAACTAAATGATTTCACCTCAAACGCTACTGATAATTAAAAAAATGCACAGCTCTTTTACAAGGAGGCAGTCTTAAATTACTTCTGAATTTTTTTCGTATCTTTGGACATATTTTTATTTCTCTTATATTCACTATTATAATTCTTGTCTGTGACAAAATAATGTAACTTCTAAGATTTGTTGTTCAGATCATGCTTCCAAAAAGGTAAGGAGTTTGTACAACTCAATCTTCAGTAAGTAACATTGTGATGTTCGATATGCATAACAGGATCACCCTAATCTCATATCTCCTTGATTTTTGAGGAAGAAAAATTATATTAAAACTCCTAGATTTTACTCTAAAATGAAAGGAATGATGTTTATCACATTACTGAAAATTCTTCAGAATTTTTCTCAGAACTTCCGAAGTTCTGAGCCGAAGTATGGATTTACTGCCTTGGTCAAACAGCTGCTCTTTTAGATACACTGGCTTTTTAACTAAGTAGGGAGCTGCTAAAGTTGGGACTCATCACTAGAAAGTCAGTAAGGTGTAGGAAGAGGGACATACTATTTGCTCTGTGCACTTTGAGATGATAAAAAAAAATGTATTAGTGAACTCAGAATTGATGGATGAGAACTGTTTAGTCAACAAGAAGAAATTGAATACACAATGTTGCACTGTGTGTTTATGGTCATTTTGTATGTAGAGGTGACTAAATGAATTGCAAAGCAGTGGTAACAGGTTTTATTATTTTATTTGATTATTAAGCTTTTATAATTTCGCCTTCAATAATGAACCCTGCTAAACCTGGTTCCTGGTTTTGTAAAGTCCTATGTAGCAAATTAACACCAATGCAAAATACAGGATTTGTGTATTTTAAGTTTACATTTGTTTCCATGTCTTCTTATAGGTGAGGCTGGTCTTCTCATTTCCCAAGTAAGTGCAAAGAACCCCTTCTTCGGCTATGCTGGCAATAAGAGACATACAGAAAAGAAATTACTCAGCGAGGTATTTAAGAAGGGTGATCTTTATTTTAATACTGGAGACCTAATGGTTCAAGACCATGAGAATTTCCTGTATTTTTGGGACAGGATTGGAGATACCTTCAGGTATAATCAATATTTCTTTTCACATTTCTTCATTAAAAAACAGACATATAGGTTAGAATAATAGCGATCTATTTGTTTTCAGCTGGAAGTGGCCAGTTTATAAGTATGGTGATGCAGTTTACAATTATCTTGAAAAGGAAGATAGGGGCTTAATTTTGCAAAAAGTGCTCCTGCAGAGCTGAATAATTGATTTCCAGATGATTTTGTAGGAATTACAGGTCTTTGAACAATCCTTCCAGTGATCATACTTACCAATGATAGTTTTGCTGCAGGCAAGAAGAATTGGATACAGAAACAGATAAAAACATATAAAATACTAACACGTGGCCTCATCTGCTATATTTGGATATACATCAAATTTTTTAATCATCAGATTATGATAAATGTTCATTGTGCATTACAATGATAGATAATATCCAATAGCACTTTAATTACTAGTGATATCTTCTGATGATCAGATCAACATACTGAGATGACAAGCAAGAACAAATGTGAGCTATTAATAATCTAAAATGAATGGAATCCTTACTACAGGTAATGCTTTTTAAAGATACGCCCATATGTGTCCATAGGATAAAAATATTGTTTTTTCCACACTTTAGATGGAAAGGGGAGAATGTTGCAACAACGGAAGTTTCTGATGTCATTGTAATGTTGGACTTCATACAAGAAGCAAATGTGTATGGTGTATCGGTGCCAGGTAAAAGCCTTCATAACTCTTCTATTTCATGTTGTAAGCCCATGAATCATTTCTGATTGAGTCATCTTTTTAATACCCAGCTAAAATGTGTATGTAGGTAACGAAAATGCCAACTGTTTCTGAATGAGCCAGTGCATTATTATGTGCGTGCAATGATGTGTACTTTTGAAAAATTATCTTTCATGAATTTGTGATAGGTGCATAATCTAAATTAAAGTTTCAAGCTTTATTAAATTGACATAGAAAATTCACATTTTCATGTATCAGAATAAAATAATGTCAACAAGGTAAGAATTAACATTGCTTTAAAGGAAAGTGTATGAATAAATCCTATTTTATTTCAATTATAACGAAGCCTCATAAGCCATTTACAAACAGGCATATTAGAAAACCAAGGTCATGACAAGGAATAAAAAGAAGAAAAAGAAATTATTGTAAAGAAATTATGTTATTTTCTTTATATATTTTTTTTAAAATTAATTTTCCTGAGGTTATTTGGGCCTGACTCCCATTAATCCTAAAGGCTTTTAAAACTGTATAGCAAGTCTGTTCGTAGGGAGATGAATTTCTTCCTAGCAACTTGTGTGGTGCTGTGTTTTGCCTTTGTGGCTGAAATAGTGTTGATAACACAGCACTGCTTAGCTGGACTTCCGCCTACCAGTGAGAAGCAGCAAATGTATTCTGCTTTTGGCTTTGCTTGTGCACACAAATTTTTCTTGCCCTACTAAACTGCCATTATCTTGATACATGAGTCTTCTCAGCTTCTTTCAATTTGACCCTGTCATGTGGGAGAGGGGAGTGAGTGAAAGGCAAGGTGGATATTTAGCCCTTGGCCAAGGTCAAACCTCTACAAAATGATAAGCTTAAAATGTGAAAAAGGTGTCACTTGCCACCAGTTTAAAGCCACAAAACAAGAAAAATCATATTGAAGAAGACTGACTGAAAATCTGAATCAAAAATACGAGAGTTTCTCATTTCATACACAGTATTTACCTTCTGATTCTTATCTGTATGAAGAAATATCTGAAAGGAATACAGAATACAGAAACTGTAGCATTAGGAAAAAAGAGATACAAAGGAGAAAAAGGTTAGCTGTTACAACTTAAACAGTGGTTAAAATGTGAAGGGTTTTTTATTGCTGATTTTTTTTTCTCTTATATTTTACCTATTTTTCTCAAAGACCTACTGGCTTTCCACTCAAATGGACTAAGGCTTTTAATCTTTTTCTCTGTTGACAACATTCAGATCCACAGTTTTGAGAGGACATAGTGGCAAGAGAGAAAGGCTGAAAGTGAAGAGAACATACAATTGACTAATCCGGGAAAGCACATCAGCACTCTGTTTTTGAGAGAAGGATGAATTTATTATTTATCCTCATATATTGATTAATGTTGAGCATGGTACTCCATGATGGTTCTCCATTTTACTCTTATGTTCTCTACTCATTTATAGCATTGTTGCTTAACTCATCACTTGAGTAAGCTCCAAAATATGTAATAGTGTATAAAATCAAAATGTAATTCTACTCTTTTACTGAAACTCAGAAGATTATATGTAATTGTCAGTCCATCATTATTACTTTTTTGTAATGCTTTCATCTCACTTCATTTCTTCCAGATCATGAAGGAAAAGCGGGAATGGTCTCTCTTATTTTAAAGCAGAATAGAGCAATGGACCTGGAGCAAATGTATAAGCAAGTGGTGACTTATCTCCCAGGCTATGCTTGTCCTCTTTTTCTAAGAGTCCAGGTAAGCTGGATGTCTGCACTGTGCATACAAACATCTATGCCATTTGAACACAGAATGCTAATGGAATATCAGAAAGTTCATGTGTGTATATCATATGATTTACTTTTAGTTTAATTTTAGAGCTCGTCCTATTTTCTGTATTCATTAATGGAATTTTGTGGGGGGAGTTACATTAAAAAAGTCAATACAATTTTCAGATTATTTTAAAATAGGAGGAAATGTATTAATCAGTAAGAATAGATATCACACAAAAGGATTTGTGGAGATTAGAAACATGAACACGGGAAACAAGATGTTCGGATTACTAAAATGTGAACTATTTCAATTGGAGAAAATAACCTAAAATCCATTTTATTCATTGGAAATGAGAGAATAGGAAAGTTTAGGTAAAGCAGGAGACACAACAAACAGAAGATAAAGGAAGAGAGGTCATGAAGTGGAGCTCAGAAGAAGGAGGGAGGAAAGAGGATCCAGGAATCATAGAATCATTGAATCACCAAGGTTGGAAAAGACCTACAAGATCATCCAGTCCAACTGTCCGCCTATCACCATTAGTTCTCACAAAACCATGTCCCTCAACACAACGTCTAAACGTTCCTTGAACACCTCCAGTGTTGGTGACTCAATCACCTCCCTGGGCAGCCCATTCCAGCGCCTGACCATTCTTTTGGAGAAGTAGTATTTCCTGATGTCCAGCCTGAATCTCCCCTGGTGCAACTTGAGGAAGAAACACTCTCAGAGGTCCATGCAGTATGAGAAAGTATGAAGAGCAGTATTAATGGTTGCATTGAGGGTTGATGGCAGGCCAAAGGGATAACAACTGCACTAAAATTTCACAAGTAAGAGTCCATTAGGAACTTTGGCAAGATTACTTAATGAAGGAAGGAGCACAATGGTCAGAAATTTAGCTGTAATTTAACCAGACTGGCAATGGAGGAATTGAATTCAGGGCTGGTAGTAAATCATAAGCTCAGTTTGAGATGAAAATTAAACAAGGTAATCATTACAGAGTTTACTGGTGTCTGTGACAAAGATTTTAGATGGAAGAAAAAAATCACACAATGGCTTGGGTGGGAAGAGACCTTAAAAGATTATCCAGTCCCATTCTGCCATAGGCAGAGTTGTCACCCACCAGATCAGGCTGCCCAAAGCCCCATCCAACCTGGCCTTGAACACCTCCAGGTTTATGGAATACCCACAGCTTCTTTGGGCAACTTGTTCCAGTGCCACACTACCCTCACAGCGCTCTTAGTTGCTTGCAAGTGACTGCAGCTTCTTCCCACTATATCAACATTTGTTGGTCCACAGCAGAATAGAAGTTCTGGGAAAAACAGTTTTCTGGAGAAACGAGACCAAACAGTATCAAGTAAAACTTTTAAAAGCAAGTGGAAGCGTGAGTCAAAAAATAATAAATCTTTCTCTCTTCTACAGGAAACAATGGAAATGACTGGAACTTTCAAACAACAAAAATTTAGATTAGTGGAAGAAGGTTTTAATCCATCTACAATTACTGATCCTCTTTATTTTTTAGATAATTCCAAGCAAGCATATATCTTGTTAACCGAAGAAGTATATGAGAGGATCTTATTTGGTCAAATCAAACTTTAATTAACCTGATGAAAAGCTATTAAGAGACAGTTTATATGAACTACTGTGTGAGAAGCAGTAAAAATGATTACTAAAGTTGTTATCCATAATAATAATATCTTATGTAGTTCATATTAACTTTCAAATATGTCTTGTATCTTTCCTCACTTGATCATAGTTCACTAATAATTTACTACCACTTAAGATCAAATACAAGTTAAGAATCTGTAGAACAAAACTGAAGTCTTTTTAATCTTAGTTTTGGAATGTAAGTGCAGAATCTGATGGTTTTTCTTAGTGCTAAAGGAACATGAATGATACATAGTAAAAAGACCAAACATAGAAAAATGTAGTGACAGAAGCTGTTATTAATTCTATGCAGACAAAATATGCCAGCAACATAGTTTAAATAAATCTAATATATACTTAAGAATATGTGTTTTAGAAAATATAGACTTGAAAGTAGTTGGAAGAAAAATCTTACATGGAGGACCTTTATAATGGAACGTAAAACAAAAGGGGATGAAACAGAAGAAAGCCCTCCAAACAAACCTGAAATTTAAAAGTTCATACTAACATCACTACTGAGCCTGCTAGTCCATACTCTTTCATTTGTTAAACTGACTCTTCAGAGTATCATAGTATGAAGACAGACCAAAATATTGTGAAATGTTTGGCAACAGATCAAAAGTAGACAATGTCCACACTTAACGGGAAAAAATCACTCATATAGGATAAGAAGAATGATTAAAGTGCTCTATGTCATACATATTGACTAACAATATAAAAATATAAGAAAAATAGAAAAAGAGATATAAAAATAGCCTCTTTACTCTTAGTAATGTCTGCCAGAGATTATTTTTAAATGGGTATAAAATATTGCAGATTAAAAAAAATTTCTTAATCATATATTCTCATACACTGCTTTACAAAATTAAAAAAAGATTATTTAAACAAATTTTGTATTGTCTCAATTTATGAATGATTACTTAAATACTTTTTAATAGTATGTTTTAAATACTTTTTAATAGTTCGTTTTAATAGTATGTTTCAATAAACTCAAACAGTAAAAATAATGGGACAATGTTGTCCTTTAATGGATTGTAATGCCAGCTTTGATCAGTGGCCATAACAGTCAGAAACATGGAATTCTGCAAGAGTAATGCTGCTCAAGAGTAGACATTATAAGTCTCTTCTCCATCATAACCATGGCATGAAAACAGGCTGTTATAAGTAGGATGTAACATAGTTAGAACTTCAACTTTCTTTCTTCTCTGTTAATAAAATAAAAACATTAGAAATTATGTCTACTTTTGATTCTCTGATTATCACTTTCACTGATTTTCTATAAAAACTGTAACAAAAGTGAATGGGCTTTTTTGTAAGATATTACAAGGAGAGTGGTGATTGGCCAAGGGCTGTTCTTGCTTATTGCAGTCTTTTCCACAGAGAGGTTTACCCTTTCCTGAAGCTGGAAGGACACAAATCACTTTTCCGAACACGCTCTTTACATGTACTGCAGGGACCTTATCTCCCTCTACAGTATTGAGGAAGCTGGATTGGGCAGGACCATCTCCATTGATAGATCGTAGAGTTCTGACCAACCAGGTGGCTTCTGCCAAATGCTATTCCCAGTGCTTGAGAGAGTTAAATGAAATGCTCAATTTTGATACTAGATTTACTACTTTATTTTGCTTTACAATATCTGGTACTGTTTATGACTAATGTAGATGTTCTACCACTTAGAAGCAACAGAAATTAGAATAAAAGAAATTAAAAAAAAAAAAAAGGCAAGCAGAATGTAAATAATTTTCCACCCTGCTCTCCCTCACCAGAAAAAAAAAAAAAAAGTTTGGGAATGTCACCATTTGGTGACATATTTGTTAAAGTACCTGGGATGAAGAAGACTGTTTCGGAATGGGAATTTTAGGGCAGAAAGAGCATTACAAGAGGGAAAATTCTTTCATGCTCTGTCCACTACTAAGGCTGCTGACTGGTGTTTCTGTGTTGAGATGTGTTATGGCAGCAGCAGGACTCTTCTGAAATAGCAAGCTTGAATTGCCTGCAAGTGTAGTGTATCCATGACAGCCTGGACAATATGCCTGTTTTCAAGGACATGAAAAAGTGTCCTTCTGTCCCATATGCTGTCTCAAGGGATAGGATGGCAATGATATCAAGAATCAAGAATAGGAAAAGCGATAGGGCCCTAGACTTTGCATTTCCTAGGGGAAAAATAGCATATTGTTTGCCCTTCAGTATTGTTTGCCTTCTTTTCTTTCTTTTAGCAAGTAGATTAGATGCCAGCACATGCACTGAAGAATGTTACAACAAAATGTGCTATTCGCCATGGATATGTAAATTACTGAACTGGCACTGGAGTTAGGCTGAATAATAGTGATGTTTATGTAAAACACTGGGAAGGCCCTTCCTTTTAGAATGAGAAAGTTGAGATATTTCAACCAACCTGTTCATTTCCTGTCCTCATGCTCAGGTCAACACGTGGAATTGACTGAAGGCCTGAGTGTTGCTGCAAAATTATACACAACTTTTTTCCTAGGAAGTCTGATATTTTGTGCTGGCGCTAAAGGAGCAGCTGGATGACACGGTGTGGGTGGACAGCTGCAATGCTGGCCTCAGATATTAAAAAAAGAAAAGAAGGAGACTAAAATAAACACAAGTAATTACTTTTGAGCTTTAGAGTATTGTATCTTGAAGTTTACCTTTCCAAGTGGGGATGTTCGATGGTAAAGGAAATTTATTTTAAAAATTTAAAACCTCAAATCAGAATTGTCATTTAGGGAGTGTAAAATTTTATGAGGGTCAGCACATACCCACTCTCTTGTCCTTGAGGACTTGGTACAGTTAATACAACTACAGTCTGAGCTAGTTTCACAAGCCCTTCTCAGGATCTCCAGGGAAAGGCAAATAAATGAAAAGTTACAAGCAAATCATGGCCTGAATTTTATTCCCTCATAAACACAAATAAATAGAGTTTTTCAAGAGAGGGAGAAATGTCTAAACTGCCCATCTGAAGAGGGTTAGCCTTGTCATGTCTCCAGGTTCCCAACACACTGTTCTGGTACTCTCCGTCAGCAGGACAGGGAAAAAACACAGTGAAAAATGATCACAGAATCATAGAAGCATAGAATGTCCTGGAAGGGACCCGCAAGGATCACAGAACCATAGAATGGCTTGGGTTGGAAGGGACCTCAAGGATCATCAAGCTCCAACTCCCCTGCTGCAGCAGGGCCGCCAACCTCCACATCTAATACTAGACCAGGCTGCCCAGGGCCCCATCCAACCCGGCCTTGAACACCTCCAGAGACAGGGCATCCACAACCTCTCTGGGCAGCCTCTTCCAGCACCTCACCACTGTCATAGTAAAGAACTTCCCCCTGATATCCAACCTAAATCTTCCCTCATTCAACTTAAAACCATTTCCCCTTGTCCTGCCATTATCTACCCTTGTAAAGAGTTGACTCTACTCCTGTTTGTAGGCTCCCTTTTAAGTACTGGAAGGCTGCAATGAGGTCACCCCACAGCCTTCTCTTCTCCAGGCTGAACAAGCCCAGCTCCCTCAGCCTGTCTTTACAGGGGAGGTGTTCCAGCCCTCTGATCATCTTAGTGGCCCTCCTCTGGACCCTCTACAACAGCTCCCTGTCTTTCTTTTATTGGGGGCCCCAGACCTGGATGCAGTACTCCAGATAGGGCCTCACAAGGACAGAGTAGAGAGAGACAATCACCTTCCTGTCCCTGCTGGCCACCCTTCTTCTGATGGAGCCCAGGATACCATTTGCTTTCAGAGCTGCAAGAGCACACTGCTGGCTCATGTTCAGTTTTTCATCCACCAGGACCCCCAGGTCCTTCTCTGCAGGGCTGCTCTCAAGGATTGCTCCTCCCAGTCTGTATGCCTGGAATTCCTCTGGCCCAGCTGCAAAACCTTGCACTTTGCTGTGTTGAACCTCATCAGATTCACCTGGGGCCACCTTTCAAGTCTGTTGAGGTCCCTCTGAATGGCATCCCTTCCTTCCATTGTGTCAACTGCACCACTCAGCTTGGTGTCATCAGCAAACTTGCTGAGGATGCACTCAATTGCATCATCAATGTCATTGATAAAGATGTTGAAGAGCATCTGTCCCAAGACAGACCCCTAGGGGACACTCCTCATTCCTGGGCTCCACCTGGACATAGAACCATTGATCACCACCCTTTGTCTGCGGTCTTTCAACCAATTCCTTATCCACTGGGTGGTCCACCCATCAAATCCACATCTCTCCAATTTGGAGATAAGGATGTGGTAGGGGACCACGTCAAAGGCCTTGCACAAGTCCAGGTAAATGACATCAGTCACCTTCCTTTGTCCACCAATGCCGTCACTCCAAGATAGAAGGCCACTAGATTGGTTAGGCATGACCTTCCCCTGGTTAAGCCGTGCTGGCTGTCTCGGTTCACACACTCATTCCTCATGTGATCTAGCATGTCATCCAGGAAGATCTGTTCCACAGTCTTCCCAGGCACAGAGGTGAGATTCACCAGCCTGTAGTTCCCCGGGTTCTCCTTGCTCCCTTTCTTACAAATGGGAGCGATGTGACCCTTTTTCCAATCACCTGGGATGTCACCTGCCAGCTACAACTTTTCAAATGATGGAGAGCAGCTTGGCAACCAGCCCAGCCAGCTCCTTCAGAACCCAGCCCCATAGAAATCTATGCATTCAGTCCCATGAGGCGGTCTTGGACTTGCTCTGCCCTTACAGTGGAGGGGGAATTTATACCCCCAATCTCCACCTAGAGGTTTAGGGATGCAGGGTTCAGGGACATGAGAAATATTAGAATCCTGGCTGCCAGTGAAGACCGAGGCAAAGAATTCATTCAGTACCTCAGCCTTCTCCACATCTGCTGAAGCCAGCTCTCCTTTTACATTTACCAAAGGAGGTACGCTTGCTTTGGCCTTTCTCTTCTGGCCAATGTACCTGTAGAATGTCTTCTTATTGTTTTTAACATCCCTCGCCAAGTTCAGATCTGCCTGTGCCTTGGCTTTCCTGATCCCACCTCTGCAAGTCCGGACAGCATCCCTGTATGCTTCCCAGGTGACACGCCCTTGTTTCCAAAGCTTGGGTGTACCTTTCTTTGCCCTCAGTTTGCTCAGCAGGTCCTTGCTAAGCCATGCTGGTTTCCTGACTCCTCTGCCCGCTTTCTTATTCAGAGGGATGGAGAGCTCTTGTGCTTTCACAAAGGCATCCCTGAAGAGTAGCCAGCTTTCCTCAACATCTTTGTCTCTAAGGACGGAGACTCCTCCTGTGGCTTTGGCCACAGGTCACTTTTGGAGCTGGCTGGAACTGACAGTGTCTCCTCACAGAGGCCGCGCCAGCACCCGTCTGCTGCCAAAACTTTGCCAGATAAGCCCAGTACTCTTTCACATGCCCATCAACATGTCTGTGTCTCTAATACCCCACAGAAAGTATTTCAACTGCTCTACAAATTCCCTACAAATGATAGATAGGAAGAGTCTTCTACTGCTGTTTTTTTTTTTCCGAACACAAAAGAGGTGTTATAACGTCATAGAATCATAGACCCATCAGCCAGTTGTTCACCCACTACATTATGATTTTGTCTTGCTTATATGCTGGACATAATGTCTAGAGGGACACTGAGAGAAAGTGTGTTGAAAGCTTGGCTGAAATTCAAAAACAACTGTCTTCCCTTGGTCAACTAGGGGGGTAACCTTGTTATAGAATGAGATTAAATTTTTTAAATAGGACTTTCTTTTCATGAATCAGGATTTTGACTGTGGTTGACTGTGACCAGTGGCTGCATTGTCTATCAAGTGTTTTTCAGTAATTCCTGGAGTAACCTCCATCATTTTGCCAGCTACTGAAGTGAGACTGGCAAGATTGTAATTATCAGTATTGTTTCTTGCTCTTCTTAAAAACCGGGACGATGTTTGACAGCTTCCAGTTGACTGAGACCTGTCCACTGAAAAATAATTGAGAGAAGTCTTGTGACGATATGAGCCAGCTTTTTGAGTGCCCTGGGATGAATCCCATTGGGCCCCATAGACTTTTGTGCATCTAGGTGAGGCAGCAAAACCCACACAGGCTCTAGGTTGGCTGGGATTTTATCATGACTGCAGTCATGATCCTCCATCTCAGGGCTCCAGGAGTCTCAGGCCCATAATCGGCGTCAACGATTTACAGGCGTTCGGCCCATGACAATCGGTTTGAACCCAGGCAAAGGAGGCCTTATATGCCTCTGCTAGGTCAGTATCCCCATTTGTGAGGTGACCCTCCTCATCAAGTAATAGACCAGTGTTATCTCTGGACTTCTATTTGCTGTCGACATACATATAGCAGACCTTTCTGTTTCCCTCTGCATTACTAGTCAATTCTAATTGAGCTTTCTCTCTACAATAGCAGATAGCATCACTGTAGTCCTCCCATGTCATCCACCCTCCCTTCCAGTGTCCATACACTTTCTTTTTTCACCTAAGCTCTAGAAGATGATCCAACCTTCTGCCCCACATGTGCTCTCAAGAAGTGGTACAGACTCAACATGATCATGTTGGCCAAGACAGCCACTGATCAACACTTCAGTCCCTCTCTGTTTACAAGCAGCAAATCTAATGAAAGAATCTATCCTAGTCAGGTCCCTTAGTACCTGTACCAGGAAGTTTTAATTCAGGTACTTGAAGAATCTCCTGGACCTGTAGTGTAGCGATCAGAACGCAATAGTGAAGCGATCAGAAGGACTAACGCGATGGAAATAACATTACAAAAAGATGGAAGGAAAATACAGCGCATACCCAGATCGGAAGATTTAGGGCTCACAGGGAAAGGCTCCCACCAAGGAGGGATCTCCAGGAAGAGATCCTTCCTTGGGGCAGTCAGCCCTTAAATGAGGCCTAAGAGCCAGGCTCCACCCCTTCTGGTTGCACAGGTGAATTGCCTTCACCTGTGCTCCCAGGGCTGACTGGGTCTTTCCTCCAGGTGCTCAATCAGTGGATCAGGCCGTGACTCAGCAGTTCCCATACATGTAGGTAACAGCTGTGTGGGATTCTCAGTTAACATCTGAGAAGTTGAAGTAACTCCTAAGGACAAGAGTGGCTGATCTAGAGGTATCTCTTAGTTAATTAAAGAATAATTCATTGCTGCCATTATCCTGGCTGAGTGGCCTACAGCAGACTCCCACAATGTTTACTTTATTTATTGTCCTTACCCAGAGGCTTCTAATGTTGTTATCACCAACTACGAGCTCTGTACAGCCCAGCACCTCCCTCAAATGTGGCCATGCGCTTGCCTCACTTGTCTAGCCTTTCCCTGCTGGAGGGCCTGAACCCATGTCCACAGTGACACAGTAGTCACAGGGCTCTTCCCACCAGGTTTCACTTACGTCAGTGTCGTAGGTCTGGGAGTGAGCTAAGGCTTCTAGCTCTTCCTGCTTGTTCCTCACACTGCGTGCACTGGTGTAGAAACATTTCAAATGTAATTCATTATACCCCACATCTTCTAGAGCAGACTAAAGGATCTCACTGGCACTCTGTCCCTCAAATTTTGGCCCGCTGTCCCATAGCTTATCACTGGTGAGTTTGATTTTGTCCCTTTTCCTCTTGAATCTATTTTAAAGCTCTTATCAATCAGCCCTGCTAACTCCTGCAAAAAATCTTTATCCCCCTCTGACAAAGGTGCAGCACATCAGCCATCAGCAGGCCTGGTACTGACCATCTTCTGAGGGAGAAACCCAACATTCTGCTGGTGATAGCAGCCTCAGTCATGTGGGCGTGCCTGTTCCTTTCAATTGTTCCTTTCATTGTTCCCTGCTACTGCAAGGAAAGAGGTAAACACTACCTGTGTCCCAATCGTATAATTAATTGCTCCAAGGCCTGGAAGTCCATTTTGATTGCTCTTGGACTTCTCTTCACTACTTCATCACTGCTGATGCAAAAACCCAATAACAGATTAAAATCAGAGGGCTGTACCAGGATAGTGAGTTTTCTAGTAATGTCTGTTATTCAGGCATATTGGGCCCTCTCTTTCCCTGAGAAGGCAGTCATCTGTGTCAACAAGCCCTCTTTTTTTCTCAATGGAGGTGACTGTGTTGCTGAGGTCAGGCTGACTAGCCCTACACGACCACTACAACCTGGATGGATCTTTGACCACATCATCATTTGTCTGTCCACCAAGTTCCAGAATCTCATACCTGTTGAATACGAGCACCCAGGAGGGTGAGGTAGGCAGGGAGGGTAAAAACCTGATGAGCTGCTCTTTGTGGTGGTTCTGGGTTTAGAACCCAACTAACTGGTTTAGTTCACATTGAAAAACAAAACAAAACAAAAAACAAAAAAAGCCCACAAAAAAACAAAAACAAAAATGTGAATTAAATTCTGAGTACAGTTAACTATTTGAAGTGTATTTTGCAAGAAAGGAGTGAATGCCTTAATGAAGACTCCTGACTAATTATGTCTTTTCATTTAGCGCAACCTGCTGAGTATGCATAGTTTTCAGACATCTACTTTCAAGTTGGTCACATGAGGCTGTGGTATAGGCAGAATGGCAGCAACTGTAGACTGTTTTCCAATTCCCTATCATTGCAGTGAAATTTAATACTTCTAGATCATAATTTTCTTTCAGTTCTAAGTAAGTGAACACCATGTGTGTATCTGAAGAAAACACCTCTCAAACATCTTTGTTAGCTGCATTTCTTTCTGCAAACTTTTGATATGTTTCCTACACTTTTAAAAATAAAGTTGTTGAAGAAATTGTCAGTTGGCAGTAAGCACTGTATACCCCAAATTAACCTCTGCAGTTTAGAGAATGGAAGGTGATTAAGTTGGCCACACAGAGTGAAGTACATGGAGGAAAGAGAATGTTTTTAACTCATTATTGTTTTTTCATGAAGACTAGCACTTACTCCTGGCTCTGTAAAATTACATGAGAAATCAGACAGATTTCTCAGCCTGTGAAATTTTTTTTTATTTAAATAGCAACAGAATAAAAACATCAAATATGAAAGTTTAAACTGTAGTCAAGATTTGTAACTGAATTCTTATCTCTGTATTAATTCAAATCAAAATCTTGGATACAAAGAGACTGTCATTTTGGAACAATCAGAACTATGTTCTAACTGTGTAACACATTTTGAAGTCCTAGTACAAGGAACCCTTCCTCTTAAACTACCTTTGCCATCTTTTTATGTAGTTTTAATGTACCTATATCCAAATGGATATCTGGATATCCATTTTATACACATATATAAAAGAGATCCAAGCTCCTGTTTCATTTGATGCCACTATGCTTACTTAGGAGCAAATGCTGCTTGCCTTCAAAGCTAAATGGCTGAAGGAAAACAAGTTGCTACAGGCATTATTTTAGTGCCTAGCTCAAGAACTCAGATGCTTAGTGGAATTCACAGGTATCACACAAAATAAGATCTCCTTTATTAAAAGTAAGGGCAGAGCTATACGCCTGTGAACAGGATAAAAAAAAACCCTCATCTCAAAAAGCATGAGCTGCCTAAATTGAGTAGTGGGGAACAGTGAGAAGAGTTTTATGTAGTAAGTCCTTCTCCTGGAAACATTTAGGAATCTAATTCTGGTTTGCTGTGTGCACAGAGATAATTGAATACTCCCCTGGAATTACACAAAAAAATACCTCTTTTTCAAATGCTTGTAATTCTACAGTTTGTCAGCAAGAAGATGGCCATATGTATTCAATCTTAGTCTCTACCCAAACATTTCACTGGAATTAAAAACTGTAAGTAAGAGAGGAAATTATTTATTGATGGTACATATAAGCTCTATAATCAGTCATACATCATTGCAGTAATGAAGCCATTTCTGTAGTAATATGAGGAAAACCACTTTTGGAATATAAGCAATGTGACTCCATTTCCATTCTGCTGGCCAAATCCAATTTTTGTGAAGAGAAGCTTACATCTACCCATATACCAGTAATCTGCCATTAACAGACTGGTTTTATTGGGAAATTCCAGTGTTTAAAACAACAGTATGACTCACCATTGTCTTGGTACATTTTAGTACTGGCACATCTCTGTTACTATAAGGAGTCCCTATGCCATCTGTCATGAATGTTCCAAGGTAGTAAGTTTTCTCCAAATATACAGGTTGTTTTAAAGACCTTCTGGTTTCCTTCTGTGCTATATTAAAATTCTTTAGAGAAATGTGTCATAAAAGGAAGCAAAATATGGTCAAAACGATAGCCTAAAATCTCTCAATGTGTTGATCTCTCTTGTAACATTAAATGAAAAAAAAACCTTCCCTAACCAAAATGTTGATCCTATGCTCTGTATTTTTCTTGAATTTCTCTTCATGATGTTCAATAAATATATTGCTATTCTTAAAGAACAAGAGACCTTGCATATGGTCATTCCACTCTGAAGTGCCACCCAAGGACTACTAGAAAAAAAGATTTCAGCTGCTGGAATTCTTAGTAACGCTGTCAATGCCATTTAGCTGAATTCACTGAAAACACAGAGGGAGTAATTTTGGCTTCATATATTCAAGTACATCATACCTTATTTATAAAATCCTGTTCATATTACTGATTTTTAGCTCTAGTTGTCAAAAGGTATTCATTTTACAACTCATAGTTGAACAAGTAGCCACACAAACTCTACTCCTAGTAGTAGAAATCCCTCCAAATAAGTTTCAGAAGAAGGAAAAGTGTGGGTTTTTTTGCTTCACGTTTTTTCATCTTTTGCCTTTCATTCAAAGCTACAGCACTAAAACCCACTTCAAGAAAATGTGTTTATACTTACTAAATGTCTCAGGCATACTTACATATTTATTTGCAAAAATGGGTCAATTGCCACTAAGTCTGCTATTATAAATATAGTCTATTAATTGTGCAGTTTCTGTCAGACCCAGAGTGACTATAAGACTACGCATTCTGTTCTCTGAAAGATACTGACAATAGATTATATCTAAAAATATCTCTGCGCTGGACGTCTTTTTTTCACCTATATTCTGTTTCTCCATTAAAAAGTCAATTTTACAGAAAAAGGAAGCAAGGGTTAATTCTTTATTTAACGTAAAAACCCATGGATTAAGGATTCTTGGAACCTAAGAATCTCCCGAGGAATGAAACCACATTTCATTCAATGGCTGCAAATGCAGAAGCTTATTAGGCAGATGTTCCAAATGACAGTAATCAAGTTAGAAAGCTTCTGAAAGAGCTCTTCAGTTAGTATATTGCATCTGCAAAATAAATATTTAGAACTGGGAAACTGAGGGCTATGGTGATTTTAAAATGTATACAATAAGATGAATGCAGATATTGAAAGAGCAGACAGAAGGTGCTTGTCTTCTTAAAAACCTCTGTCAGTTTCCTCTGTGTTTAGTTTTCTGATATATCTTTTAAGGAGGAACTGCACCTACCACTGTAGGTCTGAAAGCTTGCCAAAAATAAAAGCATATCCAAAGAAAATGCAAGGGCAAAATCTGACAGCAAAACCTTCTTTGTTCAGGTAGTCATTTACATGGAGAAAGGAGCAAAGAGAGCCAGAATTTCGTTGTATTTAAACAAACACTGCAGAGTTTAGCTCAGAACGACCTATTAATACTTTCCAAAGCTGGAGGTTAACCTGCACGTGTCCCTCTATCTGCCTACTTCGTGGTGCAAGACTACAAGCCTTGTGTTGAGATCCTGCGTGCACCAACAGGATCAGCCAGCTCTTGTACCTCAGGGACTGGTGGGCCAAGATGAAGTAATCACCAGGCCCTGGGCTGCTGTTGAGCTGCTTAGCTTGTCGGCTCTGACCAGTGCAGGATTCCATCCTTGCTGGTGTTGTCAGTGTTGTCTTGCTTTTCCTAGTGAATCAGCCTTCTTCTAAAGAGCAAACCTTTTCCACACATTCAGTTATTTCTAGGGTTGCAAGACAGACAGCTCAGAGGGTTTTGCAGCCCATAAAGGCAGATGCATTAGAGAAAAGCAATACAAGTTACTACTGTTCCTTAAGGCTTCTTTTAATTCACTAGGCTTAGTGTCGTCAAGTAGTTAAGATGTATATAAAACTGGAGAGAAAAGTGACAGTTCCTGCAAGCTCAGTTTGGTCGTCAGAATATAACCACAGGAATGACTTTGACTTATCTCTCATAGTTGAAGTGTTCCCTTGTCCTGACTACTGAAATGCATCAAACCCTTTCCTTTTTTATCAGTAAATGTAACCTACTGCTGTAGTTACTATAAAAAGGTCATGCAGAAAATAAAACCAAATGAATTGGCTTCTGAACACATGACAGCAGAGGAAGAGTTTGGCTGAACTAGAAATTACACAATCCAGTGAAGGATTTGCATAGAGAATCATTTCAAGAGTAACTTCCAAGTAATGCTCATTTGATCAAGAAATGTGCAAGCCACCAAGAAAATGAAAATAAGCAAAGCAAAAGACACAGTACAGACAATACTCAAAACCATTTTCATTATGTCAAATGGTGTTCCATACTGTCAAGGTTTTATGATTTTTGTTGTCAGTATTCCACATCACTGCATCATGTAGTACACTGGGAGTTAAAGAGTTAATAGCCAGTTCCATGGATTATTGATAGTTACAGGTACCTGGTTCTCAGAAGGGAAGAAGAACTAACTACATCTCCCAGAAGACTTTCACTGCTCTGTTTGCGTTTTCCATTTAGTGGAAAAGATAAAACTGTTTGCAAGTCATGAGATGTCCCTTTTTCTTTTACTGCTCATCTCTGCATGTGTGCTCCTTCGCTGTCTTGCCTTCAGCATTAGAGTAAGGCCTTCAGTTTTGGACACTCTCTCTCTCATTTTATTTGATTTACTAGCTTCATTCCCAATTATATTGTATTATATTGTGTTATCTTGCATTCCAATATCTTATCTATCTTTTTTAGTAAATTAACTTTCCCCCTCAGATCGTTGCTGCTGTTTTGTTTTTAGGCCCATCTCCCTACCCTTTCCTCTTTTCCCTCTTTCCCCTTTCCCAGGGTGTGGGTCCATGGGTCCCCCCACCCCATTAGTCATGGAGCGGGGCCAAACTGGCCCATGAATCATTGACAGTATGACCAAAGATCATTAACTCAAAGTAAAAATTAAGTGGAACTCAAAACTCCAGACCACAAAAACTAAAGCATATAGGGTTCATAAAGGAAATGTTCAGTCAGCAAAATTCATCCTATCAAGTATAACTTTATATCTCTGCATCTGGCATTAGCCAGCTTGAATGTAGGGATAAATAAAGTCCTCTCCCATTTGGTGAGATGAAATCTGTCTGACCGGCAATGCATATAAGGATTGTACACTTACTTCTTTCTTTCTTTATTTTTTTTTTTTGACAATTAACAAATCTCAGAATGAAAGTTAGTTGAAATTTTGGACCAGCAGCTGATGTAATTCTCTGACCTTAAAATAAATGGCCTCAATAATTTATCTTGAAGAAACAATTCCTAAACGTTGACAACTTTTTCTCTTGAATTTGTAGTTCAGAGGAAGAGAAAAGATAATCAGAACATTAGGAATGTGCTGTGGCATATTTAACAGCAGTGATAAAGACAGATATAATTATTCATGCAGACAGAAATGTGAGGGCTATTATTACCATATCTGAAAAAGGTCTAGTGTTTTTTTATATAACGCAGTGAAAACCATAAAACTATTTTGTGAATAAATGCTTTAAAAAATTATATTTATGTATTTTACCAACATGGTTACTATTGTCACATTTACTATCCTGTTCCAACTGCCATTATGCATGAAATTTAGAATATGAAAACATAGCCTAAATGACACGGTATTGAAGTAACAGAGCTTTAAAACACCTATGAAGCTGCAAAACAGGTGAACAGTTCTTTACTCTTCTGGGAAGATCTGGGAGCTCTGTGCCAGTCACAACTCTTTCCATCTAAAAGCCACTTGAACAACACAGTTACAAGCCGGTTAGGTCACTTATTAGCAAACAAAGTTTACCTCTATTCTACACCTGAGCTATCTGATTTTGGCACCCAGGATGCACAATGATGCAATGACTCCAGACAAAAATTACCTTTATAGGTAATTGCAGCAGCAATATAGACATCTCTTAGAAAGGATTTTGCTTGATATTAATACAGTGTTCCTTCTGTGGCTGTGCTGGGTATGGGCTGCTGAGGCAAGTCCACATTGCAGTTGGTACAACTTTGCAGTGCAAAGTACACACCTACACCATCCCCCCTCCAGCAGTATCAGCAGAATTGCCACACAGCCAATGCAAGGGACACTATCTCAGGTAAGCAGCACGGACAGCAACTAAATCTGGCTGTAAGCCTAGCTTCAAGGGTACTTTTAAAATACAGTACAGATCTAGCCAGACAACTGAAGTCAGCAGAGAGTTCAGTTGGGACTGCAAGGACAGGACTGCAGTACTTTGACATTGCTTCATTCCATGTAAGATGAACATATAATACACTTTCAAGAAGAGTTAAATAAAATAAATAAATAAAATACTTCTGAAACTTCACATTGAGAAAGAGATAAACCCACATCCAACAGTTAGAATTCCATATTTGTTCTGTCCTATAAAAACATGGATGTTTTTACTTACTAAGAAGGTTATACTTTAATGCCCTGAACTCCAACCTTCATTCTGAAAACAAACATGCAGTTGCATTTTGAAAATGAACACAGTGTGAGCTACCATCTTTCTCACCATCCCCATCCTGGCTTCTGATGGAAATGCTCCTTCACTGCCGAAAGTGAAACAAAAAAATGCCTTCCAGATCCTCAGATCAGATGATCTTGTGCGGTCCTGCTGCAGGAAAGGAAAGTCCTCTGTGGTGGCCATGGTCTGAATCTGAGCGGAATGCCAACACAACTGTCAGCAGGAAGACTGGAAATTATAGACATTAATGTTTCAGAATCAAGCTAAGAAAACTTGGCCTTCAATTAAAATTCTTCACAGCATCTAGGTACTCCCAAGGAGGAACACTTAGAATCACAGAATCATTCAGGCTGGAAGAGACACTCAGGATCATCAGTCCAACTGCTACCCCGACCTGCTGAGTCCCATCACTGAACCATGTCTCTTGCTGCCACTGAGCGGTCCTGCCTTAGCTCCTCTTTGCAAATGTTGGCAAACAAGGGCCAAGGCTTGGTGTCCCTTGGTAGTGATGTAGGTTGTGTGGCAAGGAAGGCAGCTGCCAGCTTTTCCCTCCACACGTGCAGGAAGGGATCTGTCAGCTGTGCTCCTTCACCTGCCATACCCAGAGCAGGTAGGGATGCAGGGAGGCACTGGTGAGGCCACACCTCAAGCACAGTGCTCAGTTTTGGGCCCCTCACTGCAAGAAAGACATTGAAGCCCTGGAGCATGTCCAGAGAAGCACAATGAAGCTGGTGAGGGGTCTGGAGCACAGGCCTTATGAGGAGCAGCTGAGGGAACTGGGGTTGTTCAGTCTGGAGAAGACGAGGATCAGGGGAGACTTATTGCTCTCTACAACTGCCTGAAGGGAGGTTGTGGTGAGATGGGGGTTGGCCTCTTTGCTCGTGTGACTAGCGATAGGACTAGAGCGAATGGCATTAGATTGTGTGAGGAGAGGTTCGGGTTGGATGTTAGGAAAATCTCTGAAAGAGTGGTCAGGAACTGGAATGGGCTGCCCAGGGAGGTGGTAGAGTCACCATCCTTGGAGGTGTTCCAGAAATGTATAGATGTGGCACTGAGGGACATGATTTAGTGGGCATGGTGGGGATGGGTTGGTGGTTGGACCACATGATCTTAGTGGTCTTCTCCAACCTGAATGATTCTGTGAGTCTATGAGGAGCAGCCCTGCAGCTCCCTGCCTACTCCTGGGCTGCAGAGAGCTGCAGCAGAGCCCCTCCTCAGGCAGATTTCAGGTGAGTCTGAGCACTCTTTCCTCACTTTTACATAAACCCAACTCTGTCAGTAGAAAGTTTTCTGCTATTTAAATACGCTTGAATCTTGCCAACATAGCAATATATCAGTTATGTATTCTGCATAATAACTGAGTAATTTCTATTCAAATATATTCCTTGCAGACAGCAACTGTAACAAGGTAAGAATTTGCTATGGCAATTTTTCTTAATACAGGGAGTCCCATTCTGCTATAATGGAAAAAGGAAGCAGGTTTAAGACATCGTTAATCAAGAAAGCCACTGCCTATGCTACATTTCAAAAATATATTGGATTTTAGAAATGCACTCAATTAAAACAAAGTATGAATTAAGAACTGGAAACCAAGTTAAGTCACATAAAATAAAGAGAATTCACTGAGTATGGAATTTGTCACCTCTTCATTTGGAAAACTGGAACTTATTCAAGTTTCCTAACAATGGGGCCATAAAATTACTCACCCTGTATGCCTTGACGATAATAGCATTAAGTGCCCGGCTGTACCACTAATGGGCAGAGCAGTTAGCATGGACCAATAATTAAAGTAAGTCCTAAACCCTGGCTGATGGATATTCTTACAGCCAGCAGATGGAGCATAAAATACTCCGAGCTGTACGCAGACTTCTGGCAGCATATACATCACAGAAGGCTCTAATATGTATATTTCCAAAGCTGAAAACTGCTCTTTTTCAGCTAAATATTATCACGCACTGGATCAAATGTTTAAACAGAGCCCAGACATACTGGCTTTCCTGCATCCCCATCATATAAAAACATGATTTATTAAAGAGATGTATTAAGTTTGACTGAATGCACCTAGAACAACACTTTCTACTTTGAAATAAGATGTAGACTCTGTAAAAATCTTCTGAATTCACTGTCTGTAAAAGAAGAAAAATCAATGTACATTTTAGATTTGCTATGGAATCCTCTTAAAGTCTTACTTTGTACAATTTCTGCCCAAACACAGTATGGTTTGCATGTTTTCCCTGTGAAGTGCATAAGCCATTGCACATTTGCTTTTTGGACAGTGTGTGAAATAACCACCCAGGCTGCTTCAGAGCCTGCTCAGGTTAGGAACGCTCAGGCATGTGAACATAGTTCTGAAAGCCTCCTGATGCTCGCAATCTTGTAATCATATAATCAATGTATTTTCTAAAAAATTAAAACAATCTAGTGAACGCAGAATTGGCATTTGGTGCAACAGCTCCAGGTTTCTGACACCGGCACTATGTAAGAGCAATGCTGAGGTTAAGACAGTCAGTATTTGGCTGGGCAGACAGTCATTAAATTGATGGAGGTGCCACTGCATTGGGTGTTGCATATAAAGCATCCACTTCGTGCTAACAGAGTGTTTTCTTTCTGTGAGGTAACACATACGCTACTCAGATACCTCTCCTCCAGGGCACCGAGTGCAACAGGTCTGTAGCTGTGGCAAAACGATGGGAAACGTCTACCGTGGCTGAGCATCGCTCGCAAAAGTGAGAGAGGAAAATAAGGTGAATTCATTCGAGATTGGAGAAGGCAACATGTGACGAAGTGCTCCGTTCCCCTCAAACCGCCCTGCCGGTGGCTCTAACTGCACACACAGATCCTTGGGCACTCAGAACCAGCGCATGTGGTGGAAACCCCGCTTTCTGCCCCGTGCGGGCTGCTGCCACAGGAGCCACGCGCGCTGCGGCCGCACCGACACGTTTTCCACCCGCTTCCGCGCTGCGGGCCGCGCCGGCAGCACGCCCCGCCTGGGGACGAGGCAGCTGGCCCAGTCCCACCTCGGGCCCACGGTGCCGAGCTCACCCCCTCCGGGGGGGGGGGGGGCAGTGCAGGGCCACCCGTTCCCTCCCGGTCCGCCCAAAGCGAAGCACCCTACCGTCCACAATGCCCCCTACGTCCCGAGGCCGCCGGGGCAGGTCCGGCCCCACGGTGAGGAGGGCGGAGCCGCCGCCCGGATTGGGGGCCACGGGCACCGCCCGCCCTGCCGAGGGGAGGAGGCGGCAGGAGGAGGAGCGGCGGTGCGGACCGCATTGAGCTGGCTTGGCAGCCCCTGAAGATGGCGGCGGCAGCCGCGCCTCCGGGCGGTGGCTGTTCGTCTGCGGGTGGCTGCTCCGTGCCCGTCCTCTTTTGCTTCTCCGTCTTCGCGCGGCCATCGTCTGTGCCCCACGGCGCTGGCTACGAGCTGCTAATCCAGAAGTTCCTCAGCCTCTACGGGGATCAGATAGATATGCACCGCAAGTTCGTGGTGCAGCTGTTCGCCGAGGAGTGGAGCCAATACATCGACCTGCCCAAGGGGTTCGTGGTCAGCGAGCGCTGTAAGGTGCGCCTGGTGCCGCTGCAGATCCAGGTGAGAGCCTCGCCCGCCCCGACGGCTGCCACAGGTGTGGGCGGGCGGCACCGTCCCGTCCCGTCGCCTCCCTCCCCGGACGCGCGTAGCTTCCGCCGGGTCCGACCCCAGCCGCTCGGGCGCTGGTAACTGGTGCTGGTAGCCGCCGGCGAAGCGGGGATGGGGCAGCAAAACCGGGACCGCGCCGAGCAGTGGCTAAAAGCGGGGCGAGTGCTGCCGCGGTGCTGCCGGAGCCGTCCGACAGCCGCAGCCCCCGGGCCACGGTGGGGCCGAGAGCCGCGCCCCGGGGGTAGCGCAGCGGGCGCTGCTGGCGTTCCTCTCTGCAGAAAGTTTTGTTACTGAGCAGTGGGGCGGGCGCACTGTGCCACGAGCGTTGATAGCCCGGTTTTGTATTCCGTGAGTGAAAACTTGTTTTACACAGTGATTGGCAGAGCTGTACGGTGGCTGAAATAATAAATGCTTCTCCTTTAAAAGAGACATCTGGTGTGCCCAGCTTCGGGTAGTGGCAACGCTATTAGGTGGAAACTCAAAGGTTGTTCTGTTAGAGCTCGGGTTCATGGCTTGCAGGTCCATGGGATTTCCTGTATTCCTTCTTGCTGAAAAATCCCTTTACAGGTTCATAACTCACTAGTTCTGCAGTCACGAACCAGGCATGCCAGAGACATCCCATAAGTGTGTTTTATACTGAGTATTTCATACTATGTGTGCATTGGAGATTCATGCCAGTCATGCTGTAATAGTTGTGCTGAGAGCAACATTTCTTTTTTCCTTCAACATTAAAAAAATTGACTTTTTAAAAAGTAACATAGTTTTAATTCAGACCGTGCTTCTTCATTTGTAGTTCGGAACTTCTATCTTTGACAAGCCCAAATTACTAATAAGTTGAAAAAAAAATGATGTCATAAACCCTGAGCCATGGCTTGTCTTCTCCCTGCTTCCAGAAACAATCCATCTCACAGTGCTTGCAAACTCTGCTTAATCATAGTGTCTTGAGCTTGTAAACTTCCACGGTGGCCTACTCGCTTAGGCTGTGTCAAGGATGCCCTTGAAGTCATTTTTCCTTTCTTTAACCCTGTGTATGGAAATACAAGTAAGAACTGAACTCATTTAAAAACTTATTTTGTTATTTATTATTCACTTTTTTGCTTGTCGTTCATTGTATTTAGCTTAAAACCTTTCTTCTTCATGTGTTGGAGACAGAATGAGGAGGTGCTCCAGGCAAAGAAACAGCTGCAGATTGTCTCCCCAACTTGCACAAAGAATTGGTAGAGGTAGTGTTAAGTCAATCGGGGATTTTAAAAACAGAACGTGTGTAATCTCAGGCTGTAACAGCAGTGCAGGGTCAGAGTTCTTTTTCTTACTTCTGTGTACAGATTGTCACTTTGCAGAGACCTTCTTGCAGACGTCTGGCTGTATTGAAGCTGTAAATGCAGCCAGGCATTCATAGCTGTATGTAGAAGGTCGTTGTAAAAATCTCAGTGTAAAAAGTCAGTACCAGGACATGTTGGAGTACATCATTGCCAGAGTGCAGCAGCAAGGTAGCTTTAACTGAATGCAGGGATCCAAGATGAACCACAGTGTAAACACTGTCTAATTGATTAACTGCTTTCACTGATGCTGTTAGAATTCTGTGACAGTAGCAACTGTTGATATGAGAAGAGTGTTACTAGAATGTTGTTTCCTTGATGTGCTTCAGCAGCTGGGAATGAGATGGAGACATTAGCAATGTCAGTCAGCTCATGCTAAGCCCCCAGCAGGTGCTTGGAGATGATGGCTCTTTTCAGGGAGCACTCGGTCTGATGCACAGAGCTGTGCTTTTTTCAGACCTTCAGGTTCTGCATGATGTATAAGATGGAGAGATGAGAAAGTTATACTGTATTTCCTTACACTGTTTATACGTTGCTGCTATTATTTGCTTTTTTTTTTTCTGATGTTTTTTCAGCAGTTACATGTGACATAGGTTTGTCAACATGCATGTTACACAGCGGGTCAAAGTACCATTTTGAGCGTGTCTTCTGAGAGGGACATTCTTTGATTACTGATGTGCTGTGACTTGCACTGTTAGAAATATATTTGTTTTAAAATTATATTCATAGATCCATATTTCTAGATGTTAATTTCCTTATTTTTACAAGAACGTTTATAAATACATGCATGCGCTCAGTTGTGAAAGCAGGTATTTTCATTAACCCCTAGGGTGGTTGTGTTCCTGTTTGGAATGCTTATTTTCTGTTGTGGAAAGATACCTTTGTGCAATTATCTCAAGAAATACCAGCACTGAATGATGCCTGACTGGCCTATTCCAATTTCCTGCCTCTGCGGATGAGGGAGGGAGTAATCTTGCTGAGAAATTACCATATGCTCTTCTCTGAGAGCCACTCTATGCAGTTCAGTTTGAGGCTTGATCCGTATGGGGATGTTTTTTTACTGATGTTTTTTTCTCCAGTCTCATTTGTGCCTTTGTACTGTGCTCATATTATTGATACGTTTGTTCTATTTAGT
Organism: Numida meleagris; assembly: GCF_002078875.1. Lineage (NCBI taxonomy): Eukaryota > Metazoa > Chordata > Aves > Galliformes > Numididae > Numida > Numida meleagris. Next base: position 45,518,136 of record NC_034438.1, on the reverse strand, counting down.
TGTACTGGCACAGAACATGCACTTGAACTTCCAATTTCCATCCAGTGTTGTGGAGGAGGTTACAATAAAGCTGGCTGTTCAGCTTGGTTATTTGTCTTGAAGCTTCTCAGCTGTATGCGTGCAGCATTGAGGAATTTTGACTTGTTCCAGCTGGTAGGGAGGGTATTTGCTTAGAACTTGAGAGACCAATGAAAGGGAATTTACATGTTTTAAAGCATTGAATGGAGTGATATTTGTGCGCAGGGTGGAGGAGCCTTGCTGTAAAAGTTGTAACCTTCTTTGGAGAAGTGGAGCAGCAAAGAGAAACTAGAGATACCAGAAGAGAAAAGAGGGATGCTCATTATGGCCAGGTGATAGAAGAGTTTGGGCAGTGTTCAGATATATTCCCGAGAGTTCATTGTTGCTGTCAGAACTTCAGGGTGACTTCTTGTCAGTAATACTTGTGTACAATGCTTACAACCCTGTAAAAGGGTAAGATTATTGAAATAATTGTGTAAAGCACCTCCACTTCAGGCTCTTTTGAAAGATATGCTGGTGACTCGTGTATCTTTCTTGTCTGGAAAGGCTGCTAGGAGAATGGTATTTCACTGTTACTGAAACATAAAGTAAATACATTTGGATATAAATAGTTGTATGCTTTTTTTTTTTTTGGTACACAACTACTATTCAGATACATTGGAATTAACCTTAAATCTGGAGCCTGAGTCCATTTTTTCAATGCCAGGAAGAGCCTGGTGAGAGCACAAGAGTGCAGTATGCGAGTCTGATGAGAGAAATTGTGGTTTTTTCCAATTTTTTTTAAAGGTGCAGTTTTAAATTTTGATACTGCTGCAGTTAAATAGAGTGTTTCTAAATTGGAGAAGGGGATGGAGGAAGAGAGAAGGAGCACTTGGAAACTTAGGAGAAAAGTAGTAAGATAGGTTTCTTCCAATCTAGACTGTTTGTGTATTCTTAATCCATGGCAAGCATTTTGATCATTTCAGATTTTGTTGAAGAATTTCATGCTGCCTTAATTATATGAATGTGATGTGCTGATGTAACTTAATCTGTACTTTTAGGTGCTGTATTGCACATATAATGCTGCAGTTCAGCTTAACATAAAATAAATAAATGTCTTCCTAACATGAGATACGTACAGCCAATTTTTCCATTGAACTACATGAAACTGAATTTCTTCAGTTTGTTTTCACTTTGAAAGATAAACAGCAAAGTAAATCTGATTTTTTTTTTCTGTTTAAAATAAGTGAAATTCTTTTCATTGTTGTCTTTTAATGTAATTTTTGAAACGCTGTGGCTGCGGGGTCCTCCATTCTGCCCTACTAGTGGGCAACCATGGCAAGAGATTTGCAAGTGATGCCATGTGGGACTCTCTGCTTCAGTTCTCATTCATTACATGTGCTGGGGTAAAATTGCATTTTTTTTTACGTGTAACTGTTCCCTTAATTTCAAATAGGGAAAGTACATATAAAGAGCCAGTATATGTTAACATTTTTGTGGTTTGTTCTGTAATTACAATCCTTCATCATAGTCTCACTTCATACGATTAATAATTATCTGTAGAGATAAATAGATGTGTAAAAACACCTGTCCTTTCCCACCTGGCCCTTTTCTAGAGTAGGATTTAAAGCTGTGTGTAACCCCTGGCAGCATATCTTTAAATCCTGGTCTGGATATGGTCCTAGGGATGACTTCTCTAGCTGGGTAAAAGAACTGCATCAGGTTATGTTGCCATCTGACGTAGTAATTCTTATTTTGTGGAGGATAACTTCAGGTGGAAGGAAGAAGGCCCTGTTAACTAAGAGAGGTGTATTGAAACAAATACAAGAGCTTCCATACAGCTTGTGGGAACTTCAGGTGATAACCATTACCTCTCTCTATGCCCCCTTTCCTTCTTCCCTTCCACCCCCCCCCCCCCCCAAAAAAAAAACAAAAAAAAAACCACTTAGTGGCATTGTGTTTGAGCAGATATTTTGCTTGGGGTGGATTTTGATAGTGTGTGGCTGCAGTGGAGCATTATCCCTGCTTGCTAGCCTAATTTTTGCTGTACTCTTGTCTTTTCAAATCTCGTGTTCTGAGGAAAACCAGCAGGTACTGATTCTGAGCTCATCATCTATTTCTGGCTGCTTTTTCTGCCACATGTTGCATGGCTCATTGCAGACTCCAAGTTAGTAAGTAAATGTGAGAACTAATATAAGAATTATTTGTTAGAGTTTGTAGAAGTTTTCATGTAGCAAACATATACAATCAATGCAACTTTATTTTAAAATATTCCTGATATTAAACTGAAGAACAGAAATTGTTGCATTAAACCAACTTGATAATAAAAGAAAGCAGATACAAGACTTGAGCTCCTGTTCCTTGTGATATTTGCTGTAAAAACATAGGATTCAATGGAAGTCTAAAGAGAATACTCCCTGTCTGGAAAGGGACTAGGTTGTTTTCAGTGCTTCACCATCAAATGGGACAAATAATGAACTGAGTGCTCTAAGGTCTGTTCTGAGTCCAATGTTTGCAAATATTCAGTTGTATTTTGGACAAATGCTATTCTTATAGTAGGTTCCAAGCCGGGAAGAGCTGCAGTCATCTGAGAAAATACAGATTGGGATTTATCTGTAGAGTTGGATAGGCAAAGTATAGCATGGTGCAGCTGAAAATGGATGCAAGAAAGCTTTGCACTGAAGTAAAAACAATCAGCTACACAAAAGATGAAGGAGAGTTCAAGTAATGATTTTGAGGTTAAAATGGATCTCTGGAGTCTTAAATATTGTCAATCATGAAAAGAGCAAATAGAATATTGGAAAATATAAGTTGAATGGAGCCTGCAAGGCCTGTGAATTGACCAGTCTTCTCCGAAGCTTTCCTAGTGCTGAGTAGCAGTATGACAAAGAAATACTACTTTTAAAGCAGTGTTGGCTGGCTGAAATGAGGTATGGTAGTAGAGGTTCTGCATAGTTGTATGTATGAAAGAGGAAGGTAATATTCTTGTTTTTTCAAAACCACTGTGGACAGAACTTGAAATAATGCTCTTAAGTTGTAACAAAGGAGCTGTGGGTGAGGAAAATGTTGCAAAGTAAAAATAGCAGAGCTGTGGGATGGAATGTATAGGAGCTCTGTAAATTGTGTATCAGTGTTTTTAAAAATGCATCAAATGGAATAGGTATTTATGAAGAATATTTTGGTGTGCTTGATCCCACCATCTATAGTAACGTATTTATGCGCTGCTTTTCTCTCCTTGTATTAGGGGTGTTTGATGCTTTGAGAGCAGATAGCACACAAACTGGGAGGTGTGGGAATTTGCTTTTTATATTTTTAGAGTGGAAATAATTTTCACAGCAGTTTAAACATGCCAGTTCATGTGGGTGAGCATGACTACTGTTGTAGTTTTTTAGCTTTTGAAATTGAGATCAAATTTATTTACTTAAGAAACATAAGATGAATCAGTGAAAGATTAGGGGCTAGTATTGAAGGATTCCTGCTTCTATGTTGTTTCAAAATACTGTGTTTTACTGGTTTTGTAACTTTATTTTAGTTTAAATGTCTGAATCTTAATTTGCAGAAAATGAAATGTATAAAATTAATGGGTACTTGCCAGGAGCACTCATTCAATTTGATTTAAGTCTACTGAAAAGCTCCTGAATGGATGTAATTTCTCTTGGGTTGTCTTGTAATTAAGAATAGTGTGTAGTTGTTTTTTTTTTTTCCTGCAGTCTTTCGCTGGAGCCTTATCTCTTTCTTCTGCAGGCAATGCAAGTCATTTTATACAAATAAAAAGCACTCTTTCAAACTGTGTGAGAAAGTAATCTTTGACTCTGTGATTTATTTATTTATTTTTAATCTCACTTCTGTTGGACTCTGTTGCCTGCTTAAGGGAAAGTCTAGAAGATTATTTTTATCATTAATATTTATTCAGTGCATTTTCTGACAGTAATACTGACAAGCTTCTCCACTTTCGTTTTAGCCTTTGGACTTTCATATTCTTTGTGCTAGAAGATCTCAGACAAAAGAAATTGACTATGGGATGTGACTGTGTATATGCGCTATTTAAAGCACATATAAAGTGGAAGTCTTTTTTTAATCTTTAATTTATCCTGATTTTGTGTCAGCTGTAAGAGATGGAGAGATGACAATGAATTTTAGGAATGTTCTTCTGTTGATAGGTCTTTTTTTTCCCCTATACTTTAAGCAATGTGTTCCTTCATCCCTTTTCAGAGCTTAGAATTTTCTATGTACATTTAGACTGACTTGTCACCCATGTAATAAAATCCTGATTATCTATTTGTACCTATACTGTACTGCTCAGTATAACTTACATTAATTTTAGAAGTATATCAAAATCAGACTGGAACAACTTTTCTCCTTCTGTTTTCATCATAGAATCATAGAATGGCCTGGGTTGAAAAGGACCTCGATGATCATCTAGTTTCAACCCCCCTGCCATGGGCAGGGTTGCCAACCGCTAGACCAGGCTGCCCAGAGCCGCATTCAGCCTGGCCTTGAATGCCTCCAGGGACACGGCATCCTCAACCTCTCTGGGCAACGTGTTCCAGTGTGTCACCACCCTCTGAGTGAAAAGCTTCCTCGTAATATCTGTCTTAGTTTAAAACCATTCCCCCTTGTCCTATTGCTATCAACCCACATAAACAGTTGCTCCCCCTCCTGTTTATACACTCCCTTCAAGGACTGGAAGGCCACAATGAGGTCTCCCCGGAGCCTTCTCTTTTCCAAGCTAAACAAGCCCAGTTCCCTAACCTTTCTTCATAGGAGAGGTGTTCCAGCCCTCTGATCATCTTAGTCGCCCTCCTCTGGACCTGTTCCAAGAGCTCTGCATCTTTCTTGTGCTGGGGGCCCCAGGCCTGGATGCGGCACTCCAGATAGGGCCTCACTAGAGCTGAGTAGCGGGGGACAATCCCTTCCCTCTCCCTGCTGGCCACCCCTTTTTTAATGCAAAAATTTCTCAAAGTATCATAGAATGATTTGTTTTGGAAGGGACCCCAGGGATCATCAAATTCAAAACCCACTGCAGGTTTGGCAACCGCTAGATCAAGTACTTGATCAGATTACTCAGGGCCCCATCCAGCCTGACTTTAAATACCTCTAGGGACAGGGGACCCACAACCTCTGAGTGCAACCCGTTCCAGCACCTCACCACTCTTCAGTAAAAAACTTCCCCCGACATGTAATCTGTATCTCTGCTCCTTTAGTACAGAATCACTCAGATTGGAAAAGACCTTAATACCATGGGCCTTCTGGGGTGCAAGTCCTTGTTAAGTGCTTATGTTTTTTGTCAGCTGGCACCCCTAAATCCTTCTCAGCAGTACTACTCTCAAGGACTTCTCCCAGTTTGTATACATATCTGAGAGTACCTCAACCCAAGTGCAAAACCTTGTGCTTTGCTTTATTTAACCTCTTGAGTTTCATAAGGGCCCACCTTTCAAGTTTATCTAAAGATCTCTCTGGATGGCATCCCTTCCTTCTATTGTATCAACCTCACCACTCAGCTCGGTATCATCAGCAAACTTGCTGAGGGTGCACTCAATCTCATCATCTGTCTCAGTGATCAAGATGTTAAGGAGTACAGGTTCCAAGACGGGACACTGCTTGTTACCAGCCTCCACCTGGACATACATAGAGCCATTGAAAACAACCCTCTGGCTGCAGCCTTTCGACCAGTTCCATATCTCTCTCTAATTTGGACATAAGGATGTGGTGGGGAACCATGTCAAAGGCCTTGCAAAAGTCCAAGTAGTTGACACCAGTTGCCTTCCCTTTGTCCACCAATGCCGTCACTCTGTCATAGAAGGCCACCAGATTGGTTAGGCATGACCTTCCCCTGGTGAAGCCACGCTGGCTGTCTCAGATCACCTGCTCATCCCTCATTGCCTTAACATGTCTTCCAGGAAGATCTGTTCCATGATCTTCCCAGGCACGGAGGTGAGGCTCACTGGCCTGTAGTTCCCTGGAGCCTCCTTCCTCCCTTTCTTGTAAATGGGAGTGATGTTTTCCTTTTTCCAGTCCCCAGGGACTTCACCTGACTGCCATGTCTTTTCAAATATGATGGAGAACAGCTCAGCAACTACATCAGCCAGATCCTTTAGGAACTTGGGGTACATGTCATCTGGTCCAGTGGACTCATGAATCAGTCAGACTTGTTCCACCCTTATTGTGGAGGTGAGTTTACTCCCCCAGTTTCCAACTAGAATTTCAGGTTTGGGGATGTGAGAATCGTGGCTGGCAGTGAAAATTGAGGCAAAGAACCTACTGAGTTCCTCATCCTTCTCCATATCTGTTGTAACCAGTTCTCCTTTCTCATTTAGCAGAGGAGGTACGCTCTCTTTGGCCTGTCTCTTCTGACCTATGTACCTGTAGAATCCATTCTTGTTGTTTTTAACATTCCTCACCAAGTTCAGTTCCATCTGTGCCATGGCTTTCCTAATCCCACCTCTGCAAGCCCAGACAGCATTCCTGTATTCTTCCCAGGAGACACATCCTTGCTTCTGCTGCTTGTACTTGCCCTTCTTGTGCCTCAATTTGCCCAGCAGGTCCTTGCCAAGTCATGGCAATTTCCTGCCTCCCCTGCCTGCTTTCTTATTCTGAGGGATGGAGAGCTATTGCACTCTCAGAAAGGCATCCTTAAAGAGTAGCCAGCTTTGTTCCACTCCTTTGTTTCTAAGGACTTCTTCCCAGGAGATCTTGTCCAACAATTCCTTAAACAGCCTGAAGTTTGCTCTTCTGAAGCTCAGGGTCCTGACTCCACCCTTTGCCAGGCCCATGTTTCTCAAGGTCATGAACTCAACCAGGGCATGGTCACTGCAGCCCAGGCTGCCTCCAATCTTAATATCTTTAACTATCTCCTCCACATTGGTGAGCACCAGATCCAGCAGAGCTTCACCTCTGGTTTGTTGGTCCAATAGCTGAACTAGAAAATTATAGTCAGTGGACTCCAGGAGTCTCCTGGATCGCTTACAGCTTGCTATGTTATCTTGCTGGCAGATACCTGAGTGGCTGAAATCTCCCATCAGGGAGTGAAACTTCTTGTAGCTGAAGCAGGAAGGCCTCATCAACAGAATCCTCTTGATCAGGTGGCCTGTAATAGTCACCGACCACCAGCTTACTTTCATTGGTCCCATCCATAATTTTAATCCACAGGCTCTCAACCTGTTCCTGACTGACTGCTTCTCAGTGGGAGCTCCTCACAGTCTCTCCACTCCTTAATGTGGAGGGCAACTCCCCTGCCCCTCCTGCACATTATCAAAGAAAAATCATAGATTTGGGTTGGAAGATCTCTAAGATTATCTACCTCCACTCCCCTCCCCCCCCGCTATAGGCAGAGACACTTCCCACTAACATAAATTTAATATGAAGTAGCATTAATTTTACCCCTGAAAAGCAGAGAGCCAAGACCTAGGATACTCTAATCAAGGCAGAGAGGCTGTGCAAGAGCAGAGAGATAGGCCTGGTGGTAACTGAGCCAGCAGGAGAAGGAGATTTTGCAAGAATGGAGGCAAAGACCCATACTGCTCAGAGCAAGGCTTGAAGATCCTGCAGATCAGGTCCATTATCTGACTGAACTCCTGAGGCTCTTAGAGGCTGGCCACCAAGCTGACCATTCTCAGTGCCAGCCTCTTTGCTCTGCCCACTCCCCAGTGCTCTGGGCAAGGCCAGTCATTAATGGAGATCTTTTTCTGGGAGAGTAGGGGAAACCTGATGGCCTTGCAGTTTGTCACCTGCATCACAGAATAGTTGAGGTGATGACACTCCCCAGTGTCTCTGTTGGTCCTCACTAAGTGCACAGTGGAGCTCACCCTCCTTTGCAGAGGGAGCACTTGGGCTTTCTCTTAGCCCGCTGCTGAATGCATTGAAAGCAGTTCCACTTCATAAAAGGCCTTTTGAGCATTTATGAAGATGGTGACTCTGCCACCCATCTGGGCAACTTCCCAGTGGAAGAGTGCTTCTTAATATTAAAAGGGAACCCCCTATGTTTCAATTTGGGCCTTGTCTCTTGTTTTGTTGCTGGGCACCACTAAGAAGAGCCTGGCTCTGTCCTCTGCGCATTCCCTTCAGGTATTTGTTATGAGATCCCCTTAAAAAACCTCCAGGCTCAGCAACCCCAGCTTTCTCCTCACAGGAGAGATGCTCAGGTTCCTTCTTCTTCTTTGTGACCCTTTGAATTTTTTCAGGGATGGGGATAGCAATGACAAATGAATTGCTAGTAATACTGTGGCTTTTTCTGCAACCAGCTTCAAACTGCTGTGAACCTTCTCATGCGCCTGGCTGCTGCTGTGTGCCCCATCTGCTGGTCAAGCCGTTGTTTTGTCAGCTTGTGGGGTGAAGTCCTAGTGTTCCTGGTGGGGTGGCCTCTTGGAGGTCAGCAAAGAGTTCTGGGGGGCTCAGGACCTCCTGTGTCTCCAAGACCCTCCATGTGTGCAGTCCTTGCCCTGGCCAGCAATGGAGAAATCTTCCACAATCTGCTCTGGTTCCTCTTGGGGGCACTTCTGGATCCCCAGGGACAGGAACAGGAATGCATGGGTTGCAGCTGGGATCCCCATGGAGGTCAGCAGTTGAGATGCTGGGGATCTTTTCTCTGTTGGATCCCTTGGAGCTGCTGGAGAGTTCTAGCTGTGGGCAGGAGTTCCCACTGGGGAGGCAACAGGGACTGGGGCTCCTGTGAGGCTGCTGTCCTGTCCTATGGCATCACAGGAGGCCTCCCTGTTGCACTGCTGCACAGCTGTGGCAAAGAGCTTTTGCACAAAGTCAGCTATTTGTCCTCTCAGACAGGTATGCATCAGCACAGTCAGAACTGTCTCATCCAGGCTACAGAAGCACAGTCTGGAGGTGATGAGGCACTGCTCTTCAGAGGCTGAACACACCTCAGCTCCCAGGATCTGCTCCAGCTCCTGGTGCTGGCTGAAGAGATATGCCCAAGTGTGGGGTTGGAGGCCACCCACAGAAGCCCTGGACCCACAGCCTGTGATCGAGAGGCTAAGTGTCCAGGAGCACTCCCTGACTGGTGGACTGATATCCCTTCAGATGTTTTGACAGTGAGCTCCCCAGTGTCTCTGTTGGTCCTCACTAAGTGCACAATGGAGCTCACCCTCCTTTGCAGAGGGAGCACTTGGGCTTTCTCTTAGCCCGCTGCTGAATGCATGGAAAGTAGAAATGATGAAGGCATGGTATCATGTAGCTGCTGTTGCCACAGGTGTCCAGACGTACAGGGCAGTGATTCTCTAGTACTGTGGCCATGATGTCCACCTGCAGTCGTTGGCTGGGGAAAGTGGTCAATGACCAGCCACTGCCTCTCACTAATGTTGCTGCAGCAGGTGTCACACTGGAAAAGGTGGAGAGGCCATGTCATTTCCTGACCTGGGGAGGGGTGGGAGTCCTTCAAGGAGGAAACCCTCCCAGCTACCCATGTTGAGTGCCACACATAGCTTCCCTCTGCTGCTGTGTGACTCCTGAGTGCCCCAGCTGCCAGGGCACAACACCCGCACCAAAGCAACCAATACTCCTGACTCCAGACCTTGCTCATCTGGACTGTGGGCAGGAGCTGGCTGGGTAGCAGTCTGCCTGGATATGAGCAGTGAGGGCCATGTGTCTTGGGAGCAGTGATGCAGTATGGCTGGAGCACCTGAGTGGGATGTGTTTGATGAGGACTGCATGGTGCCAGTGGGGAAGGGATTGTGGGGAGTGGGATGGGGTCTTCACAACAGTACCAAATGGGAGAAGCAGAGGAGGTGGCATCAGCTGCCACTGGAGAGGTTTAGGCTGGAGGAAAGGAAGAATGAAGAAGCAGCAGAGTGGGTTGTTCAGCAAGGTGGTGCTGTCCCTGAGTGTGGAGGTTTTCAAGACCTGTGTGGGCCAACCCAGAACACAAATCTCACAAGCCTAAGGGATGGATGCACAGTGAAGTCCAGGAAGATGAAGCATTGCCAGTGTGAAGGGTAACAGAGTTTTTCAAATGTGTAAGGTCTTCCAGAAGCTGCCATGTCAGAAACCTTACCAAGCTCAGATTTTCCCTATTCCCACTTTTTTTTTTCTTTTCTTGCAGGGCCAGGTGTGGCTCTGGCAATTGATGCATGTACCTTTATGTAGGATCCAGCAGCAGCTCTTGGTGCCAAAGCCAGCAGCTGCCTACCATCCTGCTCCTCACTTTGTGTGGCTGGCTTCCTTCCCCCTGCTTGATCACCGTGAGGCCTGGCCCTTTGCTCTCTCCATGCCTCAATTGTCAGAGCTGAGCCTCATGGGGCCTGACCTGTGGCTCTTGTGCCGATTCAGGTGCCTTGTGAATGCAGGATCCAGACCCCATGGCAGCCGAAGGTCAACACAGAGGCTTTGCATGAGTAGAGCATCCAGCTCCATGGGGTTCTTTCTCCTCAGGACACGGAGGTGCTGCAGGACCACACATTCCTTCTCCATGGCACAGGGGTCAGGCCCCATGGCTCACAGAAAAGGTGCCTTGCCAGGCCTTCATGCTCCAGCTGTGACAAGAGGTGCTGCCTGGGCAGTGGGCAAGGCACTATGGTGTTCTAGGGCACCTGAGTCAGGGCCTAGATGACCTGCAAGAGCACACATTCCCTTTCTGTGGCTTCTAGACCAAAGTGCAGGCCTTGCACTGTCTGAGGGACAGGTACTACAGCCCTTGAAGCAGAGGAAGGACGTTCCCATGGCCAGGCTGTGTGGCTCAAGTTGAAGGGAAGGAAGCCCTCCAAGGACAGGGCTGGCCCCATGGGGCTTGGGTCAGGGCTTAGCAGCACTTCAGGAGCGAAGGGCCAAGTGCCATGACGCTTGAGTCAAGGAAAGGAGGCTCTGCAAAGTCATCATGCGAGGAGTGATAGTGTTTGAAACAAAATTTCCCTTCAGGACCAAAGGTGCAGGCACAGTGGCACTCTGATCTGGGGAAAGAGGCTCTGTAAGAGCAGAGGACCAAGTCCCATAGCGCTTGAGTAATGGAAAGCTCCACTAAGGCCAGTCAGCTAGTCTCAGCAGTGTTCAAGTCAATGCACAGAAGCTTCGCAAGAGCATGAGGCCAGGTCTTATGGCTCCCAGCTCAGGGCAAATGGTCCTTCTAAGGCCATAATGTTTCAGTTTCAGCAAACAAAACTACTTTAGAGTGGGGGACGCTTCATGGTGCTCCAAGGCCCATTGGCTCTCCAGGACACCTTGGAGGTGCCATGAAAGAAGATTTCCAGACTTCTGCTGCTGCTGCTTCTTCAAAAAGGGTCTCACTAACATTAAAAACATTGTTTTCTTTTTCAGATGACTACCTTAGGCAACCTGACACCATCAAGCACTGTGTTTTTTTGTTGTGATATGCAAGAGAGATTCCGTCCTGCCATCAAATACTTTGGTGATATCATCAGTGTAGGTCAACGGCTGGTATGTTGGTTGTTTTTCATTGTAGTAAGTTTTGATCACATATTTAAATTGCTATGTATAGCTAGCTTACAGATTATTCAGTTTCAAATAATAACTGTTTCTTTGCTATTATCATTCTTTAACAATTTCTTTTTGTCCCTTTCCTCCCCATCTCCCTTACAGCTCCAAGGTGCGCGGCTCTTAGGAATTCCAGTCATTGTAACTGAACAGTATCCCAAAGGCCTTGGAAGCACTGTACAAGAAATTGATTTAACAGGAGCTAAACTTGTGCTTCCCAAAACAAAATTTTCAATGGTATTGCCAGAAGTTGAAGCAGCATTAGCAGAGATTCCTGGAGTCCGCAGTGTTGTCCTGTTTGGAGTAGAAGTATGTGCCTTGCCGTTCTTGTACTGTTCTGTGCCATATCTGTTGGCCTACAGTAGTCGTAGCATTGGTTTCTGTAATTAAAAAAAGTCCATTTATTTTGCTTAGACATTAGAACTCATATATGTTCTATGAAATAAATTGTCCTTGTGCTCTATGATATTATCTCATAAAATTTGAAAACAAATGTTTTGAAGCTGCAGGCTCCTGACCAAAACTTAGTTGGCATTTTAAAACCCACATTGAGTTCTCTAGTAATGTAATGCATTGAAAAATACTTATTTAACCCTAATTAATTATGTAATTTAATTTGGCACTGTACTATACAGGTAGTATAGTACATGATGTAATAATGATTTATTTGTGTCTTTTTTTTGGCCTTTGTTTTCTCTCCTATAGACTCATGTCTGCATCCAGCAAACAGCATTGGAATTAATTGGCAGAGGTCTTGAAGTTCATATTGTAGCTGATGCCACCTCATCAAGAAGTATGATGGACAGAATGTTTGCTCTTGAGGTAATGTTTCTTAATTAAGGATTTTTACCCCTTGGGCTTGTATGTTAATTTCCGTATTTGTTATATGCTAACAAGGAATTTCTCAGGACACTTACCTGTAGTTAGATGTAGACTCTTAAGAAGAGGAAGGATTTTTAAAAATTTTCCTCCCTAAATTTTGATGTAATACTTAGAACTCATTTTAGTGTATTGGGGTTAGAAAAGTGATTGTTTCATGCAGTCTTGGCTACTCTGTATAACCATTTGCATTTCTTGACATTTTATTAAGGAGTGTTATCTTTACAGATGAATAAAAGTACTACAGAGCTTTTGTTTTTGTTGTTCCAAACAGTATTTGTTCTGCTGTTGACAGTCCTTGAAATGCAGTGGAATATAATAAGTGTTTCTGTTCAAAACCCATTCTTGTCTGTCCCTCCCTCTGTTCTTCTTCATCAGTGCAAATTAAAGCTTAATCTCAAGACTGTGATTATAGTAAAGACTTTCTTTTCCCCTTCATGGGGCTTAGTGAAAGATTTAGTAGTTTAGCATACATGTTGAGAAAGTGGAGATAAATGTAACAAGATAGTTTAAAGGCAGGTACAACTATGTTGTAGTAAATTTGTGCAAATGGTACTTCTATGGTGTGCTCTAACTTCCCTACAGGCATCATTGCTGAAGGTCAAAAACTCATATGTATGTTCAGCATTGCAGGTTTTGCCCTAGGCCCTAGTGTTTATTAGGAAATTGAAGCTAGCAATAACTACTATTTTATACTTGTTTTCATAGAGCTGAAGAAGAGTTGTAATTTCTCCTGTTTCTCATGAACAGGAGAATTAGGGGCTAGAGGGGAACCAGCAGCCTATAACATCTCATGAATTCCATGACTTGAATTAAGTGGAACCTTAAATGTCATCTGTCAAATACTTCATAATGACGTACAGAGTGTAAGAGTGACTGAAATCATGGAGTTCCTAAGTGAATTTGGTATTGTGATGGTACCAGTAGTGGATGAAACAAACAAAACTGACATTGGAATCTGTTTGCATGCTGTTTGTATGTCTTTGTACATTTGATTAGCACTTACACTGTGTCTGCAAGCATAGAAATTAGTTCAGTGCAACCAAGATTGAATTACTGAGTAGTTAGCTTTGCTTTTCTTTCCAGTGAAAAAGGCATTGATTTGCTCAAAAGCAAGACTGCAAAACTTGCAAAAACTGTAATTCAAGAAAATGAATTTTAGGTAGATTTTTAGTATGTTTGTTCAAAATTTTCTCACAGAGAAAAATGTTTTGCTGTGGACCATGAAGCAGTCAGAACAACAGTATGATCTGGAGAATCCTTCTCTGTGTCTGTCCCTGCCAACTCTGTCTTCTCTTTGTACTGTAGAACTAGGGGCTGTGGGCTAGAATGGACAAAATCTGGACACACTGAGGAGCAGGGGACCAAGAGAAAGGGACACAGACAGGGGGAATGTCAGTGATCCTGACTGATCATGGCTTTGTGCTTCTTCAGAAAGTTGGTAAAATACCAAAGCATTGAATAATCCTGCTTTAGTCTTAATGTACAGCTGACAGTTGCTAGTCACAGTCTTTTAATTAGTGAGTCTTGTGTTGTCTTTTCATGAGAACTTGCTAAAATAATTCATCCCAGCTGGTCAAGGTTGTGGCTGTTCATGATCTCTGCCCTGTCTGCTGCTAAAGCCTTGTGTCACCAGTTGGTTTTGGATTAAGCCAGCTGAGTCTGTTCCTGCTGAATTTATTCTTCCTCATCTGTTCTAATTTATTCTTGTGGTGTAGATCAATGTATGCTTGTTTCTTTTTTTCTGGAAGGCAATGATCTAAGACAGCATTTTCTTTCCATGAAGATCAGCCACACTTTAGTGGTCCGCTAAACTAGTAATTTTTCTCACCAATTACTTCATATTGTAAACAACTAAACAGCGATGGTCTGTGTCTTCTCTAGAAAGTTTGGAGCACCTCTTTCATAATCACAGTAGAAACCAGGCTGAAGACATTTTCTGCCTTTTACTCTCCCTTGGTTAATTCAGGACCTTGTAGGTGCATTGGATTTGATGGAGCATACAGCTGGGCACAGTATGTTTGAGGGAAAGATGGATCCAGTAAGAGTTTTACTGCTAAAGCATATGTTCTATTGCTGGGAGACTTAAGGCGGGTGGGTAGGTGGGCAGCCTTTACTTAAGGATAACTCTGCTATATAGGCAACCAGCACAGTCTTAGAAGTGTAAAAACTTTGCAGTATGTCACATGGCTTGGACTGCACAAAGAATTGCCCTGTTTAGCACACATAAAAGATCTAGTAGACCTTTTTCAGTTTTGCTTTTTATGCAGCTATGCTGTTTATTCTGTAGTCTTTCAGAATTAACTTGGGAGTTACTAAGCTGTAATAAGATGTCAGTTAAAACCAACTACTATTGTACTCATATGATATGTATGTTCTGTTGAAAAGCTTTTCTGTCTGTCTCCAGGGATCATTAGTATGAGTGTGCTGTGTAGCCCAAAGACCAAAATACTAGCATATAACAAGCCCTGAAAGAAAAATTGTTACAATTATGTTTCTTGCTTAATTCTTTTTGCTTGGATTTAGGTATGTTCTTTTCCCCTAAGTCTTCCAAGTCTATATGAGAGTTAAGGAAGCTATCTGCTCAAGTACACAAGCGGAAGGGGGAGTTAATAGAAGGAGTTGGTCTTCTACATTTTAAATCTTGGGAAAAATATCCAGTCCAACTTGGAAGCCTTATCTGTAACCCAGTACAGCATTTTTCCCAAGTCTAACAACAGTCACTTTCCATTCCAATGTTATAAATGGCATTGTTAGGAAGTACTGGAATTCAGCAAGTTATACCTTTGTTAATAGTAGATAGTTTTAAAAAAAACATCCATCTCTTTCACGCAGTATATACTTGTTCACACTTCCAAGATCTTAAATTTTTTTTCCTCTGTTCTTTTCTGTTTCAGCGTCTTGCTCGTACTGGAATCATAGTTACTACTAGTGAAGCT
Source organism: Numida meleagris (assembly GCF_002078875.1). Lineage (NCBI taxonomy): Eukaryota > Metazoa > Chordata > Aves > Galliformes > Numididae > Numida > Numida meleagris. The sequence goes on along the minus strand of NC_034438.1, from coordinate 45,502,888 downwards.
ATTTTGCTGCAGCTGGTAGCTGATAAAGAGCACCCAAAATTCAAAGAAATCCAAAATCTCATTAAGGCAAGTGCCCCTGAGTCAGGCCTCCTTTCCAAAGTTTAAAGAGCATGTGGAGGAAGTAAATGTCATTGTTGTCTTTAAGGATTGTGGAAAGCTCAAGCACACATTTACACCTTCTTTCACACTACGTTTGGCAGAAGTGTAAAATTAAAAATTGAAATACTTGTGCTTGCCTTATCAAAAATTGTCTGGTTATATTTCTGGGTGCCAGTATGTTCTGTTTAGTCACAGCTGTCAGAGGCTTAGGGTACCATAGGACCCTTTTGTTGTCAGATATCAATACTTATTTAAAAAAAAGAAAAATTAAGAGAGGTGCCTGTTGTCTTATATACTGATTGTAACAGCTCAAAAAAAAAAGTGCATATTTCTGTGAAACTTCTAGTTTGTGCATTTTGTAGAAATATTCTGTGATACTGTTTTACTTTTGTATTAATAGAAGATAAATACATGTTGGATAAATGTGATGTTATATGCTTTAATGTTCTATGTAAATGAAATATTTTAATAGGACATAAGTTAGAAAGGACTAAGATGCCCAGAATACATGTACACATTTGTTTGTTAGGATAAAATTTAAATGCTTTACTTAGTAAACAAGATGCTTAGATCAAGCAACTTCTGATATTTGATTGCTTTAGGTTGCTGAAGCTTGCATAATAATTTGTGATTGCTCTGCAATTGAATGCCCAGCCCTGTACTTCATTTACATATATAGAAGTCTGCCATTTAATGAGATCTTTACAAACAACTGACATAAAATCATTCAGAACTAGCAGATTATCAAAAATTTAAGTATTTTGGCAGCGCTAAGGATTTAAAGCAAAAGCTTTTCAATGTTGAGTGTTGAATCTACTATTATATATAGAGGGTTTTTTTGTTTTTGTTTTTTGTTTTACCCAGTTTTGGTTAGATTTAATAATTCCATCTGATCCATTTGACAAAGCAAGCTTTGAAACAAACCTCAGCTTCTCTAAGTTTGTGCTTATTTTTGTAGACTGCAGTTGGGTGGAGATTTAACGGAATTTGGTCTGAAAGCATACTTCAGCGAAATAGTGTCTGTAACTTATTGATATAAAATACATTTTCTATCTCAAACCATTTAACACTTGATTGCTCCTAAAGGCACTTCTTTCCTGCTCCAATGGTTTAAACAATGTTATAAAAAGTTTACATTGTGACTGAGACATTTATTTTTTTTAAAGAAAAAGGGGATGTCATACTGAGCACTGATCTTTTTGGTAGAAAACTAATTACCGTACATTTATGGCTTTAGATTGCATATTTTCCCCACAAGATGGCTCTAAAAGAATTGTTTGAGAGTTATAACCTTTATATGTTCAAAACAAATAAAATATTTGTTGTCTCTTTTATGCTTGTGATATTTACTGAAGAGCAAATCCCAAAAGCTTTGTTTGCCGTAGACCTTGTTCTATTTTGTGCAGCTGTGGAATCTCTATAGATGCCATGGGAATTTTGTGTAAAGATCAAGGATTGATAATGTCTAATAATTCTTGCCTTCTGTGTCTTGTTACACTGTTATTTAGTGCTCCAAAACTTGAGGAATGAATGTTATGCTTCAAGTTGGAGGCAGGGAGGGGAGTTAAGATGAAGAACCATTGTCCTACATCACTGACCTACTTTTTACTTTCTTTTCTGGTATATTAATCATCTTGCCTAGCAGGGTGAAGTCCACTTATATAAATCAGCAGCTGTGCACAAAAATACTATACATTTCTTATGGATATGATTTTATTGCTTTGATACACTTATGTGGTGATCATACCTAGAGTAACTAACGTAAGTAAAAATGACCATTTTTAGAACAATATAGATTTCCTCAATGCCAGATTTATATTTCTTTTGAAGAAGTAATAGCATTTGTTTCTAAAAAAACTACCATTTTTATGCAAACATAAATTGGAGGCCAGATGTCCATTCATTAGATGGTTACATTAATCAACACCACATGCATCATTCAAATGAGATTTTAAGATCATCTATTTAAAAAGATCAGAAAAAGTGTTGCCATGTTTCTTTTTTGTACAGTATGTTTATTCAACAGAGAGAATTTCCTTCTTCATGCTTTATTCAGCTCTATTTCCTGTTCTCTGACAAGTAGGAGTTTCCATGGATTAAAACATCAAAACTGAGTTGTGTAAGAAGAGGTCTGTGGGCCTGTCTTTAACAGAGCTTCTGATACACATCATCTTTGAAGATGGAACAGTGAGCTTTTGCTGTGAATCCTGGATGTGAATGGCATTTGATTTGTGTTGGCATGGAAACCTTGAAAATGAATGTTCAGCTGATTTTATTTTCTACTCTTCTCAGCACAACACTTTCATGATTTCTTCCCTTGATATGAAAGGATGAGTTGATTTGTTCATCGTAATAAAATCTTCGAACAAGCTGTATACTGTTCACAAAATGGTGGTTGCATTACCTAGTGTAAGTACTGTTTTGTCCAGCAAGGATGAAATAAATTTATAAAGTAACCACAAAGAGAATTGCTTAGGAAGTACACTGATGTGGTTTTGAAGAAGCCTAATTCCTCATTGCCTAAGTGCCCAGCTGTCCTTTATTTGAAGCCTTCACTGCCACTACAGCTAAGCAATAGACAGGTTTCCTGCTGTAGTTGGCTTCACCAACTCTACTCTCATGGAAAAAAGAATATAATCTTCAATGCAGAAGACTGGTTTATTTTCCTCAGGAAGAGGTCTGCATGTGTGCAAAGCTGCTATGTTGTTAGCCTTACATGAATAAGTGGTGTATAAATTTTATATGGAATGTAATTATCTGAGTATGTGGGATAATTTTTCTCTGCTAAACCCTTATCATAGAATCACTTGAGTTGAAAGGGACCCCTAAAGGTCACCTTGTCCAACTCCCCTGCAATGAACAGGGAAACCTACAGCTAGATCAGGGTGCTCAGAGCCTGGTCCAGCCTGACCCTGAATATCTCCAGGGATGGGGCATCCACCACATCTCTGGGCAACCTGTTCCAGTGCTTCATACAAAGATGAGTGGTGAGTTTTTAAATTCTTTATGGGGCAATTTGTTTTTGAGTACATAATACAATGCTGTCTGCTCATAGATTGTGGTCCTTTTTTTTTTTTTTTTTTTTTTTTTTTTTTTTTTTTATGATTTTTGTTACTACGATCATCACAAATGTCTGGAGAAGTGATGCAATGAAACTGCTCTACCATCATTTCTGCACTTTCCTGAGAGTACCTCTCAGGTAAATGTGCACTTCTGTAAGTCATGCTGCTTTTTAATTATATTTTCTATTAGACATTAAGGTTCCTCTTCCCACCACAGTATTTACCACATTAACTAAACAATGACATTAATCTTTCAGCAGGCAAGAATCAAGACCATTCTTTCCTTTTTGGAAAGAACCACTTTTTTTAGAAACCTCATAGATTTTTTTTTCCCAAGACTTTTATCCAACCAGTGAAACTCCTACTGCAACAGTTTTGTTTGCTTATGTAGGATATGAATGTTTAATGCTTTGTTGCATTAAAAGCTTTATGTGAGTTAAGTGTGAAGTAATAACTGGAGTTGTAGAGCCCTGAAGAAAGGCAAATCCAAGTAGGGGAGATAAAAAATTTTACTTGGATAAGTGGTGATGCTGACTAGTACTCTTATGTAATTCACTTATGAATATCATTCTTTAGGGTATCTTCTACCATATTAATTAAATACTATGACAATAACGGCAAATGTCAGTGATTTGTAGAATCTGTTTTTTCCCTCTGGATAAACTTGAGATAAACTATAATAAATGGGCATAAAAGATGTCTTTCAGATAGGTTTAGAACATCTGTTTTGCAAAATGGCTATAGCAGGAAATCCTTAAAGAAAAGTTGGTTTCTTTTAATAATCTGTAATGGAGAATTGTCACGAAGTGACTTTAGATCTTGAGATTACATCTCAAGAGCTGCTTCTCATATAACAGATGTAACAGCTGACAATATACTGGTGCTTCTCTTAGGACAGAACTGTATATAAACATCTACTAAAGGTAGACTTTTTATTATTACCTGAATTATGCAATTTAGGGTTTTTTTTGTTGTTTTTTGGGTTTTTTTTTTGGTAAGAGAGAAATGTATATTTGCAAAGAACTGCTGTGAATAGGTGTGATTTAGTAAGTTTTAGCATGCTTAGGTCACCTTAATAGACTTGCTGAAGACCGCGAGTTGTCACTGCCAATGACAGCATTAGGCTTTGCTTTTAATGAAACCTTACCAAATTAAGGGGGCACTTAGTAGAATCATAGAATCGTAGAATTGCTCAGGTTGGAAAGGACCTTCAAGATCATCAAGTCCAACCACAACCTAACCATACTGCTTTAACAACCCACCGCTAAATAATGTCCCTGAGCACCACATCCAAACGGTTTTTAAACACATTCAGGGATGGTGACTCAACCACCTCCCTGCAGAGCCTCTTCCAGTGCTTAACAACCCTTTCCGTAAAGAAATTTTTCCTGATATCCAACCTAAACTTCCCCTGGCTCAACTTGAGGCCATTTCCCCTTGTCCTGTCACCTGTCACCAGTGAGAAGAGACCAACCCCTCTTCCGCTGCAATCACCTTTCAGGTATTTGAAGAGAGCAATAAGGTCTCCCCTCAGCCTCCTCTTCCCCAGACTAAACAGCCCCAGTTCCTTCAGTTGCTCCTCATAGGGCATACTCTCCAAGCCCTTCATAAGCCTTGTTGCCCTTCTTTGGACCTGCTCCAGCACCTCCATGTCCTTTCTGTACTGAGGCGTCCAAAACTGAACCCAGTACTCGAGGTGGGGCCTCACCAATGCCGAGTAAAGGGCAGGATGACTTCCCTAGTCCTACTTACCACCCCATTTCTGATCCAAGCCAGGATGCCATTGGCCTTCTTGGCCACCTGGGCACACTGCTGGCTCATATTCATCCGACTGTCCATCAGCACACCAAGGTCCCTTTCCCTCAGGCAGCTTTCCAGCCACTCCTCCCCAAGCCTGTATGTTTGCCTGGAGTTGTTGTGACCAAAGTGCAGGACCTGGCACTTGGCCCTGTTGAAACTCGTATGATTTACCTTGGCCATCGATGCAGTCTATCCAGGTCCCTCTGTAGTGCCTTTCCACCCTCTGGCAGATCAACACACCCTCCCACCTTGGTGTCGTCTGCAAACTTACTAAGGGTGCACTCAATCCCCTCATCAAGGTCACTGACAAAGATGTTGAATAGAAGAGGCCCCAGCACTGAGCCCTGCGGGACACCACTCATGACTGGCCGCTAACTGGATTTAACTCCATTGACCACAACTCTCTGGGGCTGGCCATCCAGCCAGTGTTTCACCCAGCGGAGCATATGCCCATCCAAACCATGGGCAGCCAGCTTCTCCACAAGGATGCCAGGGGGACAGTGTCAAAGGCCTTAGTGAAGTCCAGGTAGACTACATCAACAGCCTTACCTTCATCCACTAAGCGGGTCACCTTGTCATTGAACGAAATCAGGTTTGTCAAACAGGATCTACCATTCATAAACCCATGCTGACTGGGCCTGATCCCCTGGTTGACCTTTAACTGATCCACAATGTATCCTGAGATTATCCATTCCATAACCTTCCCTGGCACTGAGGTGAGACTGATAGGTCTATAGCTATCAGGATCATCTCTCCAGCCCTTTTTGAAGATGGGAGTCACATTTGCTAGTCGCCTGTCAACCAGGACATTCCCTGTTAGCCAGGATTGATGAAAGATGATGGAGAGTGGCCTGGCAACCACATCCGCCAAATCCCTCAGCACTCTGGGATGCAATCCATCTGGCCCCATGGACTTGTGAGTGTCCAGCTTTCAGAGCAGGACCAAAACCATATCATCGTGGATTGTGAATGGCCTATTCTGTTCCCCATCCCCATCTGCCAGCTCAAGCGGCTGTGTGCCCAGGGCACAACTAGTCTTACTGTTAAAGACTGAAGCGAAGAAGGCATTAAGTACCTCAGCCTTATCCTGATCCTTGGTCACTGTATTCCCTTCAGCATCCAACAAGTGATGGAGATTCTCCCTAGGCTTCCTTTTACTGTTGATGTATTTATAGAAATATTTATTGTTGTTCTTCACCTTAGTGGCCAAGTTCAGTTCTAGCTGGGCTTTGGCTTTTCTAATTTTCTCCCTGCACAGCTTCACTATGTACTTGTAATCCTTATAAGTCGCTTGCCCCCTCTTCCAAAGACCATAAACTTTCCTTTTGTTCCTGAGTTCCAGTTTAAGGTCTCTGTTCAGCCAGACCAGTCTTCTACCCTGATGGCTTGTCTTCCATGACTTGGGGATGGTCAGCTCCTGCACCATTAAAATAACTTCCTTTAAGTATTCCCAGCCGTCCTGGGCTCCCATGCCCTCCAGAACTACCTCCCAAGGGACTCTCTCAACCCCACTCCGAAAGAAGCCAAAGTCTGCCCTTTGGAAGTCCAAGGCTGCAGTTTTGCTGACTCTCCTCTGAGGTTCAGCAAGGATTGAGAAGTCTATTATTTCATGATTACTTTGCCCCAGACAGCCTCCAACCTTTACATCCCCCTTCTCTGTTAACAAACAGCAGGTCCAGGATTTTTCTTCCCCTTGTTGGCTCCTTCACCAGCTGTGTCAGGAAGTTGTCTCCCACACACTCTAGGAACCTCCGGGACTGTTCCCTTTCTGCTGTGTTATAATTCCAGCAGATGTCTGGGAAGTTGAAGTCCCCCAGGAGAACAAGGGGTAGAGACCTCGAGACCTCACCCAACTTCCTGTGAAGTATCTTATCCACCACTTCATCCTGGTTGGGTGGCCTGTAGCAGACTCCCAAGATTATGTCAGTCTTATTGGCCTTCACTTTTATCCTAACCCATAAGCTCTCGACCCTATCATCACCGTCATTAATTTCCATACATTCATATTCTTTCTTAACATAGAGGGCTACACCACCACCTTTCCTGTCTTGCCTATCTCTTGAAAAGTCGGTAGCCATCAATCATAGTATTCCAGCTGTGTGTGTCATTCCACCGTGTTTCTGTGATGGCGACTATATCCTAGTTTTCCGACTGCACAATGGCCTCTAACTCCTCCTGTTTGTTACCCATGCTGCATGCATTGGTGTACAGGCACCTGAGCTGGGCCACCTTATGAGTGGGAGAAGCCCTAGTACCCTCTTGACCATGCTCACGTGTTTCCATAGCCACCAACCTCACACCAACCCTTGTGTTCTTCCTACAAAATGGTGTTTCATCCTACTTCACCAGGACATAAGGCTGTGGGATTTTACTAGCACAAGCCCCTCCCACAAGCACTGGCTCATTACATACAGGGTCCTTACTAGTGAACCTGGTTTCACCCCTCCCCCCCCCCCATACCTAATTTAAAGCCCTATGAATGAACCTTCCCAATTCCCATTGTAAAACCCCTTTCCACTGATGCGATAAGCTATTCCTATCTGTTGCCAGAAGGCCCAGTCTCGTGTAAATCGAGCCGAGGTCAAAAAACCCAAACCCCTGCTGGGCACACCAGGCTTGGAGCCAGATATTAATCTGTTGACCCATCATGTTTAGTCCCTCATTATTCCCTATAATTGGAGGGATAGAGGAGAACACAACTTGTGCTCCCGAACCCTTGACCAGACGCCCTAAGGCTCTGAAGTCCTTTTTCATAGTTCTAAGGGAAGTTCTTCCTATTTCATCACTGCCTACCTGAAACAATAACAGAAGATAATAACCTGAGAGTTGTACTAGGGAAGGAAGTTTCTTACCTGGGCTCCTGGGAGGCAGCAGACCTCCCTGTGTAGAGGGTCGGGTCTAGACAGTGGATAGATAGTGATAGTGGAATGGCAAAATGTGAAAAAGGTGCTTTTTTTTCCTATTTAGCAATGATTATTTTTTTCATGGCGTCTCGCTCCAGTTTACATATATACATTAATATATGCGTACCTGACAGCGAGATTAAGGCAGAACAGGTCAAATGTTAGCCTGACCAGTTTATTACGAATCCTAGTCACTTAGAGAGATGGAGAAAGGAAGGCGAATGATAGAAAAGGCAGGAAATAAAAGCAAGGAGTCTTTGCAGAAAGCAAGAGAGAGATAGTCACCACCAGAATTACAGCGTTGCTCGTGGTTCAAATGTTGATCTTCATTAGTGATGGGTCACCAGAGGTTGTGTTGTTCAGCTGACGATGATTACTACCAACAACAGTACAAACTTATTTATAAGTCCAAAGTGGTAGAGTCAGCTGTCTTTGGAGTGGCAGCTTCTGGCTTTAGGATATCAACAGAAATTCCTTTGTTCCCTTCTTCTGGGCCTTGCCATCAGATAAGAGGGAGCAGGAAGGTGCTCACTTGCATCCTGGTTTTACAGGATACGATGGTGTCATTCCCCAGTTTCCCATACCAAGCAGGAGTTATGTGGTCATAGGCCAGATCTTCCACCAGTAAACACTCCTGAGCACTCTCTTCCGAAAGCAAACAGCATGGAAGAAAATGCTTTCAAATGTCCACAGAGTGATGTTGATTGCCACATGGCAACACCCACCACTCACCTCCTCGATAAGTCAGTTAGAGTTTTACCACAAAAAATACTTCAGAATGCAAGCTTTGAGCCAAGAGAAAAAAGAAGCGTTCAGACACATGCCAATGTTGAGAATCTGCATCCGTTAATAACATGGAAATATATCTGAAGTTTTCAAAAACAGAAGTTCACTGTATCGTATTTTCTTTACCTTATAACTGTTCAAAAAGAAGACTCTCTAGCTTTCTTTTGCTGAGAATCAGCAAGATAAAATTTTCTGACTAGGACTAGACTGTCAAAATCAAAAAGAAAGAACAAGTGTTGGAGCAAAGACAGAAGACCACTGCATACTCAGCATTAACATCTGTCAGGCAAGTGTAAAATGTTACTTGTATTGTGGATTCAGGAGCAGGGATATACACAAATGAGACTTAGAGAAAATATAGCTAATCAAAATAGGAATTATTTTGCCTATTTAGGACATGGATTTTTACAACTAGAAGATATTTGTACATCTAGAACGAAGTGAGTTAGAGCTAACTTGGTGTCCACACATCTTGCACACTATGGAGGGGTCTGGATTGTTAGGCTGGCCAAAATCCATTAGAGAAGGAGTGTCACCATGCTGCCTCAGGGAGGGAGACTGTTAATCCTACTGAGATTATTTAGACAATTTATTGCAAATGATTTTTAGAATCAGATTCACAAACATTATCATAAATCCTCAGCTTAGTTGCACTATCGAAGCTGAACTTTTAAAAAATAGTTCAGGCACCTAGAAAGGCAGACAACTGGCTTCTAGATTGTTTTCACAGTTTTTAGGAGCTTAATAAAATTAACTGTAATTATACAATAATTGTGAAATTCCAGTATGTACTTGATTGTGTTATTAATGCCCAAGTAAAGCACATTAGACGTTCTGGTCTCTAGATTTTGACCCAACCTCTTAAGATATCACTGGGTATCTTGCTGATGTCAATGAGGTTTATATCAAGGTGTTACAGACAGGGAAGACAAACCAGATTTCCTTCCAGGTCATGATGGAGGAACACATTGCTGATTGGAAGTATCAGGGCATAAACTGTCTAAATGTTCACGAGTATGTTTAGCCAACTTATCATATCAGCATTTCCAAATTATGTTTCCGGCTAAACTAAAAAAAAAATAAATAATTCAGTCCTTTCAGACATTTTGTGTGAGGTAGGGCAGGGAGGGAAGTTATTGGGGAACTTGTTATCTGCTGCCAGCTTTTAAGCAACTTTAACTCATACTAGGAAAAAAGATAACCTAAAACTGGGTGTACGTACAAAGTATGTGCACAGTTCTATTACTGGTTAGTAGTGATTTTTAGGGTACTAAAAACAATTGATTACAATTGTACAATTGATAACAATTAGTAGTTTCACTAAAATTACTTGAAGTCACTAGAAATTACATATCACAGGAGATGTGCTGCTCCATCTAATAAAATACTGCTAACTAGATGGACTAGGTTATCATGTTATAGTGTAAACATTTCTTACACCGAAAAGAACATATGGTTTTAAAGATTTTGACTCTTATGTCTGCAATTTCTAGTTCCAGGATTAACGTACTGAAATTTCCAAGGTATATAAATAGTTGTATGGGCAAAACCTTACACCAGTGAGGGACATTCACTTTGAACTCATTGTGCCAAGCTGTCAGTCCCTGTTCTGATTGAAAGCAACCAATGTATGGAATGTTGGCTTAGCTGAGTGGAACTGAAGCTCAGTATGTGGTTATGTGCTTTGCTGGGGCCAATATGGTTGGTTCTGATGGTGCTTCTAAATCCTCATTGGCTTGGTTCCTCTGCCAAATCGTGACATCTGGCCAAGCCTCAAGGTAAGATGCTCTGTCCAGAGAGCCCATTAATGCTGGTCCTATGGCTAACGTCTTAGTTATTGGCTGTTTTTTTCAAATGGAGAAGATGATGCCTAACTGGCCAAATACACAGTGAGAACATAATTTTCAAATGGTTGGCTTATTTAAACTAGTGGAATGTTGCTTTATATGAGCACCAGGAGATAAACACTAGGGAAGAAAAAACCCCAAACTATTAGAGCTTAAGAGAGCTGTAATCACAATAGAAAAGTAGATCAGCCAGGATTGGCTTCAGGCTTAAAATGAAAGACAATTGGAAATTATCAGAGGAATGTGTTTCTGAAGTACTTTTGCAGCAAGAACAGTGACAGAAAACCCAGATAGTTTAACATGGAATCTGCATGTGTAACCTGTACAACAATTCCTGTTAATAAACAGGAGTATAAGATATAGTAGTTTCCACAGTAGGGAGTTGGTAAAAATGTCAGTGGTGAGCTGAACTCTAATCATTAGCCACTTCATGTAAACAAGTACTGTGTGTATGCACAGAACAGCTGAGTCTGGTGGCCCTCCTCAAAGCTGCACTGAAATAACTGGTGTGTCAAGATCACAGAGCTAAGCCCACATTGCTTCAAACAAAGCTGCCAACAAACTAAGTTTTCTTTGAGAAAAAAATCAGTCTGGGAGCTGAATCCACGTCCCCCAGTAGGCTCAAGGTTTATAAATAAGTATTAAAGTTATAAATGAACATTTGTTTTTGTACGTATAGCTAATTGATTGACCAGTTTGCATAGAAATAATTCTAATATCACTTCTTAAAAATTTAGGTTACAGAAAAATACATGATGCCAGCTCCAAGAGTGCAGGCAAGGCACCGCTGCTGCTCCCAATCTCTAGCCCCAGCCAGTGGTGAGGATGCAGGTGTGCTCCCAGTTATGCAGGCTGTGGGGCACACGTGGGCACCACAGATACACCTGTGTACGTGATGGTCATACAGGCACAGACACTCAGAGCTCTCACAAATGTGGCAGCACAGACTGCCTTGTCATACTGTCCTTCTGGGCTAAGCAGGAGGCGGTCAGGAATACGAATAAATTGTAGCTGTCCTGGATATGACTTTGTCACAGCAATCAGTATAAAGTGTATTTTTAATGACATCTCCAAGCATCAAGTTATGGAGCCAAACACCTCAAGATCAGACTTTTTTTCCCAGATGGTTATTCTAACTTCAGAATGGTGTTCAGAACAGACTGAGCACACCATGAAACTAAACAAGACTGCACTGAAGTCTCAAAAATGACATTTGTACCTGGAATGCTTTTACAAAAAATCTTACTATGTATTTATTTGTAGGTTGAAAACTAACCTTGTATTTCAGGAACGTGGAACCAGTGGAGTGACAGTTGAGAGAAAGGCCTGGTGAACAGGGTGGGCTTTTGTACACCATTCTCAGAATCATTTGAAAAAAAAAGGTAACACGCCTTAAAATTTTTGCTTACAAAAATGAATGTTTTGTAGAGTTTTTAAAATATTTTCTGAAATCTCTAAAAGTTTTTTGCTTCATTTCATGCTGGAACTAAATAGTTGTTTAGGGAACTTTCTCCTCTCCCTTCATTTATTTTTCTGTCACTCTTTGGACTTTTGCACACTGAATAAACTCAGATAGGCTTTAATCACATACCCCAACAAAACCAGTTCTGTAACCAGACACAACAAACCACACAAAAAGGAAGCAAGTACCAAACAAGGAAGTTGATGAGAAATTGTCTTTCTCTTGTCATCCAACTCACATATGCACGAGCATGAGTAAGGTAGCACTGGCAAACAACAAGATTGTGATCTCTGTGTTTTGCTAGAAAGAGAGTAATGAATGTGAAAGGAGATGCAGTGCTGTCATTTTTTTTTCCTAGAAAAACTCATGACAAGTATGGTTTACCACATAGGGAAATGTAAATGTAACTTAATCTTTCCATTCATTCTTAGCTTGCTTGGATACTTGCCATATGTAAAGACCGATTCAATTCTCAAACTATTTGCTGTGAAGCCCCTTCAGAACTTGTAAGGTTATGCCACACACAAACATGCATAGATGCATACACACATGCCTTAGATGTAGGCTTTTCCTCTCATTTTCTAACATTCTATTACCTCTAGAATATGTCAACAGCAGAAGTCAATGTCTCTTCAACAGCATGCTGATAGTATATAGATTACTCATTTAACTTCGTAAGGCTTTTTTTTTTTTCTTGCACAAAGCACTCAATGCTGCTAATCGCTGGTGTAGTTTGCTCTTAATTTGCATGACTTATGGTCTCATTACCAATGCTCTACTTTCAATTGCAGCATCTTGAGAGTAGTAACAATCTTCTTAGCAATCTTCTTATCTTCTTTTGGTCATTGGTACTTAAAAAAAAAATCTCAATTCCTATTATAAAACTTTATAAATACATGCACCTTCTGTTTTTCCCATCTTCTTCAAGTTCATAGTGTCATTGTCCTGCTTTAATATGTCATTTTAGTGCATGTGTCATTACCACCACAAACAATCTAGGGAAAATTTACAGTTTAGTAGTTCACAGTGCTTCACCCACTATGCACACTTGTAGCATACAGGCTCCGCACATCTTTTGTAGTGTTGCAGAGGATGACAGTATTTTCCACTGACTGCGGAGGCACAACTAATTGGAAAATGTGGCAGCAAGGAAAATGTGAGTCCACACAGTCTCACGTTTGTTATAAATTAGACTATATCAAATTGATCCGCAAAAAGGTTTTATTAATTTGAGTAAGCAAAAAAAAAACAACCACAAGCAAAACGCAGCGCTGGGCGGCCAAGGAGTCTCGGCTCCGCAAAATGGCGTGCGCCCTCTGTCCGCGATTCCCAGTTTTTATAGTCTCAGGTCGGCGAGGATTCTCATATGTTCGTTCACCTTCTGCGGCTGCGCCTCCCTGTTGCTAGGTGTCGTCACAGTCTTCCTCATCCTGGGATTCACTTGATCCGAGGTGGGGAGGCGAAGCAACGAAGAAGGGGGTTTGCATTTTTGCAAGAGTTGTCACCAGATTAGGACACTTAACCACAGCCTGCAATACCAACTGCCAGACCAGCAGAACTTCCCTTTTTAATGACACATAATTATGCAGTCTCACCCGCAAGACCAGCAGAACTTCCCTTTCAATGAACAGTTATACAGTCCTAACCGCAAGACCAGCAGAACTTCCCTTTCAATGAACAAACAATTATAACTTTATTACAACGTTAACAAAAGTTCATTCTGATTCTCTTCACTAGGGAACAATATAGAGGAGATACTTGTGACTCAGATGCATACCATCTGGAAGACCTAGAAATGCACTGGGCTACATGAGGTTTGCTTTGGGGTTTACCCTGAACAAAACATGATCTTTTAAGGGCATTGTATAGCAGAAACAAACCAAGAAATGCACAGTTGCCCCTATTGCCTACTTCCTGAGCACACTGCCCTGGAAAATAAGCAGCTAGCCAAAGGGAGCATGTGAGGAATTAACATGGAAGAGGCGGAAGCTCTGCTAATTCACAGTCTAGCAATGTAGTAGCTGTGGAGTTACCACTACAGAAAACACAGATAAATATGATGAAGTGCAGAGTAATAATCACAATTTTGTTTCTGTGCTCATTACACAATCGCTTGAAGTTGCTGCCAAAAACTGTATTAATTGTCTAGTTGGTCATCACAACTCACTTATAACTTCTTGAAAATTCAAGTTTCTTTTTATCAATCTATTTGGCAGTGCTTGTAGGATTTCCAAAAAAACATTAACTAACAGATGCTCAACCAGACATGTAGTAATATTATTTAGATGGAGTGGTCATAGAAAACAATTTTAAGAATGCTCAGTATGTACAGGAATTGCACTTGCTGAGTCTGTAACGCATAGGGTTTTACATTAAGACTTAATGAACACCTGCTGGTAACTTCATCAAGAAAATTTAGGCTGCCCTTATATCTGCACTTAAAAATAAAATGACAGAAGTTGCTTCAGCAAACATTTGCTGTGATACAGTAAAATCTATGTGTATATACATATATATATACTGAACAATCAGAAAGCAACTTCTCACACTTTGAAGTTAAAAAAAAAAAGCTGAAAACTGTGTAATTAACTGTAGTTGGATTGTGATACTTCATGGAAGGTTGCAGTCACTTAAAAAACACCCAAGTGCCTTGAAAGTTTCTTGTCTCTGCATAAACCTTTAACTCCATTAAGAAATTAATCTGGAACCATATGAATGCTGGTGCAATTGTTGCACTAGATACATGCAATAGTTTGAAAAGTGTTAAATGCAGAAAAGGTGAGAAGATGGAGCCAAGCATGAGATAGTTAGATCTGTCAGTAAGTACATTCTGTTTTTACAAGATATATTTAACCCTCAAAGGTAGCACTGGCTTAGACTTAGAAAGCATGCGTATTTATCTATGAACTGGTGTGATTTCTGGATATTCTTATTAGAAGCTTAATTCAAGCATCTTTATAGGTGATCCAAAGAGGCCACATTTGGAGCTCTAATACATAACTGTGAGCTACGGTAATAAAAATGTGAAAAGTTTTGATTTAGTATGATTTATGATAGTCTATGACTAAGAACCTGTTGATCCACAATCATAGAGTGACTACATATACAGAAGACCAGTCTTTAAATTCTAATCTGTAATGTTGGTGAGGTTTTTTTTTTTTTCTTGGTTTGTTTATTTTATTTTATTTTATTTTATTTTATTTTATTTTATTTTATTTTATTTTATTTTATTTTATTTTATTTTTTTCCCTGAGAAGAGTCTCAGGTGAAGAATCTCTCAGTGCTTAGAATAGAAGATACAGGATTAATTTCATCTTTGGAGAAGTTGATCCTTCAACTGTTTTTAAGAGCCCTAACTATCTACAAACTTGAGCTGGCAGATTTCTGTGATTTCTTTGTCATTTTTTTTTTTTTGTCCTTAAAGTTAGAAAGACAAATAAACAACAAAATGGATAGTCTTTTTCCCATTGTATGATGGAAATAGAGCCAGAAAAAGATTTTTGTTGCTACAATGCTTGACCTTCACAGAAAATTGCTGTGGTTCTCTCTGGGAAATTTTTTACAGGGAAATATAGCCAAGAAGCATTTAGCTTTTAACCTGGAGACAAAATGCTGGTAGAAAACAACACGCCCATGTCTAAGATGAAGTCAGTCTACGATGTGTTGGTAAACACTGTAGGTTGGTAAACTACTGTAGAAATATGAATCACCTTTACTTCTCTCTGCATTTGTATTTAGTTCTCTCCATATAAAACCATAAAACCGTAACAATTTAAAATAATTGTTCTACTTACATACTATGGATTACCATCCCTATCTCCCTATATCCCCTAAAGGCAAAGCTAGTATATAAAAATAAGCTTCTCTTATAAAACTGTCTTGATGATTACTTTCTCAATGTTTTCAGTGTAAGGTTGAAAGGTCTCTTAAGTAAACAAGTTGTTTCTCTTCAGTGCCTGAATTTGTGTGCTGGTGCCAGCTATGATAATAATAAAGATATACAGGAAGCAATCACATGTTGCAAATCCTTCAAGGTATGACAATATTAATGCATGCTGTGCAATTTACTATCTGTGTATCTGGTCTTTCATTGAATGGAAGACCTGACTAGGAGTGTACCTTGTACAGTCATTCCCCACCTTCCTTGGCTTTTCTTCTGGGCATTAGGTCCCACAGCAGCTGTTTCCTTTGGAGTCACTGACAAGTGCAGATCACCTGCACTGTGGTAACAATTCCTCTTTGATTGCTGTCTTGAATCAAAAGAAAAAAGCCACAAATTTATGGTGACTAGATGAGACTGAGAGAGATGTAAGAAAGTTTTCTAACAGAGGAAAAGAGAAATGCTACAAAGAGGTCTGTGAGGAATGTTTTAGAATCATGGAATCATTGAATATCCCAAGTCAGAAGGGACCCACAGGAAAAATTGAGTACAACCCCAACACAAGAATGCCCAAAATTCAAACCCTGTGTCTGAGAGTATTGTCCAAATGTTCCCTGAACTCTGGCAGCTCAGGGCTCTGCCCAGTGCCCCGGAGAGCCTGTTCCATGCTCAGTGCCCTCTGATGAAGAACCGTTCTCTAATCCCCCGCTGCCCCTCCTCTGACACAGCTCCATGCCGTTCCCTCGGGCCCTATCGCTGTCACCAGAGAACAGAGCTCAGCGCTGCCCCTCCGCTCCCTGCGAGGAACTGCAGCCGCCATGAGGCCTCCCTTCAGCCGTGTATAAGCTGAAGGGTTGTTCAAAAGTGAGTTTTCAAATCTTTACCAGTTTTAGTAAAATTTGTGGGTTAAAGTAAAATTTTGTCTGCAAATTTTGGTGGAAAAATTACTTTTAAATTTGTAAGAAGTTTTATTTAAAAGACACAATATGTAGATATTTAATTATATTTATTTCTCTCCAAATTTATCAGTCTAAGACTTTTGTGGTTTAACCCAGCAGCAGCTCAGCACCACACAGCCATTCGCTCACTTGTCTAAAAAAATTCGATATTAAGCTAGAGATTACCATAAGGGAAACATAAAAGTGTAACTGTAACGTGTACCAAAATGCTGAGAGGAAGAAATCCTAAATGGATTCCTCCAATCCAATGAAAAATTATCAGAAAATCAACAAAATTTAGTAATGTCTTAAAGTATGTCTCATTTCATTATACTGTGGTACTGCACATAACAGAATGCTGTTTAATTTCTCAACATTTGCTAAGATCTTTCACTTTTGCTGGTTTATCAGTGAAAGTGAATCATCGGAAGAGATATGGAAGGCTGCTTTGTCTGTATGCTTCATATACTCTATCAAAGGTTTGGTGATTTAGTATCCTGAGCATGAATTACAACTCTCATTTTTTCCCATGAGAAGATTCTCCCTACGTATTTTAAATATATTAAATTTTCAAAACCACAAAAAATGTTAGCAGACCTATCTACTTGATAAGTGTGTGAAATAAATTACCCTTCTTTTTTTCTAATCTTAATACATGCCTCAGTATGTTTTTGCTTATCATACGTATATATATATACATATTATGTATATATATAGTATACTTACTATATATATCTACTTCTGCTAGGTTTAAGAAACATCATTAGTGCATGCTCCCTAACTATGTGATGGAACTCATTTTTCAGCTTCTAAAACGTTATTTTAATCTCAAATTCAAAAATGGACAAATATAAAGTTCCGGTAGGAAATTATCTCCTGAATTATGAGAAGGAAATATTTGGTTTTACCTGTTTTTTTGACATGTATGTTCTCAAGGCAAGGGAAAGTGGTAGCTTTTTGGTTGTTGCCTCTACTGCCCCATGGACAGAATATACGAATATCCCGTATAAAGCCGGAAAAGGGATTTCCAGCCAGTAGTGATTTCTTCTTCTCAACACTTTGGTAGATAGTCCTTGGTTTATCTGGTCAGGTATCCAGTCTCCAATAGTGGCCATAAATGGATGCTTACTAGGCTCTGGAATGGCTGAAAACAAGGCAAATGACCCAGACAGCATCCTTATCTCAATGGATTTGAAGGGTGGGCTTTTTCATGGATAAGGAATTGACTGGAAGACCACAGTCAGAGAGTTGTGATCAGTGGTTCTTTGTCCTGATGGAGGCTGGTGATGAGTGGTATTCCTCAGGGGTGCATCTTGAAACTGGCATCCTTTAAAATCTTAATCAATGGCATGGACAGACGTATTGAGTGCACTTTCAGCAAGTTTGCAGATGACGCCAAGCTGTATTGTGCACTTACAGCCCTGAAGGCCATCAATATCTTGGGCTGCATCAAAAGAGGGGTGGCCAGCAGGGCAAAAGAGGTGGTTGTCCCTCTCTGCTCTGCCCTTGTAGGGCCCCATATGGAGTACCACATCCAGGTCTGGTCCTCCAGTACAAGAAAAACATAGACCTGCTGGAGTGGGTCCAGGGGAGGGCCAAATGACCAGAAGGCTGGAGCACCTCTCCTACTAAGAAGGGTGCAAGTAGTGGTGGCTTGTTGTACTCACAGAAGGCTCTAAGGAAACCTCATTGTGACCACCTAGTACTTAAAGTGAGCTTATAAACACTGGGGAGACTGACTTCTCCAAGATCTGTCAATGATAGGCCAAGGGAGAATGACTTTAAACTAAAAGAGGGGAGATTCAGTTTAGGTGTTAGGAAGAAATTCTTTGCTCAGAGTGGTGAAGCACAGGAAGAGGCTGCCCAGAGAAGCTGTCGATGTCCCATTCCTGGAGGTGTTCAAGGCCAGGTTAGATGGGAACCTGGGCAGCCTGATCTTGGGGGTGGCAACCCTGCCCACAGCAGGGGATTGGAAATAGTTGGTTGTTAAGGTCCCTTCTAATCCAAGCCATTCTATGATGTTATGATTCTGTGATTCAATAATTTTTGTACTGTCATAAAGTATATCCCCAGTCTTATCTGTCCTCAGCCTAACTGATTTCTTAAAGTGTATGTGATTTTCTGTCTTTATTAAAGTTTTAGTAGATATTCTCTTCCGTTTTCCCTTTTATCCTGTGCAAATGTTGACATCCAAAATGTCCTCCTCCTCTTTTATTATTGTGTTTGGGACCTAACGGTCCCTGATTGAAGAATGATCCTGGGATGGCACAAAGTATTCTGTCAGCTTTAAGGTAAGTGATATTTGCAGCTGTGGCCACACGTCTTGTTTTATATCTTGTATTTTGTTTTGTAGAGAGAGCTGACCTTGGTAGTTTATTTTGTTTTACAAGAACTTGTTTTGCAAGGACGTGTTCCACCTGGGCTCTGTATCGTGCATTGGCCACGTGGGTGCAGTGTGCAAGTGGAAAAACCCCTAAAGACATTGAGAATTAAAGCAGGAGAGAGACTGTGGTGGAGAAAGAGGAAAAGTGCACTTTGAAGCCCTGCTGATACTTCCTATCAAATCTGCTGCCAGCATGTTCCTGCTCCCTCTCCTTTTCACCATTTTGCCATCTCTCAAGGGTCAGAAAGTAATAGTGCGCTTGCTTAGGGAGTTTCTGTTTGCCGCTTACTGGGATTATCTAAAGTGGATGCTTGTGTGTGGGAGTGTGGGTATGTTGAATAAAACCCATGACCGTTTGTGCTGCTCTGAGTGCATAGTTTGCTTGCCTCTGCTCCTCAGACAACCTATCTCTTGGATCCAAGCATATCCCGAAACAATTACATAGCAGGAGTAACCACCTCCTTGTATGGTTTTGAACTGTCCTACATTTTTCTTGTCTGCCTACCATATCTTGTATCAGAAAAGACAGTAAACAGCTGCTCCCTAAGCTCCTTGATTTTTTAATACATTTGTAATATTCTCTTATCCTCAGATATCCCTTCCTATTTGAAGTCTCCTAACCTACTCCAGAATTCCTCATTCAGAAGTTACTCCATATTTTTTATCACCATTTCAGTCTTAGGATCATTTTCAGTGTTAATATGTTCTTTTCGGAAAGAGGGGAACAGAACTACAAACAGCATTCAAAGGGAACCACAGATTTATACCATAGCATGGTAATTTATTTCTGTTTTATTTGCTTGTTTTGACCCATGCTGAGCAGAAGATAATGCCTTCATTGAATGACATGTTTTTAACCCAGGATCCTCTTCCAGGATTGTTAAGGGTCACTTCTGAGCCTTCCTTTTTATACGTGAGTTTTTGCCTCTAAGGATCTGTCAGTGTTTATTGACACTGACTTCCATCTCATGTTTTGTTACACACACAATGGATGTAGTCAGGTGTTTTTACAATTCTTCAGTTGTTCCTTGGCCTTACAGATTTGTTAAGTTCAATCAGCAAACTATCACTCTGGTGCTTATGCACACTTCCAGGTCATTTTACTTACACATCACATCACATATTTCTTGCTTTTTCTCCTAACTTTACTGTAGCATTATATATAAGGACTTTTTTTTTTTAAACTTAAAATAAACCTACTTTTACTATAAAAAGATCCTATGAAGAAACACATTTTGGTGTCCACCCCTATTACTCCTATTCTGCTGTTCTCCTTATTACTGAAAACACAGAGATGAACGTGTTTTAAAACTTAGAGGAATATATGATCTCTGATCTGAACTGGTAGTTTGTATTTCAGACATGTTTAAAAAAACAGCAGCAACAATTTCCAAATAAGCAAATATTATTTGGGAAAATCAACTTTTGAAATAAAGTATCTTCTGCAATGACTAATAAAACATGTCTTCCTACAGTGTCTGATTGAAAAGACATCTCTGTGTTGCGCTTGTAGAAGAAAAATAACCCTAAACCTACAGTGTGGAAGCTGTTGATGGGGTAATGATAGTAGTAAGAAAAACACACATTTAAAACTGGATTTTCAGAGAGATGTCCAGAAGCTGGAACAAAAAGCGTGAAAGCTTGTAAATGCTGATGAAAATGTTCAGAAATGAATTTGTGTAAAAGAAAAACTGTATTAGAGTTAGAAAAAATGGAATGGAAGATGATTTGCTCGTAAAAATGCGTACATTTTTTCCCCCACCAGATTATGCTTTTTTTTTTTTAACAGATGTGTTTTCCTCAAGATGTGCACTTACTGAGCTGGATTAATATAAGCTGCTTTTCTGTTTCTTGCATTGATGAGGAACTGCTTACTAATTATCACGGACAGACAGCCTGCTCAGCAACGTTTAAGAAGCTCATCGCTTCATTTTTTACCAATTCTTGAGAAAGACTGAAAATTATTTCCAGTATAAACTGTTCTGCCAGTGGAGTAAAAATCCCATGTAGTCAGAAGAGCATGGAACATCAAATACCCTCTCACGAATAACAGGCAGGAATGGCCATTTCTATTGCCTTTCTTCCCCAACATGTGTCAGTCTTCTCAGAGGTCTGTGGCTGGTGAGATTTACGTTGTGGAGAAAAAAACTGAAAAACTGTGTGCTGGTGTGAATAACCTGTTTTCCAAGAGGGATAGAATTGATATCAGCTATAAACAGCTCCACATCTCATCTAAATATCTGTGGTGTGTGTATGTTCCATGAAGTGGCAAAAGTTAAAATGCTTTTATAGCAAATCCTACCCTGTTTGGCACAATTCCCTTTAATGCATTCTGAATCCATATTTTGAATCCCAGTTCTTTTCACATTATTTACTGTGCTTTCTAAAGGCTACACTGAATCGTCTGTGGGAGGTCTTTCGTTACCCTATGCCTAATGTTTTCAACCTTCTCTCTCTTCTTAAAAGGTCTTAGGATGTTCTGTGATGCTCGCATTAACCGTGGTATAAAGGAAGATTCAGGAGTTGGACAAAAATGTAAAAATAAAGAAATTACAATGCATCAATGAGGATTTTTTCATCTATATCGAATATTATGAAATATTTTAATAAATATTAACACAACATATAATTAATTAACATTATTATTATTATTATTATTATTATTATTATTATTATTATTATTATTATTATTATTATTATTTTGTATCTTGTTTTTGTAAAGCAGCTGAATAAGATTTTCTGGAGAAGAAAACTGCAGCAAACTTGGCATGCCAGCCGGCATGCAATTTGGAGAAAAAAGATAATATAATTTCAATTTTGTGAGTCAGAGCTTGAATTACATCTGTGCAACCACGTCCTGGCAACAGGTGGTGCTGCAACACCAATGTTGGAATTGTTTCCCTTGCAGTCACTTTCCGTTTTGCTCTTCGGGCATAGACAAGTTATGGTCAGCTGCCTGAACCTCTGCAGTACTCTTTCCTCATGTGAGTTATTTAAAATAAGTTAGTAGAACTTACATTGTTACTGATTTTTTCTCTTTCCATAATAAGGTAATAAAAATACATTGAGAGGTACTTTTTTTTCCTGTAGAAATGGGATTTGTTTTACAACTTTCAAACTTTTGCTAGAGATAACCTCAGAAATAACTTAAATAGGACTTCATTCAAATGGGCTGTGATGAATTCACAAGGAAAAAGTGTTAAATGCTAGTATGGACTACCTGGTTACAAAAATACTTTCACTTTTCTATACTATGGAGGTTATTATTCTGAAAATGTCTTCTAGGAAGTGGAAAATTCTAATTCTTAAGTGAGGTCGAGGCAAAAGAACTCTAAGTGGGCTAGGAAAGGCTTAGATACAAACATCTATTTTTTTCTCCATGGCTTCAGTGCTTCTGAAGGTGAGGAACTAATAGCAATGGCTTGGATCAGATGTTGCACAAGCAACCACTGTGAAATCCTCCCCATGTAACTCTTTCAGTGCACCTCAGCATGGCTTGTGATATCCTTCTTAGTTTCAGCTCTCGGCCACTCTTAACAAGAGGTGCAAACTATACCACATTGTGCCAAATTGTGTGGTGGTTTTCGGACATATGCAAATTATACCAGATAGAGATTTATTTAAAGAAACAAAGTGTTGAGATGTTGGTATAAATAAAACAGCATCATTTATATGCTGAGCTGATTTCTAAAGGCTCTTTTCATAAGCGAACCTAAACAATCCAACTTTTGTTAAAGTGTTTTTTTTTTTCATTTATAAAATAAGAAAACCATTCTGACCAGCTCAGCTGAGAAACAGTTGGCTAGTTAGCATGTGTACATGGTAGTAACCTCAGGAATTAAGCTGAGAAGAGCCAAGAGTGGAACAACAGATTCCGTGGAACAAGGTCTTCTAAAGTTTTAAGGATTCCTTTCTAGGATCTTGTTCTGTTCTGCTCACAAAGTAGTGGAGTGTTCCCACATGGCCCAGGAACTGCTGGATCCCTTAGCTGTGCAGATGTGTGTATGTAGGACAGGAAATTTCTAGTTTTAGATTCAGATGCTGCCAGACAGAAAGAAGCTACAAAGTATAAAATCGTAACAAGTTTTTTTTTTAAAGTAGTAACTACATAGCCTTACTTGTTTCTTGATTCTATTGTTTTGAAATTAACACAGATAAAAGAGGAAACAAAAGGCCTGGTTACTGTGTTAAAAAAGTATTTGAACCCCAAGGGTAGGGTTTGCAAAAGTGTTTAGCACTGGTTTTACTTTGCCTCCTCTGACACCAGCTGGAGCGGAAATAAGTAAATTCTGACAATGCTATTCTTAATGTTTTCTGTACTATGTTTTCTACCTCCCGTGACCCGACATTATTCCTCTTTTCTCCCATGCTCTATTTTAATTCGCTTGCTCCTCAGATTAGTTGGCCAGAAATATTCAATGGATGCAGTCTTTTTATTTGATAATTCATTCTTAAATATGATTGCTGTTTTTTAGAAAAGGAAATGTAGGACACATGTATGCAATCTCAGTAACTATCCAAGTGTCATGGCAACACTGAATAATGAAACAAAAATCTGGGAGTCCTGTTAAGATGAACATACAAAATAAATGATTGGTCAGAGCTCTCTTGTCTGCAAGATGGTTTATCAGTGTTACAAATTCAGTGAGGCATTTCTGTGTGGTTGTCATAGTCTCTTGATTTTAGTCTAACTGGAATGACCACAGCAACAAGCTCTATTTTTTTTTTCTTTTTGCTTTGTTAGTTATTTCTCTCCTTACCAAAACTAAAAGTTAAAGAGGTAGAATAAAGCATGTATTTAAATGCTTCAAAAATGTATGTGCACATTTGTATGCATCTTTGGATGCACCTATGGAGTATGGAGTTTATCAACTCAATACTGGTCTTTTTTTTCTGGGGAGATAAGGAATACAGAAAAAAATGAAATGTCACAATTTTCCTATTTAAATTTCATCTAAAATTAAAGGCTTAAATTCTGTACTTGGTTATAGCACATTAAAACTGGGCTAGTACTAATCAGTGAATTTTCACTAGTGTTTTACATAAATCATAGAATTATAGAATTGTTTGAGTATGAAGGAACTCCTGAAGGTCACCTTGTCCAATCCTCCTGCAATGAACAGGGACACCTACAGCTTGATCAGATTGCTCAGAGCCTGTCCATCCTGACCTTGACAATCTCCATGGATGGGGCACCCACCACATCTCAGAGCAACCTGTTCCAGTGCCTCACCACCCTTATTGTAAAACACTTCTTCCTTATATCCAATCTCAATCTCCACTCTTTTAGTTTGAACTATTTCCCCTTGTTCTAACACCACAGACCCTGCCAAAGAGTCTGTTTCCTTCTTCTTTATAGCCCCCCTTTAGATACTGAAAGGCTGCTCTCAGGTCACCTTCAGCCTTCTCCAGAATGAACAGCCCCAGCTCTCTCAGCCTGTCCTCTTAGGAGAGCTGTTCCATCCCTTGGATAATTTTTGTGGCCCTTCTCTGGACACACTCCAACAGCTCTATGACTCTGCTGTACTGAGGACACCACATTTGGATTCAGTACTCCAGGTGAGGCCTCACCAGCGCAGAGCAGAAGGGCAGGATCACCTCCCTCACCCTGCTGGCAACACTTCTTTTGATGCAGCCCAGGACACGGCTGGCTTTCTGGGCTATGAGGTCACATTGCTGGCTCATGTGCAGCTTGCCATCCACAAGTACCCCTAAGCCCTTTTTGGCAGGGCTGTGCTCTATTCTTTCATCCTCCAGCTTGTATTGACAGTGGATGTTGCCACAACCCAGGTGCAAGACCTTGCACAAAACAGTTAATAAGCTAGAATTAATTGAGAATTTGGCACATAGAATATTTTTAGACAGTTTTAGATAAAGTTCAGAAGAATTCATATTATCAGTGAATTACTATATGCAGTGATCCAGTTCTTCAGTGCTGAAGAACAAGACAAATATGCATCACTACCTTTGTTCATTACTTTTGTAGTTGACCAACTACTTAATTTAGTAGAGTCTGGAATCAACAAAGAGCACCTGAAGTTCAGAGGCATCCTGATGTGAACCTGAAATCTAGATTGGGCCATAATCCTAGATTTGGAAACAGAAGAAACATGAAGGATGATTTCTTCCAAATAACTTGGTTTAGATTCATCATCATTTTTTTGCCTGTGGATTTCACTGTCAGACACTTCTGGCTGACTGTTTTCCAAGCTGACAATTTGACACGGAATTCTGTTACTTTTGTGTAGATATTTAATGGAACTGCTCAATATCACAGCTTTGTTAGAAAGATTTTTAGGAAAAGTATTTTTTTATTTTCCTCAGTTTTCAATTCAAACAGTATACTTTTCAGTGATGACAGTGTCCTCCTTTATTTTTGAAATGTTCATTGCTAAGGTAAATACTCTCAGTTTTTAAACATGAAATTAGAAAACTGACATTAGTTTTAAGCAACATTAAAGAGTAAGAATTTTTCCTATCAAAATCCTGCAAGCTTCAATTGTCATAGCAACTGCTGTATGTGTAACTTTTTAATGTAGAGCAATTTTTGCTGCCACTTAATGCAACTTTCCAAGAGATTTCTTTTTTTTTTTTCTGTTTCTTTTTTTCTTTTCTTCCTGAATCTCAGACACCATAAAAGTGAATTCAACACTAACTTGGCTGCTAAAGCACTAATATGCAGCACTGGCATATTTTCCTCTTTCAGCATGGAAGAGTCTACACAGCAGACAACGGTGACCTAGTTACAAGAAGTACTATAGGAAATAAAAATGAAAATGGAGGAAAGTAATATCGCAGGCCACTTTTTCTTACACTTTTCTTTCTTCCTCCTACGTACAATTCAGAAAGAAAGGCATTTTTCATCTTATGACACTGATTGTTCACCTACAAAAATAGAAGTGAGCTGAATTAGAATAAATTATGTGAATATCAAAACTAAGTTATTTGTGTAAAGTATATGCTTTTCCTCCCTTTTCCCCTTTTCTTTCTTTCATGGCGAGGTATTATATCCAAGCATAAATTAACCAGTAGATGGTAGCAGTGCTTAAGATTTCTAGCACTAGCATATAAATCATGCAAGTTACTAATAAATAGACATATAATATTTCAGAGTATAAACCACACAGTCTTGACAAGTTTACCTTTATTGCCAGGTTCTTCCATCCTCACTGATGATGGATGGATGTTTACTTGACACCTTCATGACATTTCGAAGATAATTTGGTGTTCAGGGTAATGGTAAAATGAGACTAATAGAGCTTTATTTTGGCAGCAGGTAAATTATTGGCCTAATACATTATCTGCACTGTGGTTCTCATTTCACCACTGCTTCCTCTTCATCTGCAAAATATAGAAATGTTTTCAAAGACTTTATATTAGTGTTTTTTTTTTTTTTTCATATCAACTTCAGTGTTAATACATTTTTGTTCTCTCTATTTATTCTACTTGGTGTCCATTATTGTCATTAGAGTCAAAGAAAAAATGTACTCTGTACAATCATCTCCTTGAAATTACTTTTGGTACTAGAGAGAAATAATTTCAAACTATATAAAAGCTCTGAATTCTGTGCCCCTCCCAAAATTCTGAGATCAAGAG
This sequence comes from Numida meleagris, assembly GCF_002078875.1. Lineage (NCBI taxonomy): Eukaryota > Metazoa > Chordata > Aves > Galliformes > Numididae > Numida > Numida meleagris. The sequence goes on along the minus strand of NC_034438.1, from coordinate 45,476,132 downwards.
ACCTTCTGTGTTAATAAGATAGTTCAGAGATGTGACACATGCAATCTGTTAACAGTTAGTTCATTTCTGAAAGATGCCCAAGATTTCTGTTAATGAAAATGTGCAAGCGTGACATCAACACTGTAGCAAAATAGCTGTGCTTCAATAGGTGACTCTGTCTAAAGAAGAAATTTTCATCCATACTAGATAATAACTATGAAAAATATAATTATGTTGAAATTACTAATACATATAGGCACAGATTTTTCCAGCTGATAACCAGAAGAAATCCCCAGATTTCATGGTTTTAAAAGGTTAAGATTAATATATTCAAATTTTATTTATCATCCTTTCTATGACTGCCTACATTCATTGAAATGTTAGGAAGAAGACTCTGGCAATACAGTATATTGGGCATTGCACAGCATTCAACTTTGTGGTAAGACCTGAGACCTGAGTCTTCTACATTTGAATCATATTAGTGATTTCTTTCTCTTCTCTAAATTGGTCAATCCAAAATCTCACAAAATGGGAAGAAAAGCAAGACTGCTAGAGTGCAGCTGCGATGGAAACAGAACAACTTACATTATACTGCAAAATAGTATTGGTAACTTATCTGTATGGCTATATCCTTTCAATTTTAGGAGAAAAAAAAAAAACACACAAAAAAGAAAGATAAGTAGTGAAATGCAAGAAAAAACAGCAGATCTGAGTCATAACTCAAAATGGAGAATGATCTGATAATAACACAATACCGCCAAAATATTTCCACTATAAGCTAATGCAGATTATCAACAGACAGATAAAAGGGTCTCCAAATAACATATTTGACTCTGATAATGTTTTCTGCTGTGATGTTTCTAGTGCTTTCACTTCTCAGTTAATAAGGTCAAGCTGTACGGCAAGACGTATTCACTTATTTATAGAAAATGGCTTTTCTTCAGCTTAAGTGATACAGCTGTCCTGCACAGGCATTGCATCCAATGAAAGGATTCTCCAAGAGCTATTTCTACAGTTATGCTGGCATTAAAATCAGTTCACAACATGATTTTAGGGTGCTTCTTCATACAGGCCAGAACAGAATACATATATAAGGTACATTTAGCATAATAGCTGTTAGAAATCTATGGTGGTATAGCTTAGTTTTGCAATTCCTAGCCAGAGATGCATAGTTTCACTCAGTGCTTTAACAGAATACATCTTTTAAGAAACAGAGATTTAGTGTCCTTCTTGGTAATTCAGAGGTAGTTACGATCTACAAAACTCATTCAGCTGCCAAGAGCTGTTCCTTTTGGCAAGGTCAACCACATTTTTGGGAACCCAACTTCCTCTATCCCATTTATCACAAAGAATTTATAGAAATTATTTTATTTCTTCTCATTGTTTCCTTATGTAGTTCTCTTTCATGAATGCTTAGTAATCAATTGATCTTTGACTCAAGGAGTCCCTAGATACTGTCCATAACATATTCTCTTTCTTGCATAAATTTGATTGTGAGTAGTATCAATGAAACATTATTTACTGCCTTGGATTTATTAACTGTATGATAAATAGATTATTGTGGGTGTCAGTACTTCATGTCTGAGGTTAAATGGGTTGAACAGTACAATCGTACACCTTCCAGACCAGATCTGGCTTCTTTGGGCCTGCATGGGCTACAGGAAATGAGTTCACATTTGTCTGAACTGTCCATACAGTTTTGCCTTGGGAATTAAGGTACTTTGTTACAATATGAAGTTCACTTTCTTTCTTTTCCCTGTATTAGTTACAAATCTTTTGCACTGATAATCTCTACAGCAAAAGGTTGCCAAGGTAGCATAAAATGGGTATCTCAGACGGTGATCCTATTGCATCAGACCTCTTTGTGCTTGTTTGGCATTTCTGACTTCCTATTACATGTTATATTTTCAAAAATAAGTACAATGGCTGCTCTGGAAGAAATGTCTCTTATTATGTTGTCCCATGAAGTCAGAGGTAGATTTTGGAGATATGGCAGTAGAGGTTGAACCTTTCTGCCAGTATTCCATTACATTTTGTTGTTCTGTGACAGATGGAAGCAAAGGGGCAGTCTGACAAAATGGTGTCTGATATGGAAGTGTGCGTGAAGCAAAGGAGTACAGTTGAATTCCTCCATGTGGAAAAATGGCATCCACTGACATTCATTGATGATTGCTGAATATTTATGGGAACCGAACAGTGGATGTGAGCACAGTGAGGTGGTGGGTGTTACATTTCAGCAAAGATTCCATCATAGCAGCTGTGAAACTGTGGGTCACCTCCACTAGTGCAGATTTTTACAAGCACGGCATGCAGGCTTTTGTTCATTGCTGACAGAAATGTGTAGCTAATTGTGGTGACTATGTTGAAAAACAGCTGAGAATTTGCTCTATCAAATATCATTATTGTGCTCTTTGTATCTGTTGTAATTTCAGTGGTAATAAACAGGAGTCATTACTTTTGGATCTATGTAATATTTGAAATAAAGTGTATATGCTCCATCCCTGTTCCTTTTTTAGTTTTAGGGTTAAGCTTGAAAGACAGATAAAACCTTGTGATCTCATTGGTGTGGAGCTGCAAAGAGACTGCCAAAGGAAGATGCAGTCTGCAAGTTCTCCTGCCTAAGGACTTTTTCCTCTGGCCCTTGGGATGTGCCAACGCTGGCTGGGTTGTGTCTGAACTCATCCTGTCCTAATCCCTGTGAAGAGGTGTATGGTATATCTTACAAATGCATTACTTGTCTCGCATCCATGAGAGCAAAACTCAGCGTGGATAAAGTTGGGTGGGTAGTAGATAATACATAAGCTATTTTTAAAGATAGGTTGAGTACAAACTGTCAGCAGTAATTATGGTGAAATTAATAGCTATTTCTATTCCTTTCACTTCTGCACATGCCTACCTGTTCATTCATGATGAACCTAAGGTCTGATCTGAATCCCTTTCAACACATGGAAAGACTTTTGTCTTTAAACAGATTTGTATGAGGGCCTGAAATATTACTTCTGTATACCAGCTTCAAGAGTATAAGAAATCTGGTTTTTTTTTTTTTTTTTAATCAACATCAACTTCCTTTCCTTTTTAGGAGGGCATAACCTCATTCTCTGGATTGCTGATGCAAAAAGTAACAATAATTTTATCCTGCTGTATGATTAGTAACACTTGTTGCTGGTCAGTTTCTGAAGGCCATCAGCTTTTCCATACCACTTTACAGTGAAGCATACCTTAAATTTGTTTATGGACAGTTCCAGGGCTGACCTTTCCTTGTTTATTACTTGAAAGGTTTAGTCATCTGACATTTTTTTTATAGTGAGTTTGTGAATTTCTGGAATGACATGCAGGCTTTAACAGGTGTTCTACCATTTGCTTGTATTAGATCTAACATTCAGGTATTTATAAATGCCTTTCATACGAGCACTTTCTTCACCTTATATTGTCTTTTAATAAATCTTTTTTATGTTTACTATGAAAACAATAATTGTCATAATTAAAGTCTGCACTGTTTAAATATGATGGTTTATGATCTGTTTCGTTTTTACCTTATCTGTACTCATAAATACATTACATTGACAATTAGTAAACATTTTCAAGGATTCTCTTTTTCATTCAAGAATATTCACATGCTTAAAGTAGTATTTTAAAGTATATGCTGCAGAGAAAATGTATTCTTGAAGGACAGACATCTGTATCAGCTGGGTTCTTAAGAATTTGGCTAATTCACAATATATATATTCTGAAGTTTCCGTGAAAAAATTAATCCCCCCAACACTTTTTACTCTCATTGTCAGCATTATTCTCAGCAGTGTATTCTGCTGTGACTATATAAAAATGAGTAATACCATACTGCCATTCCCTATCAATCATAATAAGACCATCTTGTTCACGCTTTTCTTTTAATTTCCTGCCATAGTCTCTTACTCTTGAAAAATACAGTGAACTTTTATGCAGAAGGCATGCCAGGTATTTGTAATCCATTTAGTCTATATGATAGCTGTCTTAGTAAGGTAAGAGTTGGGATTTAACTGTGGTTTTGAACATCTGAAAATACTCTTCCAAGTTTTTTCAAATCAACTATGTAGTAGTTGATTAACCTCCTGTGTGAAAGAGATATTGAGATCCTAAGAAGCGAGGAAAATAATGTGAATTGCTTGTTCTGCTGATTCATGGGAAGGGAATCTGAGGGCATACAGTAACATGAAGAAGTCTCAGGATTTGTCCATCTCACCTGATTATTGGTGTAGTCCTAAGCAATATGCTGTGAATAATCATTTGTCTTCCTTGTGTGCTGTAGAACCTGGACTTGTTTAAGTAAGGGATGTCATGTTCTCAGACAGCCTAAGGAAGCATATCAGATGCTGCAGGTGGTGTAGTCAGCCTTTGTGTGTCATTTTGCTCTTATGGAATTGACTAGTGGATGAATCAGATATGAAAGATTGATTTACTATATTTCATAAGTTACAGCATGAGAAGTTACTGAGGAAAAATGCCACAAGTTGAAATGCATTTAAAATTAATCTCACAAGCTGTTAATTTTTCAGAGTATCAACTGAGAATTCTGGAGAAGGATCAGTCTCCTCTTCAGTTACAACCCACACTGCCTTCAAGCTCTGTGCTATCAATTTTTGTTACTTCATTTCCCTTTGCAAATGTTACCTTCATTTAAATGTGGAAATTGGTAAAATTTTATTTCATAACATAACTGCTGTTTTGGGCTATCTCTCTGACTTCCTGGTTAGATTACTTACAGTGATTGTAATGTGAAAAGCTAATCAGTTGTAATCAGGTAACAAGCTTCTTCCACTGTAGTTGCATGTCTGCTGCTGTTTATTATTGACTTTCAAAAATACATGAAGTTTTTTTCTCCAACAAAGAATTAAGCTGATAATCACAAGGCAATGAATATCAATGATTAGCAAAATTCTACAAACTAGAAACAAGAACCAAGGAAAACAGACTAGATTTTTAATATCTAAATTCATATTTAACATATCATTATATATTATCATTTATTATTTTATATTATTATATTGTTTTACTGCATAGGCTACTCCTAAAGTAAAATATCCTATTGATTTTAACGGAAACTACAACAGATACATAGAATACAATAATACTATTTGATAGATCAATTTCTCAGTTATAAAACAAATTTTCAGCATAGTCACCACCATTTGCTATGCATTTTCACAAGTGATGAACAAGAGCCTGCATGCCATACTCGTAAACATTTATATCAGCGGAGGTGACCCACTGTTGCTGTCACTACTGCTGAAACATGTCACCCCTGCCTCACTGTGCTCATGTCCACAGTTTGGTCTCCATAAACGTTCAGCAGGTGTGGATGAATGTCAGTGAGTGCCATTTTTTTTCTGCATGGAGGAATTTAAAGACATACCTTTGCTCCATACGCACTTCCATGACTTGTTAGACTGCCCCTCTGCTGCCATCAGTCACAGAGCAACAAAATGTAATGGATATTGGTGGGAAAGTTCAGTCTCTACTGCCATATCATCAGCATCCACCTCTGACACTGTGGGTGAACATCCCCACTGCCTTATCTAATGGGTGACTAACTGATTGAAGGGGGGATAACTTCCATATTTTCCTTCTCTTTTAGTTAGAAAATAAACATTAAAATATATGCTCAGGAAAGGTGTTCTGATTATTATGCTATAGTTTGTTTTGAATTAGGCTGTTTTGTGTCTAATTCAATCTTTAGTAGAGAGAGCAACTCTAGATATCCCATCCTGAATGAATGCACAATCCATACTCCATTCTGAGCTCCTCACTCAGGTAATAATACTTATATTAAACATTTAAGAAAATATTCTGTGTCATCAAACTAACTGAAAGATTGCCAGAATATTTTATAGACTGTGAGTGAAACTCTCTGGGCAGAAAGGCATCCCAGGGTGCTTTTCCTATCTCTGCTACAGAGCACAGGTTTGTGCATTAGGCTCCCTGACCCTGATGAAGATCCTCACAGTGATCAGGGGGTGTGTGCTATGAGAGGAAAGCACAGGGCTTAGCTGAAGTTAGTGTAAAATAAAATAACATACTCTCCACAGTTTCATACTGTGGTATTTAAGGCTTATTATTTAAGGGTTCTTTAAGCATAACATTATAAAAAGCAATTTTAGAACAAGGGAGTGTTATGAGAAGAAATTTCATTGAAAAAAGGCATGAGTAGCTCTGGCATTTTTGCACACTAAAATCTATTTAGGCAGTTTAAATGCATGATACATACAGCATACATACTAGAAGTACATAATTTAGGGTTTTGTCATCTGTGTCTAAATGTCTAGACTAAGTATCCTGTTCAGTTCACCAATAAGCCAGTAACCTATATGAGCACTTGGAGCTTGGGTTCATTTCAAAAATACTAATGCTCTGTGCTTTTTCAGTCTGCAGAAGACCCATTAGATTTTACCTACTGTGTGTGAACTACATACTAGACTATTTCAGATATAAAGTTAAGGACTTTTAGTTATATCCATAAACTGATTTATTTTGGTATAAATGCATGACTGTTGGGCATGTTTTCAACAGTAATGGACCTTTTATTCCATTAGAATGTAGCATTAGCTTGGTAGAGTACAGGATTACTAATCAGGATTGTTAATGGCTATCCCTGGTTTTTTCAATGATTTGATAGATTATTCCACGTAAATCTCTTTTTTATTTTTCCTAATTTTTACTGATGCCTGTGCGAATTCCTTACAAAGATCCATGACGATACACTTTGTAGTATAGGAATTAACCCAGTCCTTTTTTTTTCTATGATACGAGATCTTACGTAAAAAGTTACAGAAGACACATCTTAACTCAGGTTGTAATAAGGACTGCAAATTAAGAGAGTGCAATAAATAAGATGGAAGTAACTTCAATAAGTAACCTCATACTGGATAAAATGCACATAATGTCAGTGTCCACTTTTTCACATCTATTTACAAATCAGTTTGATTGAACTCTAAGAATAATTGCTTCTATAAACTTCCTTTAAACTCGTGGAAATTTTTTTTTCAAAGGTTAACAGCCTTGTCTTCAAAGTAATTCCAGGGGAATTTAGTGCTATCAGTCTTCAAATGGCTGAGACAGACATTTTGTATGCAATGCAATCCTCGAGGCTACATGGCTCTGCAATGCCTGAAGAGATAATTTGCCCAAAATTTAAAGCAGCTTAAATGAGGGGAAAAAGTCTGCAACATGTTTTTTGGTAGTCTTTACACAGATCACTGGGCTGATATAACAGGCCCAATTGATTACAAGAGTTGCAAAGATGCAAGGCTTATGCTTATGGACCTTTGAGGTATGAGGCTGGACCAAAGCACTAGAGAAAAGTGATACAACTTATACAGCAGTAGGTTGTTTTATTTCACCTGATCCAATGCAGAAATGGGACAATAGATAAGATCTTCATCTCATGATAGAAGTGATGGAATTCTAATCTTTAACTGTGTAGAATCTCAGCATCCTCCTGCTTTCTACTTATCAGATGAAATCAATGCCTCAGATGTTCCCAGGGGCTCCATGTCTTCTCATCTGAGGCACGTGGAGAAAACAGTTGGTTAAATTTGACATTCTGAAGAAAAACAAAAACTAATACTCTGAATTATTTCCATTTTTTTTTCATCGTATATTTCCCTTCTAGCCATGAAAAAGGGCTGGAAGAACTGGAAAACAGAAGTAGATGATTAATCTGAGTAATCCCATCAGGAAATCTTGGCATAAGGCAGTTAAGTTACAGAGAATGATCAACTCCTTATGTGATTAATTTTAAAACTTCAGTATTGGCCAATGCCTGAGATGTTATCACAGTAATTGGTAGAACCTGAAGCTGTTTTTGTAGGGAAAGCTAAATAAATGTTAGGAAAACTGGAATAAATCATCCAAATAAATAATTAGTAATATTTACTTTACAAGAGATAGTAAGCGCAACACTAAAGCTATCATAAAGAATTATATATTTTCTGAAAAGACAAACACTTAGCAAAGACTTAGCCCCCAAACTGACCAGCAGGACTCATTTTCTCCATTAACTGCAAATTTCAGCAGAGGCTTTAAAGATGGGATTGTTAGTAACAGAATAATTGCCATATACTTAGCTCAGAAGATCAGCTGAAGTGTAGAACAAATTAATTTGCTTTACAATAATTAAGTACTGCTATCTGAAAGGTAGAAGTATTCTAGTGTCATATTTTGTAATACCAATGATTTAATTTAATTAAATGACCATGTGACAGATGAATATATTTTAATGATTAATATAACAAAAAACTACTTTGTTAAATAATCATAACTGAATTATTTATTTTTTTTTGTTGCAGTAATTAAATATGGGTATGTGAGAACTATCAAGTTATAATAACAACATCATGTAGCAAACCAAAAATTATTCCAGCTGATCACCTTAATGCTTGCTTGTTATAGTGTCAAAATAGTTATGCACCTCAAATTAAATTAAACTTCACTGCAAAAAGGACAAACTTTTCTAGTGATTTCAAGGAAATGATTCCTGCATAAAAACTTGGAAGAATTGTTACTTCCCTTCACTCAATATACAATACCTATAAATCACATGTAACACCTCTGTTGCTCCCTTCCTTGTTTTTGTAGAAACCACTTTGGCCTGGTGTTCTATTTGATAGAATAATGACACTAACATTGTAAATTGATTTGTAGAATTGGTCTGGCAAATGTAAAAGATCACTTCAGTAATGGGCTGGATAAATGTAAAGAATATTTTTGCCTTGTAGCTTGCACTGATGTCTAGTATCTGTGATGTTCCTGCTTCCTACCAGAATATCAGAATACTGAGTATGAAAACTGAGCCTTGCAATGCTTTGACAATAGATACTTGGATAACTACGTATTAAATATAGGAGGAGCATTTAGAAAAAAGGGTAGTGATATTTCTCCCCTTGTGGTTTTTCTGATTGTGTGGTGCTTTCATTCTATTTCATGCATTTGATTCTTTATTCCAAATCTGTAGATATCATGAAACAATTAAGACACAAAGATAGATGTTTTCCTGACAGCTTTCTAGGCTTCTAGCTTAAGGTTCCTCGACTGTAAAAGCATGCAGGAGGTACCTTCATTCATCTCTCTGTGCCTTAAAAAGTTCAAAAGAAACTACAATGCCACATATTAGAAAAAAATCAAGAAGTCTTTTTCAAGTATTACTTTCATCCTAACAGAAGTTGCAAATATTGCACAGAAAGGATTTGACTAGAGAGTTACACCAGTCAGATAGGTTTCTAAGCATATAAACCAGTCATGGCATCACATACTTATGTTAGAGAGAGGCTGCAGGAGGCTCAGTCTTGCATCTGATTTTGCTCTGTTGGACCCATTCAGGATACCATTGATACCATGAAGATTCAAGGCAGCTTAAAGCCAACCAGCTTCACATAGATTTATGAGCAAAGATCAGAATCTTGAATGGTGAACATGTGTTTTTTCTTGAATGACTCATTAATTTTTAATAGCTTTGGGGGAAACGCAGTGAAGGACAAAACTCTTATTTTCCCAGCTCATGGATCACAGTTTGCAGAGAAGGGAGTAAATGGGTTGGAGTGTTGTAATTCTTCATTAAGGTCTCACATCATCAGCAGCACGAACTCAGTTACATGGCTGGAAGGCATCTAAATAGCAGACATCAATTATTTCAGATGTCTAGTTTGCTAAAACGCGATCATGTAGATTCTTGTAGAATAATTCACACTAGTGCTTATGGTTTGTTCTGCCAATATTTTACCCGTATGTGAAGATATCTTTGGATTACTGAAAACATTTTTCTGTATTTGAAGTGGTTTTGGTCCTTTAACGGGAATGGCCCTAGGAACAGGTTAGTTTTTTTCTTCAAACTACACTGCTTTTGAATTGGAAAGTACGGTACTGTACTTTTTAATTATCAGGCTCATTTAGGTTTTAATTTCTTCTCTTACCAATGCCAAAATAAAGTCCAAGATAGCAAAGGCTACAGAGGTAGGATACTTGCTTTTCTTTTATGCTCAGGAAAATTGTCACTACTGAGACTCCTTCAGTGAATGGAGAAAAGAGCAGCAAATCCCAGATTTCCCTAGGAGAATATTTACAGCAGTAGCATACATGGAGATCTCTGACTTACACTGCAACCCCTTTTAGGCAGGGCATGAATTCCAGGCTGTGGCGGAGTGTGATGGATAAAATGGTTGTTCAGGAAGGAGATTAAATAAATGTGATTACCTTTAATGGGATTACTCAGTAAGTAACCAAACTGTGAATGAGCACTTTTACGAGAAAGAAAAAAAAAGACTCCAAATTAAGAACAGGTTGATCAGGGCAAGGGAGAAGGAATTAAGTTCATAATTGATCTGAGGTAGAGATAAAAAAATTAAGGGAGGCAATCAGCTAAGGCTGCCTTTAACTCCTTAAATTACATACATAATTTGAAGGACTACGTGGGTTTCTTTAAGCTTAAAAAATATATTTTGCTAAATATACTTAATGTGCGAGTCTTCATAAAATGCATATTCTTAGTGGCTTGTGCAAATACAGAACTGGAGTAGAACATTTGAACTTTTATTTTTGTTTCATCTGGAAATTCTGAAGTTTCAAAGTTGTATTTTCTTGCTGAAAAAAAGTTTAAAAAATTGAATTATCTGATTGTTAATCCCAAGTGTCCAAAGATTTAATTTCATTAAAGGATTATACATTTCCTGATGGAATGCCTGTTTAAATAAAAATTGTAACAACTCCAAATGCTTTTGTTTGGCTTGCAGAACTGCCCTTACTCCTTCATATAGTTTTAACGGAGGAAGGTGACTCTATGCAACGGGTCACTCACAGATGTATGCTGTGATAAGGTTTGGTAGGAGGGAATTTGTGCAGCAGTTCAGGCACTGCTACACTGCATGCAGAGAAAATCTTTCACAGATCTGGTCTCAGGAAGAAGGATGGTACTCTGAATTACATGTCTCATGGGGTGGAGTTGTTGTTGTAGGTGAAAAGTGGAGCATTTGGGATGTGACGTGGAAGGCCCTTCCCCATGGGGTTTGTTATTGGTTGACCTAGTTAGATGAACTCATGTCATCAGAAGGAGAGGTGACACTCTTTGCCTAGATAAGGTAGTGCATGACCGCTCCATATATGGTCCTAAGAAACTTGTGGACAGCGCGTGATATTCAGTATGATTGGCCAGTAGCTCGCATGAGCTTCTGGAACCGTCTAGCAAAAGATAAGACACATTATATAGTTCTGTAATTCCTAACAATAAATGCCATTTCGCTGTTCACCATATTGGTGCTTATATGCAGTGATTGGCCCGGACCAGGGTTTTGGTCTCAGTGTGCAAGGGTAAAATACAGAGGGTTGCTTGCACGCGGTAACACGGGGGGCTGCTAAAATAATGTAGAATCAATAAAGTTCAACAAAACACAATTCTAATAGAAAAAATATTTGACATCTGTTTCATTGATAAAGAATTTTTTTCATAGACATGGAAACTGTTCACCAGTTATGAGTTTTTGAAAAAATCATTATATTAAACTATCTGTAGCTGGATACTCACAATGTATTTGATGCCATTTCTTTTGACAAGCGACTCTTAAGTATGAATTGAATTTCATTGACAGTGTGTTCAGAAACAGAGTCCGAAAAAGACTAACATTGACACATCCAACAGCTGCATTACATTAGACTTAACTCACACAGAATAATCTCAGTCATTTACAGTAAGTATTGAAAGCAATTTAAAACATATGTCTCATAATCCATCTGCCATAATCTATGCAGATTCAGCGCTACGGCACATAAGCTTGTGCCTATGATGCAAAAGAATGTACTCAAGTATATTCGCTGAAAATATTTGTATTTGCTGAAAATCTTCAAAATTTTGTGTCACCTCTTGACTTCTGTGCATCACATACAACTATTAGTCAGACCCTCTGTTTTTACAGTGCCTAAATAGCTTCTATGTGATTTTTGGGGGGATAAACTACAGTGAAGACATGCTACAAGTTGAGCTGGATGCATGCACTGCTGAATTTATGAGAACTGGAAACAATTGTTTATGTTTGAGTCCATCTATTTGCAGTGTGTCATGCATTCCAATAGTTACAGCAAATACTTCATAGTTCTGCATATATATGTAAGATGTATAATATTTGTCCCTAATGATTTTACAAAATATGAATAAGACATGCTGAATGACTTTGATGGCATCTTAGAATCTTCAAAGTATATCTTTGTTAGCACATGGGACAAGATATGTGCTTTCAGCTGGTATAATTTTGAATCTTATGTCACGAATTCTGTTTTAATTGTGAGAAACAGGATGCTTCCCAGGTTTTCAGTAATAGCTTCTGTAACAAAGTGTTTTCTATGACTGTGTCTTTGCTATTTCCAGTCTAAAAATATGAGGAAAGGAAAAGACACTGGGTATAAAGTATTCATAAAAGAAAGAGTACAGAGTTGATGCATGAGATACAGTGATGATTATTCATATTCTGAGTATTAAGTATTGTTTATCCTTTACGTAAATGGACAGCGGAAACCCAATCTCAATATTCTAGTCTGTAGAAGACCACAACAACGTTATGTTCTTGAAGACTTCATCCTGGAAATGCAATATGAGGAGAGAAATTACCAAAACCAGAAAGTTTCTTAGGGGTTCAGGTAGCACATGTGCACACACACGTGCACATACATATCTGTGTATATATATGCATATACACACACACATTTTTATACATGTGTATGTTTATATATGTATAAACATAACTATGGACTTTAACAGTGGCACAGGTCCCACTGAGACGTTACGATTTGCAGCTCCATCAAATAGACATTCTCCAAGTAGTCCTGGTTCATTGTTGTGGGACTTAATTTTAGTTGAACTAAGTGGTGATAATGTTCATCTACAGAGGTACAAGGAAACTCGTGATGTGACAAACCTCATCTTGTTTTAATTATTTCTTTTCCTAAGCTACAATAGAGATCCACTCAGGCATCTCAAGACCTTCCCTTTGAATGCTTGTGCTTCTCACTTCTCATTAAATACTTTTAAATATGTGAGGTGAACAAAATAATTGCTTGGAAATAACACTTTATTATGCATTGCATTCATGTTCACCATACATTAGGGCTACAATGTATAAGCAAACCTTAATTAAACTAAAAGTAAATTTTATCCAATTGCTGTTTTTTCATGAAATACCACAAGAAGACTATACATCTATAATCCCTGTCTCTCTGATTGAACTTCTTGGGTAAAATTCTGGCAGCACTGTAATCAGCTGAAGCTTTGACATTTTCACCACTGAGACAGGAAACTCCTGCTGTTACTTGCCATGTGGTGAAATTAAAATGGAGGAAGCTTTAGCTTCAGGACTTTTACAATGTCAGCATCAGAAATGTGCCCAACATTCTTTGTTTTCTATTGCTTTCAGTTGGGTGTAATACGCTATCTCTCAGATGCTACTGACAGAAAAAATGATAAGGAAGAGCAATTCTTGTATTCATTAAAAGATTTGCTTCCTTTCATTACAGTGAAAAGATGATAGGAGCTTTAGGTATTTAGTGCCTACATCTCTAAAAAATCATTTACAAGTTAATGGACATCCTCCTCATCTTCCAGAAATGTCTAGCCAAAATCTACAAGAAACCTACCACGAAACAGGAATCTGAGCAAGTAGTCCCTAAGGTAGTTAAGCACTGGTTGCTAAAGTAAAGAGATCTTGTCGCCCAAACACTTCCTTTGATTTAACTTGGAAAGGCAGCTGGAAAATTGTTTTAATTGACCTTTTCCCATCCAGTGATTTCTGTATAGTCCACATTTAAGTCACAACAGCATAGAATTATGTTATAAATTGACTCTAGAATAGTAAGGGACTTAGTAGCTTTGTCAAATTGACCAGAAATATTTTTCGTCATACTGTTAACTGGCACTTTAATTTCAAAACAATCCTAGTGTGTGAAAGTTGAATGAAGGCAAAAGTGAAAACAGAATCAAAATTGTTTTTCTTTTACCTTTCCTGCTCAGAAACAGAAAAAGATTTCCATTTGATTAATCACTGACTTCATGGCTCAGTGTGTGGCCCTCACACCTATTTGTCGGTTAATATAATAATCCAGATTATTTTTCTTTCTGTGAAAGATATTATTGTTGAACTTTGCTTGATCTGTTCTTAGCATCTGGAAAAAAAAAAAACTGATTTCACTTTTTCCCATCTTACTATCACAATATTGAATTCAGCATGATGGAAAAAAAAAGTAAGCAGTAACTTCTCCGTGAGGCTGGAGATTAGACTGGACAGCCTAGTATTGAAATATTGCTGTAAAGAATTACCTTTAGCAAGGCTAAAAAGGCTGCCCAGAGAAGTGGTGGGTGCCCCATCCCTGGAGGTTTTCAAGGTCTGGTTGCATAGGCCCTGGGCAGCCTGATCCAGCATATTTAGTGGTTGGCAACACTGCCCATGGCAGGGGCATGGAACTAGATGAACTTTGAGGTTCCTTCCAACCCAAGCCAATCTATGACCCTGTGATTCAATGATTCGAAACACACAGATTTCTAAAGATTTCTCTAAAGAGTTGAGGAAGGCAAGGAAGATAAGACATACATGGCCCACCAGAAGTAGTGCTGGTTCATTCCATCTCTCAGAATTCTACAGATACTGCCTAGAAAGAATTTTATTCATAAGAAAGGAATGTGTTTTGAGACTTGTGACTATGAGAAGTACAACAATAGAAAATTCAGAGGAGATGCACTTTGTAATTGTACACTCTACAGTGTACTGTTGCACTATTCTTGAAATAGTAAACGCAGGAAATCCAATGCTACATGAAATGCTGACATTGAAAATTGAATTTCCTAAGAATTCAATCAACATATGATGAAGAAACCTACAAAATCACTTTCCAACAAGTAATTTGGAACGAATCAGTTTATTTCAATTTTGGATATGATGCACTTAGAATGACTGGAATACAATGCCTCCCTTTCCCCCACTTCCCCCCTCTCTTCTTCCCTTTCTCATTTTCTTTATTCTTTCCCTTTCTCCTTTCTCTTTTCTTTCTCCTTCTCCTTCCCCTTCCCCTGTCTCCTCCATTCCTTTCAGCTCTCTTTCTCTCTGCTTCTCTGTCTCTCCTTTCCTCTTCCTTTGATTTCTCACTTTCTACCAAGACTTTCAGTGAATTTCTGAACTACTAGAAAGCTGATAATGAAAGAACAGATATTTGAATCTTCAGTAAGTTCCAAGAAGAATATTGGAACAAGTGATTATAGTATTGCAAGAGCATTATCTCATTAGTCCATTCCTGTTTCAAAGAACAGATTCTATTTTAAAAAATAAATGTTTAAATTCTCTAACGGACTACAGAGACCACAAAAGTCTGTGTAAGGTTTATATTCTTCACATATATTTTTACCAATATACAGTATTACACCACAAATACATAGATACTAAGTGGAGACAACATGAATGTCAGAATATCATACATTTCTGTTTAATCCTTTTTACTGAAAATTATTTCTAGTCTTCAGTTTCCATCTTTATTTTCCAATGGAAAAGATCTTGTTGCTCAGAGAAAACACCAAGGAAAGCTATTTGTATAACAACAGTGTGCAAATATAGAGCTCCAAGTAACAGGGAATGTGAGCAAAAATTGATGCCGAATACTTAGATTCTGAGAATTCATTTAACAACATTTCTATCATTATTTCATTATTTGGGAATTATAATGAAATTTCCTATCAACAACTTTTACTTCATAAATGAAAAAAAAAAATATTTCTGAATTTGTTCACATTCTGAATCCTGCAGCGTGAGGTTTCTTTGCAATTGATTTCCATAAGCTTGAGTTGAGGTTGAGATGGATTATACTTTAAAGCAATTGTTAATTAAAAAAAGTAATAATTATATATACATTATATTTATATATACGATAATATATATGTGTGTGTGTGTTTCTTTTTTCCCTGTTTCCTTAGAAGGATAATAGGGGCCTTTCTGTAGCTAATGTCCCAGGGTTTGAGTGCCTTTGATTTTTGTGTTTTTCACCTTGCAATAATCAGGTATGATTTTCTGCACTCCGTTTGTGAAGATATAAAGGATTGACACTGATATAGCAGCCCACTCACATCTACAGCTAACTGAGAAGGTGACAGCCAGTTGAGACAGAATATTTCTTATATAAGAACTATGTAATAGTCTTAATCCTGCTTCCTACAGAGGTCAGTCAGAGTTTTGCATTTGACTTTGTGGAAGCCAAATTGGTCCCTGGTTGGACAGAAAACAATCACTCACTGTATAGAGAGAATTTATATCCTGTGAAAAAGTGTCTATTATTAAAAGGGACTGACATAGGGGTCACCGGGCAATTTTAGTAGCCTACAGATCATTACATTTAGTGCTCTGTTGGCTTTTCCCCCCCTTTTTATGCAAGAAAATCTCACAGTGATTTCAGTAAGAGTTTTTGTTACTTAAGGAGTACAGGACAGGGTACTTAGATGAGAACTAAAGCAGCATTAATGACTTCCATATGTCATTGCATAAATCTCATTCATATGTTTTTGATTTAATAGATTATAAAACAGAAAACAAAAATATTCTGTGTAACTTTCTGTGAGAAACAGAAATGCTTTAAAGATCATAGATGAGAACAATTAGATTTTAGTTAGATGTGAAGTAATTTTTTGAACCCTGGAAATCACTTCTACAAAACAGTCTCTTGTTCTTTTTGTTCAGTCTATCTGTCTTACATAGAATGTTTCCATTCTCTTGTCTTCGCCTTTTTTATTTCCAAATGCCCTGTGGGGATATTATATCAGCACATCTTGACCTCATGTGGTGAAGCTGTCAATGTTGAATTAAGTATTTTTTTAGTATAACCATCTCAATTCTTTGCACAGATCTTCAAGAAATGTCCTGGATTATATAGCAAGGTGAAAATGCTTAGGGTAACTGAAGTGAGAATGTGGAAGGTAGCAAAAGAATATGAATTTGTTACATAATTATGAACTCAAATCGTTTTCATCTCTTAGTTTTCTGGACATGTCTTAAGGCACAGACAAAAACATCTACCCTAGGATATGGGACTGCAATGAGAGAAAAACTAATAAAGTGAAAAAAAACCCTTTGCTACTTAATCTATTAAGAATGTTAGCAGCAACCTTATGTACTGAAAATATTTTTTGTGCTAGAGATCATACCAAAATACTATATATATAGTCCTGTACAAACAGTTGTGCAAAACAGGTTTCTACTTTGAGCTCAGGACCTGGGATTTGCAAGTATGCATGTTTCCTAACTCAGGTTTCCTCCTACCCATGGCCTTTATTTCAGTTCTTCTGCCAGCTAGTTGTAAGTAGACAGTGTGAAAAGACTTGCTATTGTTACATTTTCTGTATTCAAAATTTAGCTTGCAGTCTACCTGGAAGTCAAACATGTACTGTAAACCTGAGATTTTCATTCAAGGAGTTGATCTTTTTCTTTGCATCTATTTGATGAACTATGCTGTGTTACTTTTCTACTGATGAAGTGAGGAAGAGAACATGAATATGGTACTCTTTTCATGTGATCATACCAGACTAGCAGTTCTCAAGCAAACTTACTGTGACTGAGAATATAGATCAGTAGGTCAGGAATTACTCATTTAGTGAAAAAAGATAGTAATGGACCAACAAGACTGCAAAATTGAGCAGCATGTGGTGAAACAGACATATGTAAAAACAACAAATAACACGAGCTCCACTGGAAACATCTTCAGATCTCCTTCTGTGTACTACTACCCTTTTAAGAGTTTTCTTGCAGACAGTTTCAACTGCTGAGGAAGAAGGAGGAATTGTGATAAATGAATAAGCAGCCATCATGTCATAAAGGCAAAATATAATTTTCAAACTGCATACAATCTAAATATTTTCTCCAGTAGCTCATACATCTCTTTCCCTGCAAAGTAAAGTTTGAGCTTCCTCTGTTGTATGTTTGAAGGCTTTGACCCCATCCACTGTTTAAAGTGGTTCCTCATTCAGTTTTCTTAGAATCATAGAATAACTTCAGTTGGAAGGGACTTTAATGATTAGCCAGTTCCAACTTCCTGCCATAGCAGGGTTGCCCCCACTTCATCAGGCTGCCCAGGGCAGCACTGAATGTGGCCTTGAGTGCCTCAAGGGGTGAGGCATCCACAGCCTCTGTGGGCAGCCTGTGTCTGTGTCTCACCACCCTCTAAGTAAAGAATTTCTTCCTAACATCTAACTTGAATCTCCCCTCTTTTACTTTAAAGCCATTCTCCCTCGGCCTAACACAGACAGACAGTAAAAAGTCGGTCTCTCTTCTGTTTATTAACTTTCTTTAAGTACTGGAATGCCACACTGAGGTCTCCCTGCATCTCTCCCTGGGCTTAACAAGCTCAGCTCCTTCCATTTTTCTTCATAGGAGAGGTGCTCCAGCCCTTTGATCATATTTGTGGCCCTCCCCTGCCCCCGATCCAACAGCATTGTCTTTTTTGTGCTGGGGGGTCAGACTTGGATGTGATACTTCAGATGGGGCCTCATAAGTGCAGAGTAGAGTGGGACAATCACCTCCCTCACGCTGCTTGGCCACCCCTCTTTTGATGGATCCTAGGATACTGTTGACCATCTGGGTAGTAAGGCCACATTGCTGGCTTGCATCAAGTTCTTTGCAGTTCTTAATGAGTTCTTCTCTCAATCTGTATTCATATCTGTGGGACTGCCCTGACTCAAGTGCAAACCTTGGCCTTCTTGAATATAATTGTATTCTTGTGGGCCAACTTCTCTATGTAGATGCCATCCCTCCGGATGGCATCCTTTACTTCTGTTGTATCAGCTGCACCACTCAGCTTGGTGTCATCTGCAGTCTTGCTGAGGATGCACTTTATCCCACTATCCAGGTCACTGATAAAGATGTTGAAGAGCAGTAGCCCCAAGATGAACCTCTGGACATCACTTGTTATCAACCTCCACCTGGACACAGAGCTGTAGAGTAATTCACCATAACACTACAATCCAACCAATTTCTTATTCACCAAATAGTCCTAGTCCACCCTTTAAGTAGATAGGTTTCCAATTTAGAGATAAGAATGGCATGTAGGACCGTCTCAAGGGCCCCACAGAAGGCCAAGTAGATTACATCAGTAGACATCTTTTGTCTACTTATTCTGTCACTCCATTACAGAAGGCCACCAGATTTGGTCAGGCACAATATGCCCTTGGCGAAGCCATGCTGACTGTCTCTGCATCCGAGTTTGTAATACCCCAAACCCTGAGAGTGACACAGCCATTCATTCAAATGATCCATTCTCCTCCTACGAGCTGAGTCCCAGTCACCAACTGGGTGTATCAATGAAAACACTACCTGTATTCCTGATGCTTCAAGGGACATAAACTCCCTTTTAATATTTTGCATTTGCCTTGTTGCAGCCTTCTGTGACCACCTTGAAAGAGTAGGAGTGGATATTAGACCTCTGGCTTTATCAGACCTGGTAGCTTCTTGATGTCCTGAATGCAGGCCCCCAGCAGGCAGAAAACCTCTCTAGAGAGATTATCTGGGCATCAAATGGGTGCCTCAGTGAGGAGTCCCCAGTTACTAACAGTGCTCACCTTTTTTTTGGTGGCACTGGTTCTGTCTTGGTCCTTGACTGGATCAACTTATAGTGGCTGCCATTTTACTGAGTCTGAATAATTGCTTGCATCTTTTTCTCTTTTCATACCAACAGCTTTGAATCTGTTGCTTAAGGGTACTTCAGGGGCAAAGAAGAGACTCCTCCTTCTGCTTCAATCAGAGATAAGAGTCCAGTCTCCCTCATCTTGAGTGTTTTTACTGTCTGTCTTCTCACATTTGGAAGCTTCTTCCTCTTGCAGGGACTGCCTGCTTGTGTCACTGCACAATACCGCACATCAATTTATCTCGTCAACTCCTGAATACTGTGCTGGTCAACATTCCCATCAAATTGGGCACACTTGCACCCATGACATCCCTCTCTGCCCTCAGACCACTGGGGGACTTCTAAGTTCTCTTCCAATGGCATCCTGGCTTGTATCAGAAATAGTGTTGGCAGCAGGAGTAGGGAAGTAATTGTCCCACTCAGCACTGGTGTGGCCACACCTCAAGTACTGTGTCCAGTTTTGGGCCACTCACCGCAAGAAAGACATTGAAGCCCTGGAGCGTGTTCAGAGGAGGGTGACGAAGCTGGTGAGGGGTCTGGAGCACAGGCTTTACGAGGAACAGCAGAGTGAGCTGGGATTGTTCAGTCTGGAGAAGAGGAGGCTCAGAGGTGACCTTATCACTCTGTATAACAACCTGAAGGGAGGCTGTAGTGAGCTGGGTGTTGGCCTCTTCTCTCTTGTAACTAGTGAGAGGATGAGAGGGAATGGCCTCAAGTTGCGCCAGGGGAGATTTAGGCTGGACATTAGGAAGTACTACTTTTCTGAAAGAGTGATCAGGCTCTGGAGTGGGCTGGCCAGGGAGGTAGTGGAGTTACCAACCCTGGAGGTGTTCAGGGAATGTTTAGACATGTTGAGGGACATGGTTTAGTTGGGTTATATTGGTAGTAGGTGGATGGTTGGACTGGATGATCTTGTAGGTCTTTTCCAACCCTGGTGATTCTATGATTCTATGAATTTATGTAAAACAGGTTGTGGAGATACAATGAGTAGGTGATCGTTATTTTTGAGCATTCCCAATCTCCCATAATTCCTCTAAAATTCTGCTGGAACATTCCAGGTGTATGATACGGCCATGTAATTTACTGAAGCGTTTCCCATCTAATCCTAAACCATTTACAGGTCATTGATGAATGCTCTTTCTCAGTTTTGCCTTCAAAGTAATTATTTGATCAGTATAAAAAAAAACAACAGAAAAAATTCTTGCCTTTTCTGTTCTCCAAGGTCATTGAAAAGTTCTGTCTCTCTTTGAATTGCTGACAAAGGTGATGAAGATCTAACTCAGTAAGAATAATCGCTGTCCTGATTATTGGACAGTTTTTTGTACCAGTTTTTGTACCAGTATTGGCAGTAAGTTTCCATGACATTAAAAAATGGAGGAGAGCGGCCAACTTGGATGCTGCTTTTCATTGCCCTGGTTACTTGGTCCATCTAAAGCTCCCAGAAGAACAGACTGAGAACTCATGATCCGGCTTGAAGCAGGAAGACCCTATAGTCTCTATAGGTACACTGCTCTTGCTGGCTTTTTAGACAAGTTTTACAGACAGAAGAATTTTTGATGTCTAAGTAGGCATTCAAGTTCATTGCAATCACTCTTGAGCCTTCTTACTGATATCTAGCACTATTTCTTCTAAGTGCAATTGTAGTTATTCACCATAATAATGCTTGAATAAATGTATGTATTTTTCCTCTTTAGAATTATATAAGAAAATTAAAAAGAAATGTATGCAATTTTTTTTTTTTTGGGTTCAGTGTGGGTCAGTGTTAGAAAGATAATGTGTTACCATAATATTAGTGACAAATTACTGTGAAGCTTTTTCAGTATGTAGATAAAATGATATCATAATATCCACAAAAATGTGGTTAACTTGGATCAACCTTTAAAAAACATATTAGTCACCAGCCACCACTTCCCAAACCCTCAGCATTTGTTTTTCGTTTATAAATTTTGGTGGTAGAACATTGATCACTCTGTGTCAAAGATTTAAAGAAATATCACTTTGAGAAGAAGTATTTTGTTAAAGAATGTACTTTGTTAACAGAAATGGTAGTAATAATGTATGGAGTGTAACATATACACACTGTATGGCTTCCAGCTGTTTGGCTTCACAGTTATTATGTGTGCTGTCAAAGAAAAAATGGATATTTGGATAGTGCAGCAAAACTTAACATGAATTTTGAGAGTGAGCTTAAAAGCTAGTTCAAGAAAATCAATTACATTTTCCTAGATATATATTTTCTATTGGATCTACAGTCTTTTTGTAAAATTGCTAGCTTTCCAGATATAATGTATACAATTTCAAGTAAGTAGTATGGTTATTAACATTCATTCAGATTCTATTATTTTAATACTGGTTTAAATCTAGGCAAGTATAACTGAAATTTTTGGCAAATTCAACTTTTAGGGGAAACATATTTTGGGAGAATTGCTTCAGGTCAGGGCATACTAAGAAGGGGTCTGGTTCTACTATGGTTGTTTTATTCAATTTTCTGCCTTTTTGTGGTTTTGTGTGTGTGTGTGTGTGTTTCTTCCTTAAAAAAAAAAATAAAAAAAATTCAGGTTTTCCCCAAAGTACATAAAAGGGAAGTTCTTTAAGGCAGATTGACCACTTTCATAAGAGTTTTGACGGATCACATTTTTTACTGGAAAATATTTCTGCTTCTTGTACTATTTCCTGTACACATTTATAAACTCTTGACAATACAACTCAAATAGAAAGTGGGGTTTTATATTAAATATAAAGTCCTACAAAACTCTGTAATTTCTTAGGACACACCATTTAACTAACAACACTGAGATTTGAATATGAGGTGTACCAGCAGTTCACTGTGTTGAAAAAACTTGAAATTGACAAAATCAGG
The DNA here is from genome assembly GCF_002078875.1 of Numida meleagris. Taxonomy (NCBI): domain Eukaryota; kingdom Metazoa; phylum Chordata; class Aves; order Galliformes; family Numididae; genus Numida; species Numida meleagris. The sequence goes on along the minus strand of NC_034438.1, from coordinate 45,453,637 downwards.
CCTGATATGCTAATGCACATAGGAATCCTATTGGTAAACATGCATTTGAAGGCTCTTATTCTGGCCATGAATACATGTACAATTTACAAACAAGAACTTCTCTTGTCATCTTCCTGATACTTTTGCCAAGAAATTTTAGAATTGTAAGATAACAGAAAATAAGAGACATGATTTAAGAGATTAAGTATCTCTTCAGTCTGCTCCATGGGCTCCGGCCTGATATATGAAGGTGGTTGCCAACCCTCCAAAAAATAACAAAAGTGAAGCAATGAAATGAATTATAATCTTTCTGCTAGGTGTTTCATTTCAGCAAAAGGCCTATAAGTTGGAACAAGATACAAACACAGTAATTATGTCTGTATAAAATGCAGGTTTGTGTGCATATGTATATATGTGCCTTATACATGAAAGTGAACTTTTTGTTACATCATTATTTTCATATATTTGCATGGAGGAAAATGACAGAGTTTAGCTCTTACTGTCATTTCAGGAAAACATTTGTGTGGGAGAAAGGAGACTAAGTAATTTGAGTTTAGCCAGTGAGCCAGAGCACAGACAATAACTGTTTCCGTTTCTGTGTGTTATTCCATCCTATCCACTGGTACTTCTGTACTCATTTTTTAGAACTATGCTTGACCACCTTCTGGTTGAGGTGAAGCTATTCACCACTGCTATCGTATTTCCATCTCTAGAGAGATTTTTTTTGTCCTGTATTGCCATAAATAGTATTCTTGGCTATCCTTCTGAATTAGTTTTCACTTTTAGACAATAAGGCAGTTAAATCTGTGGCTTATCTGTCTGTGCTGCTATTTGTAAGAAAGAAAAACTGAATTGTCAATCCTGATTCTGGGTCTGGAACACTGTGAGCAAAGCCCCAAGCTTCTAGAAAGCTGCTCTGAAGTCAAAAGTAAAAAAAGAACTATGAAACACCACAGCAACTCACACACTCATTCATACTGGTCTAATTGCAGGATTTGGGTCAAAAAACCATGTCACTTTTTCATATCTATGCAGATGGCGTACAAGTAACTTCTATTCGATCAGGTGCTCATAGATTGCAGAAGTCTCATTATCACCAAAACACATCTGGGTGTTCCAAACACACAATTATATTTCAAAACTAGGAACACTTTGTAAAATGCTAAAGTGACTTTTCAAGGAAGTTTGGCACAGATGAGTGGAATTTGCATTCTCCAGAGCACTGCCCAGTTCTTGAACAACTGGTACCTACTTCTGTTTGCTAGCAGCACTGATTCATAAGCTGCCCAACCAGCTTAGAAATTTTAGTTACTAAAGCTGGGTGATTTGGAAAAGAAGTTGAAGTCTGCAAATGAACCTGCAAAAAGAGGCCTTTTTTCAACTGTGAACAGTATTTGTATTCACAGTGCATTGCTAATTATGCAGCTGAATCTTGTTAGTATGAATTTCTTTTGAGAAAGAGAGGTAAGTGGTGATTATTTTTCATATTTTCTGTACAAAATAAAAATGCCTACAACATATGCTCAGTTATGAAGGACTGGGCCCAGAAGAAGAGAATTCCACATCCAGGGAAAAATACAAAATCAGTGGCAAAACCATTGCTGATATTAGTAAGAGTAAGAGTTCACTTTTGAATTTTGAAATCTGAGCAGATCATTTCACCCATTTTTTATGTGTTAAAACTGGATAAGCAGTTTTGCATAATAAAAAGTATCAAAAGACTGTGTTCATCTGCGAAAAAAGGGCAATTTTAAATCAAAACTTATCTGAAGATTGATTAGCCCTTCTCAAAGAGCTAACTTTTTTCTTTGTCTAGATCAATATAACTTAAACCATTACATTTCTTTTATGCTGAAGAAATCTCTCCTGAGCCTTATAAGGAGTTAAGAGCCTCTGCTGTGAACACAAGGATTTGTCATACATTTCAATGCTGTTTAATGCTGTTTTCTTAAAACATTTTATCATTTTATTTTAAAATGATTTTAAAATCATTTTATTTAAAAAATGTTTTGCATATCTTGAAGTTTCTGTATTTTAATTTACTCTTGCTGATCACTAAAGCTTATCTCGCTTGCTGGCACTATTCTACTCCCTGGAAAACACTTGAGATATAATTTATTTATTGTAATTTCACAGTTATTTCTGCTTCATTTGTCACTAACTTCCCCTTACACAAGTGCAGAAGTATATAACAATGAAAAATAATGGGCAGGGAAACACTCAAACAAACATTTCCAAAACTGCAAGAGAGTTTGGTCTGGCATGTGAGAAAAGAATGAAGATTCAGGTCATGGGGATAAAATGGATTCTTTATTTTCTTCCAAACAGTGTTCTTCTCCTCACAGGGATACCATACTACAAATGTTACTGGTAACAAAAAGAATTAAGCCATGACTTGTATGAATTTACACAGATCCTTTTTCCAGGAACTCTTGCAAGTAATTCAGAGAGAAGCAACGCTTACTTTGTGAGGCCAGTCTTCATTGAATTCTTAAGGAATGATGTAACCAAGGTAATGTAGTAAAAATTATTTGGCAATTTTCAGTTTACTAAAACACAACTTTGTCTAAGTTAGATCTGTTAGATTTTGTCCTGAAGTGTCTACAAGTAATAGTCACTTATCATATGCAAACCGAAATCTCTCAGCTCTAAGAGGAAGAAAAGTACCGTGATACTGAGTGATAAGAAGCAAGACTGCATTAACAGTCCCCACTTGTGTACTTCGGTGGAAGAGTCGAGTCACTCACTTTAATGATCTGTAGCACATAGAGCTTGTGCAGCTGGAGGTTTCCTGCTTGCAGCTAGTGCAGTGGACAGTTAGCAAGCAGGTGGAATGACTTCCTGTCTGCACTCATCTCCTCTGCCACTTCTTATCAGCACAAAGCCAAACAAGGTATCTTAGAACTGCTTAACTTCATGTGTTCAGCTGAAAAGAAACAGAAGCGTTCCATCAAAAAGATTTGAAACACTGTTTTTGAACAACTATCTTGTACTTTCTAGCCTTTAATTTTAACCCAAAAACAAGATCTACTTTTTAAAAATGGGTTTCAGTACATCAAAAATGGATGCACGGGCAAATTATGAATTAGTATCAACTATTGAACTAATATTCACAGACTTACCTCTTACAATATCATTAGTGCTTGGATTCTGTTAACTGTCAGGGATGGTTCTCCACAAGAATTTGCTGCCAGCATGCTGTCCTGACTGATCAGAGAATTCCAATTTATTTCCTCCCTCTTTCTTTGAGAATAAGGTAATGAACTTCCTATATTACATTGCAAATGTGGAGGACTAGGCAAAATTGTATATGGATGAGTAAGAAGCTGAAACCCAACCTGAAACAGCCTCTTAATGTTTTAAACAATACATATATGTATTAATATGGCAGAAGTAAAATATAAGCTATATTGTTGCCTTGTGATTGTACTGCTGTTTTATACATGGTTCCTCTTTTTCATCAAAATCTGTTTTAAAATGAAATTTGTGTCAAAATTCAACACAAATATCCACTAGGCACTCAGAGATTTACAACACTGATTCCACTGGGAATACTGCATAAATACTGCTGTGGAGCTGAGTAGTAGTATTGAGCACCAGAATGGTTAAGGATGAAATGAGGATGTCTTGCAGTTAAGGCTGCCTAAATATGTTTGAATTGTTAGTGGGTTAGCACAAAAAGGAGGAGATGCTACTTAAGCATTTCTTACCCTGTTCAAATTGTTTATCAAGTTCAGCCAAAGTTAAAAGTTATGTTCAATGCACTTCAAGTTTTATAAGTGGTATGGGGATAGATACATGAAGGGCTGTGTTACTTCTGCTTGTATTCAGCAGTTGCTACCCTTCTTTTGCTCATTATCTAAACTTCATCTCTCTGGGTCTCAGCTATTTGGGACTCATACATTTAGCAACCCCCCTATGTTAATATGGCTCTCCTGAGGTTGCAGCTGGGACACAGAGTTTCTGTAGCTGCTTATGACTAGATTAAGACTTTTCTCTTTCCAGCTTTAACTTCTGATGTCACTGTAGACAAACAGAGCCTGTTTTTCCTCTTTTACCCACTTAAATTCTGGAGACTGCTCAAGGGAACAATAGTTCCCTTGACTTTTTCTTTTCAATTATTTCTGCTGCCATTGATAGGTTTTTGCTGTAAAGACTCTTAAACTGCTGTTCTTCTTGAATGAATAACATAGTAATATGTTCACATCTACTGTCTCTTCTATTGTCTCTTATTGTGAAGAAGGAAAGCGTGTTCAATATTATGCTCACCACTACTTGCATTGAGATGCCATCTGATTTGCTCTTGTAATGGCTACTTACCCTGCTTCAGTTCAGATCTGAACTGCTTGTGTAAACTGACTAAATACTAGACAGTTCTGAATCTATTTATTTTAGCTGAGGCAAGGAGAGAGCATACCGGAGGAGCATCTCTGCCACTCTGAGGGAGTCTGCAGTAGGGGACTGTAGTCTCCTGCATTGACACGGCTAGATTTCAAGGACATTCAATGTCTGTAAGTGTTGTAAGCCTATACAGACACAATTAGGTGTCTTAAAAACCTGTGACTCCTTTCATAGAAGAGAGTCTTCTGCATGTGTTGAGTCTTTACTTGATGTGTATAGATACGATTTTCCCTGTGTCCACCAGGAGTAGTTGTACAGATGTGCAGTCTTTCAAAATTCTGATATTTCTTTGTACTGAAAGTAGTACTTTATTTTACCTCCATCATGCATCAGGAGGCTGTTAAACTGTCCTCAGATTTTTTTTGCAGTGTTCCTCACAGTGGCCTCAAAACAAGCAAAACCGTTACATCGTGACTGCTTTAGTGCAGCCTATTTTCTCTTTACATTGTTTGGGTACACTTTTACATCTGCAAAAACATACAGAAGCTGTGGCTACAGAGTGAAGAGACACTGAGTGCTTCCACATGCGTCAGGTTGTACACTCTGACAAAGGACAGGTAGGAGAGGTATAAGGCTATAAAGACCTTCTGTTAATTAGTGAACTGATGAAACTCCACACCTAGTAAAGAAGAAAAATCTGCCATTAATGTCATTTGAATGTACTTATTGCTTGCAACAATTTTTTGTAGGTGAAAAGTTGCTTCATTCTGTTTAGTCCTCTCCTTGCTAAGATCCTTCAAAAACTTTAATTCACGTTATTCTTATTTTATTTTTTATGGAATGATCTGAAGAAATGTTGTGAGGTTTTTATTTCTATCATATTGCAAAGGGCTATCAAAACACAACATGGGAAATATGAAGGAAATCGACTACATATCTGTAACATTTATCACATTTGCAAATTTACATGTGCTAGAAGAACAAGCAATATAGATATTGCTGTTTCTGCAGTGTCCCTGGATTCCAATGCTATGAGCATGGTGATAGCAGAGATGTTATCAGCCTCCGAAAATAATCTGAAATAATGTTTACCAAATACATGAATAATGAGGCAATGGCTTTTTGTCTCTTCTCTCCTTTCACTATAAACTTTGGAGCTGGTTAGACTGTCTGTCGTTTGACAACCAGGCATTTATTTATTAACTATCTTACTGAAGTGCTGCGGTCATATCTTCCTTCTATCCTTGAAACTGAGCTCAGAGGGAAGGAGAGAGACACTGAAGTGACCTCAGTGAAACACACAAACACAAGAGTAAAAACAGCTGTTCCCTTCAGGCAAAGGAATCAGAGACGGTTATACAATTTCTTCTCCACCATCCTTTCATGCTCTTTTTCTAGTGCTCAGGAGCAGGTGCTGAGCTCATTGTGGTGCCCTGGAACTGTTCTTCCTAGCATGCTGTATGGAGAGCAGTCTGAAATACTGCAGACATAGTTACATACTGGATCAGGCCCCTCAACTGTTGCATTGTATGCATCAACAACTGAAGAAAGGCTGAGCTACTCACCAGTTCCTCTCCTCCTTCCTGTTTTACCACCCAGCTGTTAGTATTCATGCTGACAGATTTACTGGTGTGGAGTTGGTCTTTTCATAGACTAAAACATGTCATAGACTAAAACATGTCATAACCTAGTAATGAGTAATACTTAGCTTTTTGGGAATCTGATCAAATTCCTTTCTCCCTCTCTCTCTTCTTCTCTGTCTTTATAATAGACATATTTGGAGAAAACTATGAAATAATTGCGCAGAATTTATTTGTTCTTTAAGTTTAGTAGAGAAGAAAGTATGGGTAATGCATATATGCATTTAATTTTTAATAATTTGCACATGTATATCCTTCATGATGTTGATATTTCCTATGTGCACTGATGGGACTATGCTGAGTGCTGATTGACACTTAGTTATACAGCTGGTATCTGACCTTTCAAGAATTAACAATAATCTTAATCCTACCTATTTTTCTATTTCCTGCCATTAAAAATAGTCATTAGGAATAGCATTCAATCATTGAACTGGTATAGTATGTTTTTCATTGAAGAAGTGCATGATAGTTTCCAAAATTCACTGCAAAAATTATTGGTTTCTTTGTTTTATTTTTTATTTTTTTTAAAATATTTTTCCTGTCTGCAGTACTGGTACACACTCAGTTGGCATATGGCTGAGCAGCGCTCTGAGAAGGACTCTGACATAATGAGACTACCTTGAATTGGAATTGCATAGGGTAGCTAGAGCCTATGATTCAAGGGACTGGGAATTCAAGGAGATGCAGTGAAAGCTCTGTAACAGATTAAAAGACAAGTCTTGAATATATAATAGTGCTATCAGTTCATTTGTTTATTTTCGTTAATGCTGAGGCATCTGTTTGTTTTTCCTAAAACTCTGACTACCAAACACTTGTGATTGAACAAAAATCCTAAGAATGTAATTGTATAAGCACTGTCATGTTGCCACCATGTCTCCCTATCTGCTCCAGAACGTCCTGAAATTCATTCCTAGATGTGAAACTGTTCAGAGAGTAAAAATAATGGTTATTTTTTTGGGGTCTAATTAAAGAGTTAAGAATTAATTTAATTTAAAAAAACATTAATTTTTAATGTTAAGAGTAACACTAAATACGTCAAAGGTAATATCTTTAGATCCGTCTTACAGAGGTCTTTGATTTTAAATGTATTATAGTATTGAAGAAAAATATTTGTCTTACACAGATGTGGTTAATCTTGTCAATGATCTTGATAGAATCAAGGACACAAATTAGCTAAGGATGTAACTGAGATTGTGTATGTCTGTACTGTTAGTTCAGATTTTTAAAATGGCAGAAGTGTAAATAAACAGTAATCCATCTTAATGATATTTTTTATTGTGTGTTATGGTATTGTGATTTTTGTTGTCGGTATTCCACATCATTACATCATGTAAGGTACGGGCAGTTAAAGAGTTAATTCCCTGGTTACTGCAAACTACCTTTTTTGGTGTGGCCCTCTGAGGGGGAGGGGAGGAGGTGCACTCCCCAGGGGTCTTTGCGTTGGAGGGGAGGGGGTGAAGCCGCGTGGGAGAGGCGGGGTCTGTTCCTTCCTGCCCGGCGGAGAAAGCACGTGGTCCTCCTGCAGTTTACTGTGTGAGATTTTCAGCCTGTAAACTCTCTAATATAATTCTACTCGCCTCATTTTGATATATTTAGTAAAATTAGTTGTTCCTCCTCAGATTGGTGCCGCTGTTTTTTTTGTGTTAGATCCGCCTACGAGTCCCTTGTTTTTTTCCCCTCTTCCCTTTGTTTTTCCCAGGGTGTGGCTCCGCGGCTTCTCTGCCGCTTTGCTGTCGGACCGCCCGGGGGCTGGCCCCTACTCGGAGGCAATTTTTTTTTCTTTCCTTCCTCTTTTCTCGTTCTTTTTTCTTTCAGGCCGGTCCCCCTTGTCACGGACGCAGACCCTTAGATAATACCGTGACATTGTGACCTAAGAGAGCTGAGTACCTTAACAAGTTCAGGTTTATTCAGTTTAATTTATCAGATTTAATCAATTCCTTTCAAATTGTCACAAACATGAAATCAGAGTGATTATTTATGAATAGGTTTATTTGAGTTTGGTTTAATCTGTGGAAATTTTGAAGGAATATGTTTCTGTTTGCTATGATTTGTCTTTGTTCACCTTCTATTCAATGTAAATTTTAATTTATGTTCCTTTGTGTTTCTTTATCAGGTCAGAGAATCTCTTTAAGGTTTACAAATTGTGCACCTAGGCTCTACAGAACAAGACTTAGAAGTGAAAAAAAAAGGCAAAATATATGCCTAGTTTTGCTTCTGTACTCTTTTTGTGGAAAACAAAGCAAAACAAAGCAAAAAACAAAAAACAAAAAACCTACAACCGACATGGAATGAAGATCTTTGCCAAGGGCAGGATGATTGATTGATTGTGATTATTGAATGTTAGATGTCCTTATTACTTGACTTAATTGCTGTATCATGGAATTAGTCCTGGGTATACTGTAGAAATAAGATTTTCAGTCTTATGCTCTGTTGGTTATTTTTTGGTGGTTTTTTTTCCTCTTTCATTTTATTTATTTATGTTTGGGGCAGAATTAGCTTCATTAAACCCTGTTGTCTCCTCATGACCAAGAACAAAAATATGTTAAAGTTAACACTTCTTTAAGTGTTCCTTTGCTCAGAAAAAATCTTCTTGCAAAGGAGCTAAGGAAAAAAAACAGCCCATCTTCAGTCACCTCAAAATGTTCAATTTACAAAGCCACAAATCACTGCTATAAATACTAATATCACTGTATAAGTATTAATAAATTCTAGATAAACACTGGTAATCAAAGACACTGTCTGATTTGTTTCTGTGCTGAAAAGTACCTTTTGAGTCAGAGACCGTCTTAAATGCATGCTAGCCTTCCAGTAACTGGGTGTTTATGGACAGACCCACAGGTGAGGGTCTCAGGGTCTTGACTACCCTCCTTCCTCCACTCTGTCTCTCCAGAAATGGCTAGCAGCCTCCATTTTCCTCTCGGGTCCTGGGTGTGGTGAGAGGGAAAAGGAGAAACGGAGATTAGCCCTGAACACCACTGAGGTACCTGGGAAACACTGTGACCTTCTCCCTGTGAAAAGCAAGGAACCACAAGACCAGCCGATTGTTACTATAAGAGCAGTTGTGTGTTCATTCAGTTCTGGCTGCTTTATTTCATCTTTGTCATTTGTAAGCTTACCAGCACCTCATGGAAATATAACTTGTCAGTGCAGTCAGAGCAGAGGTAAATCATACTTCACTAGAGTTTCTAGCACATTTGGGGGCCATTAGAATCTTGAGGGCAGGCAGAAGTGGGCTGCAGTGTGCAATAAGTGTGTGCACTGTGTTAGTAATACCCCATTAAGCTCAGAGAGGAGCTTCTAGGGTCACTGACTTTTGTGTGCAAACCTGCACAGCTATCCAGGGCAGCTAAGGAAAGTAAAATATCAGGAGAATATCCCTGTAATTTGAAACATCTTTCTTTCATCCTTTCCTTGACCACAGAATCACATAATAGCTGAGGTTGGAGGGACCTCTTGAAGAAGGGCACCCAGGACAAAATCCAGACTGCTTGTGAAAATCTCCAAGTAGGAGATGCCACAGCTGCTCAGGGCTAACTGTGCTCAGTCACTCACACAGCACAAAAGCGCTCCTGGTGTTCAGAGAGAACCTCTTATGTTTTAATTTGAAGAAGCATCCTGTTACTTTCAATTTTTAGCTGGTGTCTGGGGAGTAAGTTGGCTGGTGGCAACTTGAAGGTGCATGTAAATAGAGAACTTAGGATGTAGAAAAGGATAGAACTTGACAACTACTACTTGAATTACCTTGTATACTCTGCAACATCTGAGAAATGCCCTCAACAAGAGGGATTTGCAAACCCCACCAAATAATATTAAGTGTGGGGCTGGGGAAGATTAAAATAGTGAAAAGGCACCTGGAATAGAAGTAACTGGCCCAACTCCTTTTCTTTTTCCTCCATCTTCCTTTCTGTCTTTGCATGTCCTCTTTTCTCCCTGTCTGTCTGTCCCTCTCTTTCTAAAGTACAGAAATAAATAATGTGATTGAGAAACACAAGTAAACAGAACTTCAAAAAGATTTTATTTCCAGGGTTGAGAGAAGATTTTGCAAAGAGTGTATAATGTTTTTATTATTACTTTGCCCCATTAGCATCATGTAATACTGTGGAATCTGCTATAAAACAACATTATAACCCATCAGATAAATATTTTTTTGTTCTGTAAGCAATATTGTGAATGAGAACATGTGGCTGAAATAAATGATGATAAAACTCTTTTTTTCACCAGGTCATATCAGCATGAAATATGCATTCTGTCATTTATAACAATAAAAAGATTTATCATTAAAGAGTTGTTTATTCACACATGTTACAATTTTATATAAAAATCACAAAAATTTGGCTTAAAAGAACAAATAACATTTGCAAACACTGTGCAGCTGTTAATGTCAGTTTATCATTGTGATCTGGTTTTGTTCATTTATGTGGCAGCTGAGAGGCTTACTCTCCATGGACTTTGCAGATGTCACCAAAAGTCTTTCTTGTGATTTCAAAGTCTCTGTTTCTTTCTGTAAGAAGTCGTCTTTCAGGACATAGTTCAATCTGCTAATGTCAGACTATTCTGATAGGGCCTGGGGATGATGGCTGAAGGATTTGAATGCACATCGTCTTTTCCTCTCTGCTTTCTTTATTGAGTAAGGACATAGAAAGAAAACAAAGGATCTTATCTTTAAATACCTGTCTTCATGGCTTATGCTGTTGCCAGAACTTTGTTTTTTCTGACAGCCAAATGGCCTACATGACACTGGGTTTGTGGGCACTGGACGGGGTTTGCCTTTCTCAGTGGGGGAGAAGGGTCCTTGGGGAAAAGCTATCTGGGCTCACCGGAATGGCTTTAAACTAAATCTGAAGGTGGAGGGGGCATAGTGAACCTTCTCATGACAAGGTGTGGGATGGCATAGTTATATTAGAGGGACAGGGTGCTAGCAGGGGCCTTGAAGGACCTGCTGCCTTTAAACGTGCTGGCAACACTACAGCACATACAAAATCCTCTAATGATGAGGCAGTGACTGCTGGGGCAACAGGAAAAGGCAATGGGGAAAATCAAGGGAAATACTTAAAAGGAATTCAGGTGTTATTCTTTAAGGGAGTGACAAGACTAGTTACCCAACTGAAGTGCCTCTACGGCAATGCACATAGCCTGGGAAACAAACAGGAGGAGCTGGAAGCTACTGTGCTACTAGAAAACCACAATACAGTTACCATCACTGAAACCTGGTGGGATGATTCCTATGATGGCTACAAGATGTTCATAAGAGACAGAGATGGACGGAGGGGAGTGGGTGTTGCTATCTACATCAAGAAGGGAATAGAATGTGAAGAGCTGTCCCTAAAGAATAGTCATGAGCCAGTTGAAAGCCTATGGGTGAAAGAGACTGAGGCAGGAAGGGGAGCCTAGTGATTGGTGTCTACTAGAGGCCACCTGATCAAGTGAAGCCTGCCGATGAGGCTCTCTACCTCTAGCTACAGGAGGCATTGTGATCACAAGCATTCTTGCTGCCGGGGGACTTCAACCACCCACACGTCAGCTGGAAAAATAGCACAGTGAGCTGCAGGCAATCCAGGGGGCTCCTGAAATGCATAGAGAATAACTTCCTAAGTCAAGTAATAGACAGCCCCACCAGGGGGGATGCAATACTCGATCTGTTGCTCACCAGTGCAAATAAATTGACTGGTAATATCCAGGACTGGAGGCTGCATGCGCTGTAGTGACCATGCTATGGTTGAGTTCACGCTCTGGAGGGATTTGAGACAAGCAAAGAGTAAAATTTGGATGCTAAATTTTAGGAAATCTCAATTCCAGCTCTTCAGGGAGTTAGTCAACAACGCACCCTGGGAAACTATCCTCATGGGCAATGGTGCAGAGCAGAGCTGGCAGATCTTTAAAGAGACTCCTCAGGTTGCAAGAGCTCTCCATCCCCAGGTGTAGCAAGTCAGGAAAAGAAGGTAAGAGACTAGCATGGCTGAATGGGATCTGCTGGTCAAACTGAAGAGTAAGAAGAAAATGCACAGGCAGTGGAAACTGGGACAGGTACCATGGGAATAGTATAAGGAAGATACTAGGCTGTGTAGGGACAGGGTCAGGAAAGCCAAAGCCTAGCTTGAACTAAACTTGGCAAGGGATGCCAAGAAGAACAAGAAAGGCTTCTATAGGGGTACCTCAACCAGAAAATGAAAGTCCAGGAGGGTGTAACTCCCCAGTGAGCGACACGGGCAAGGTGGTAATAACAGACAAGGAGGAGGCTGAGGTACTTAACAGTTTTTCCTTGGTCTTCTCAGATAACTGCTCATCACGCAGCCCTCAAATGTTTGGTTTGGTAGGAGGGGACTGGGGAAGCAACATCTCTCCCACTATAAGTGAAGGTGAGGTTTGTGACCACCTGAGTGACATGAACATCCACAAGTCTATGTGTCCCAATTAGATACATCCCAGAATCCTGAGGGAATTAGATGATGTAGTCGCAAAGCCTCTCTTGATGATATTTAAAAGTCCTGACAATCAGGTGAAGTCCCTGGTGAAGGAAAAAAGGCAACATCACATCCATTTTTAAGGAGGGTAAAAAAGGATGATCTCTGGAACTGCTGACCTGTCAGTCTCACATTCGTGCCATGAAAGATCATGGAGCAGATCCTCTTGAAAATTATGCAAAGGAACACGGAAGACAGAGAAGTGATACGGGAGAACAAACATGGCTTCATCAAGAGTGAACCCTGCTTAGACAGCCTTGCGGCCTTCTGTGCTGGTGTCACTGGAACAATGGACAAGGGAAGAGCCACTGATGTAATCTATCTGAACTTCAGTAAGGCCTTTGACATAGTACCCCACAACGCCCTTCTCTCCAAATGGGAAAGATATGGATCGTATGGGTGGACTGTTGGATGGATGAAGAACTGGCTGCAGGATCGAGTCTAGAGAGTGGTGGTCAATGGCTCAATATCTGGTTGGAGATCAGTGACGAATGGTGTCCCTCAGGCATCAGTGCTGGGACAGACACTTTTTATATCTTCAACAGTGACACTGACAGTGGAGTCAAGTGCACCCTCAGCAAGTTTGCTGATGACACAAAGCTATGGGGTGTGGTTGACACACAAGAGGGACAGGATGCCAGCTCAAGATGCAGAGCCCTTGGAACAGGTCCAGAGGAGGGCCACTGAGATGATCAGAGGGCTGGAGCACCTCTCCTATGAAGAAAGTTTGAGGGAACTGGGCTTGTTTAGCTTGGAAAAGAGAAGGCTCCGGGGAGACCTCACTGTGGCCTTCCAGTCCTTGATGAGAGTGTAGAAACAGGAGGGGGAATGACAGTTTACATGGGTTGATAGTGACAGGACAAGGGGAAATGGTTTTAAACTAAGACAGGGGAGATTTAGGTTAGATATTAGGAGGAAGTTTTTCACTCAGAGGGTGGTGAAGTACTGGAACAGGTTGCCCAAGAAGGTTGTGGATACCCCATCCCTGGAGGCATTCAAGGCCAGGCTGGATGTGGCTCTGGGCAGCCTGGTCTAATGGTTGACGACCCTGCCCATAGCAGAGGGGTTGAAACTAGATGATCTTTGAGGTCCTTTTCGACCCAGGCTATTCTATGATTCTATGATTCTATATTCTATGATTCTATGATTCTATGATTCTGTGATTCTATGATTCTAGGATTCTGGGATTCTAGGATTCTAGGATTCTAGGATTCTAGGATGATGCCATCCAGAGGGACCTGACAGGCTTGAGCAGTGGGCCTAGGCAAACCTCATGAGGTTCGACAAATCCAAATGCAAAGTCTTGCATCTGGGTTGAGGCAACATCCTCTATCAATGCAAGCTAGGGGATGAGAGGATTGAGCACAGCCCTGCTGAGAAAGACCTGGGGGTACTGGTGGATGGGAAGCTGGACATAAGACAGCAATGTGCCCTTGCAGCCCAGAAGGCCAACAGTATCCTGGGCTGCATCAAAAGAAGTGTGGCCAGCAGGTCAAGGGAGGTGATCCTGCCCCTCTAATCTGTGCTGGTGTGTCTTCACCTGGAGTATTGCATCCAGACTTGGAGTCCTCAGTACAGGAGAGTCATGGACCTGTTGGTGTGCATCCAGAGGAGGGCCACAAGGATGATCCAAAGGATGGAACACTTCTCCTGTGAGGACAGGCTGAGAGAGCTGGGACTGTTCAGCCTGGAGAAGAGAAGGCTGCGAAGTGACATGATAGCATCCTTTCAATATCTTGAGGGGAGTTACAGGAAAGAAGGGAACAGACTTTTTAGCAGGGTCTGTTGTGATAGGACAAGGGGAAATGGTTTCAAGCTTAAAGAGGAGAAATTTAGTTTAGTTATAAGGAAAAAGTCTTTTACAGTGAGGGTGGTGAGGCACTGGAACAGGTTGCCCAGAGATGTGGTTGATGCCCCATCCCTGGACACTTTCAAGGATGGGCTGGATCAGGTCCTGCGCAACCTGACCTAGATATGAGTGTTCCTGTTCATTGCAGGGGAGTTGAACTAGATGATCTTTAAAGGTCTCTTCCAAGTGAATTTAAAATACACTTTCAGATGAAGTATTATATTTTTGTATCTAGATGAAGATTCTTACACATTTTTTATTCAGATTTTTTTGGGAGATTCTTATAACTCCCACCCTCATCAAACACCATGCTTGAATTTGAGGTTGATTTTAGGGATTTATTAAGATAATGTAGTAAAACAAAGGGATCAGTTGGTTGTGTAGGACTGCAGGTAGTTAAGCAGCTTCATTTGTTTTGCATGCTTGGCCTTTCCGTAAAGATTTAAACTGACTAGCAAGAAACTAAACACCTCTGTTTCTTTCAAAAAATACCTTTTATTGTGAAATGACTACCTGAGATCTTAGTTTCTTTGAAACTGGAAAAATTTTACCATGGTGAAGGATTTCTCTAGCTATAATAGCAACTTACAATGAAATAACTGATTTAGAGGCCTGTGTGGATGAGAAAAGAACTCATGGATAAAATAAAAGGAAAGAAGAAGGTCCATGAAATGTGGAAAAAGGGACTGTCCACCTGGGAAGAATATAGGAATGTTGTCAGGGCCTGTAGGGATGTAACAAGGAAGGCTAAGTCCCTTCTGGGATTAAGCTTTGCAAAGGAGGTAAAGGACAATAAAAAAGGTTTTTTTTTAAGTATGTCAGCAGTTAAAGGAAGACTGGGAAAAATGTGAATACCCTACTAAATGAGGTGGGTGCCTTGACAACAGGGGACGCTGAGAAGGCAGAGAGATTCTGAATGTCTTCTTTGCTTCAGTATTTAATGCTAAGACTAGCCCTCAGGAATCCCAGACCGTGGACGTAACAGAGTCTGGGTAAAGGAAGACTTTCCATTGGTCGAGGAGGAGCTGGTCAGAGAACATGTAGCCAAAATCAACACACACAAATCCATGGGCTCCAATGGGATGCATCCATGTGTGCTGAGAGAACTGGCAGAGGTGATTGTTGAACCATACTCCATCATCTTTGAAAGGTCCTGGCAAATGGGAGAGGTGCCAGAAGACTGGAGGATAGTCAATGTCATTCCAGTCTTCAAAAAAGGCAAGAAGGAGGATCTGGGAAACTATAAGCCAGTCAGCCTCACTGCCATCCCTGGAAAGATGATGGAACATCTTGTTCTGTACGCTGTCTCCAAGCAGCTGGAAGAGAAGAATGTTATCAGGAGTAATCAACATGGATTCATCAAGGGGAAATCATGGTTGACCAACCTGATAGCCTTCTATGATGTCATCACAGGCTGGGTAGATGCGGGGAGAGCAGTGGATGTTGTGTACCTTGACTTCAGCAAGGTGTTTGACACCGTCTCCCACAGCGTTCTTGTTATTAAACTTAGAAAATGGGGGATAGATGAGTGAATGGAGAAGAAGACTGCAAAGTGGCTGACTCGCAGAGCTCAGAGAGTTGTCATCAGTGGCACAGAGTCTAGTTGGATGCCTGTAATTAGCAGTGGTCCCCAGGGGTCCTCTCTGGATCTGGCCTTGTTCAACATCTTCATCAGCAGTCTGGATGAAGGGATAGAGTCAACCCTCAGCAAGTTTGCTGATGATACAAAGCTGGGAGGATTGGCTGACACACCTGAAGCCTATGCTATCATTCAACAAGACCTGGACAGACTGGAGAGTGGGGCAGGCAGAAACCTGATGAGGTTTAAGAACAGCAAGTACATAGTCCTGCACCTGGGGAGGAATAACTGCATGCATCAGTACAGGTTAGGGGATGACCTGCTGGAGAGGAGCTTTTTGTGAGAACTATTGGTGATAGGTGGGTGGTTGGACTGGATGATCTTGTAGGCCTTTTCCAATCTTGGTGATTCTATTATATGATTCTTTGTGGAGAAGGACCTGGGGTGGACAACAGGTTGGCAATGAGCCACCAGTGTGCCCTTGTGGCCAAGAAGACAATTGGCATCCTGGGGTGCATTAAAAAGAGCATGGCCAGCAGATCGAAGGAAGATATCCTCCCCTTCTACTCTGTCCTGGAGAGGCCACATTTAGACTCCTGTGTCCAGTCCTGGGCTCCTCAGTTCAAAAAAGACAGGGATCTCCTAGAAGGAGTCTAGCGGAAGGCTGCAAAGATGATAAAGGGCCTGGTGCATCTCCCAGATGAGGAAAGGCTGAATAACCTGGGTCTGTTCAGCCTGGAGAAAAGAAGAATGAGGGGGGATCTAATAAATATTTATAAATATCTAAAGGGAGATGGGAGGCTAATGGATGAGGCCAGACTGTTCTTGGTGCTGTGTAGCAATAGGACAAGGAGTAACGGACTTGGACACTGGAAGTTCCATAATAACATGTGGAAGAACATCTTTACTATGAAGGTGACAAAGCATTGGATCAGGTTGCCCAGAGAGGTTTTGGAGTCTCCTGCTGTGGAGATATTCAAGGCCCGTCTGAACACCTATCTGTGCTATGTATTGTAGAGTACCTGCTTTTGCAGGGAGATCGAACTCGATGATCTCTTGAGATCAAATCCTACCCCATTGAATGTGTGACTTCGTGATTGTGTGATTTTATTCTCCTGATGTCTCTGACAAGTGTTTGTTAATGTGCTTGTGTGTATATGCAAAGTAAACACTTACATTTTCAGAAGTTACCTGCAGTGAGAGAGACTTTAAGGTTTTGTTTATGAAGAAGAGAGAAATGCTATAATTACATATTTTTCCTCCTCACTTTTAGGAATATCAAGCTACATTAACATTTTCTTATTTTCCCTTTAGGGCCAGAAGAACTGGAGTGAGATGTTTCACAATTTTGATTTTTCCAGATGGAAGTAAACATATAATCTGAAAGTGCTAATTTGAGTGCAATCTGTAATTTCAGTTGAGAAAAGAGTTAATTTCTTATTTAGATATTAAGTAAGGATTGATTTT
The DNA here is from genome assembly GCF_002078875.1 of Numida meleagris. Taxonomy (NCBI): domain Eukaryota; kingdom Metazoa; phylum Chordata; class Aves; order Galliformes; family Numididae; genus Numida; species Numida meleagris. The sequence continues at coordinate 45,436,321 of NC_034438.1, read as the reverse complement.
TCTTTAGAGGAAATCTGAAGCTGGTGGGGTCAGTTGTTTGGATGAAAATAAGGGTTACGTCTTTGAAAAGTCACACTGATTATGTGTCAGACCATATGAATTGTTTTGAGAAGAATTCCTGTATAGGCTGGTTAGTATTTTCACAGAAATAAAGCAAACAGGGGAAGAAGAAACCTTTCTCCTTTGTAATACTGGATCGTCTTCTACCACTTAACTTTCTCTCTGTCTTCTTGACCTTTGTTTTTTCGGTCTACCAAGGCCCAAACTCTTACGTGTTATAATAACTTAGAGCATTTTCCATCTTTTCTATTTATTTTGTTCTATTTTTCTTGAATTCAACTGCAAGTGCTGGAAATAGTTTTAAAGATAACCTTTGTATAAGAGCTGCCGTAAGGAATACCTCCCTAAGGAATTACAGATACACGTGTCAGTCTGTATTATTTGAAACACTCTCATCAGGGCATACAATTTTTATTTGTGCCACCCATGAATATTTGAAGTGACTTGGCTCATTTCTTTGACTACTAATGAGTGAATTAACATCATAGCAGTGACTTCATTCTTTAATAAATACTGAGATTCTATGCCATGTAACAGCATGATTGCCTTAAAGCCAGTATTTAAGAGTTTTTGAAATAAAGATTAAAATATCGGAAGCAGTTAGCTTTTCAAGCTATACTTCATGATTATAATAGTTACTGGATCTCCAGGGAATTAAAGAACAGACACTATTTTATATATCAGAAGGAAAATAGACCTAAAATATTTATGTCCTTCGGCCTCTAAGAGTATAGAGTAAAAACTTGATTTGTTAGATCTAATGCATGTCTTTAAAAGCATCATTAAACTATTCAACCTCAAATCATATTCCAGTATTAAGAGTAATGTGAGAAAACAAGGTTATCTTTTGCTGTGACTATTATTTTTAAAAAAATTTTCTACTTGAGACACAAATTTTGTGTGAGGACAAGCATAATTTTTGTTCCAGAATTACTTTTAGTCCAAGTTTGTGATTACAATATTGTAAAGCATGTAGGAATATATTACTTGGATTAACAATTAAAGATGCTTTTTGGCAACACACATATCACATATTTCCATTCTCCATGTTTTTCAGATTTTTGCATGTTATTCAGTACTCCTTCAGTAAATGTGTGAAGAAAAAGATCAATTTCTCTGCTGAACACCATTTCATCTGGAAATGAACATTTAGACATTTTTGAACATTGTTTTGGCTTGCTTTAACAGATGGCTCTAAAAATACTTGAAGGGCATATTCAAGGAGTTCTTCAAAGCCTTCACAAATGCTGCATTTTTCTGGCCAATGAAAAATCATTTACTATTTTAAAAATATGTACACACTAACATTCATGACAATGATTAATCGAGTTTACATAAGAGTCTTAGTGTAACTACAGAAGATCAGTCATGTTTATCAGTCTTGTGCTAATAGCATTCCTTAGTACTCCAGATCTTTTATGTCCCTGTCCTGAAGTCTTTATTCTGGTAAAATTCTCGCTCAAGCTGTTTGTATATATGAGTGAAAGACTAGCAATGAAAGAGAAGAAATAATCTCACTTTCTGTCTCCATTTTTCTGATTTTTTTTAGAAATTTCTACCCAGGTTTATGTCTTGGGGCTCTGATGAACTGCAAAAGTTTTGAGGGTTTTTTTTTTTTTGAGGGACAATGTGTTTAACAATTTTTATTCTGCTGTTTATGAAACACGACTGTATTATGATATCAGTTATTTCACATTATGTACATGTGTTAACATAATATATAATATTCTGGATTTACAGTCTGTCAGATGTCTATACGCTCTGGAACGTCCAAGTCCTGTAGAGCATATGCATCCATAACAATAATCTTAGGAATGTAACTTTGTTCTTATGTGCATATTTAAATTTTTATAATCTTGCTTGTTTACAAAATTTCAGTGAAACCTGTAAGTACTAAAATGCTGAAAACGGGATTCTGTGTATTCTTCTGCTTCCTTGATGATTAGCTCAGATAGATTGAACAGACGGAAAAGATGATAAATTTTTTTCACTCTGTCTTTCCTGATACATATAACCAGTATCAAACTACCCATCAAAATAACCAGTAATTTCCACATAAACCATTCAACAGATCTACAAAAAACTCAGGAGTTGTATATTGTCTTCCTGTAATGCAGTAGGATGATGCTAAAAACCCACAATGTTGTAATCAAAGACACTGTACGTCTTTCTGAACCCTTAAAAGCTGTGAATGTCATTATCAGTTGTTTCAAAGAGAATCATAGGGTGTTTCAAAGGAATACAGATGCTTTGATCTCTGATTTGGTGAGGTATACTGTACAAGCATTGCAGATTTATGCCTAAAAGATTAAGGTTTTTTTAACTGGAGTAATTTACAGAATCATCAAAATATAGTGAACACAATACAGTAATTATTCAGCACACGTTTTAGCAAATGTACTTAAGTGGCTTTATGTTTAACATTTTTGATGCTACAGTTTTATGCAATTGGTATATGGTATAAATATAAATTTAAAAGTTATAAGTGTAAATGTACTTGCTAGTTACCTCAGTCCTACTATTGTGAAGGAAACTGTATAAATTTACTATTGCTAATACAAATACAAATTCTGTGAAGCTCACTGTCTTCACAAATGTTATCAAGGAAAATTTGCTTTGTAAATTACTGAGTAGGTCAGAACAATCAGATGGAAATAAAAATGTGTTTTTAAAAACCATGTCTTCACAGTGCAATTAAAGCAAGACACAAAACATCATAAACAATGTTTTACCTTCCAAAACTTCAGCATGCTTTTCTTTTATAACTGACGATCACACAAATACCACTTTTTTTCCTCAGGCTACAAAAAAAGGCCAGAAACCAGTGCTGTACAACCGTTTATTTGCCCTTATCTTTATTTTGCATACCAGAGATGTCTAAATAACTTAGGAATGGAACTGATCTGATAGTACGAGGGCTGCTCTGAGAGGAACACCTCTTGTTTTGTTATCTTGGCCCATGATGTTAGAGGCAGATGCTGGTGACATGACAGTAGAAATTTAATTTTCCTACCAATATCTCATTACATTTTGTTACTGTGTGACAGTTGGCAGCAGAAGGAGAGTCTGACACAATGGCATCTGACATACAAGTGCATATGAAGCAAAGGTGTGTGATTGAATTCTTCCACGAGGAAAAAATGGCACCCAATGAATGTCAACTCATTGACGTTTGCTGAATATTTATGGAGACCAGTCAGTGGATGTGAGCACAGTGGGGCAGTGGGTGGTGCCTTTCAGCATTGGCAACAGCCACGATAGCTTTCGATACAGCTACAAAATTACAAACATGGAATGCAGGCTGTTGTTCATCACTGGTGAAAATGCATAGGTAATGGTGGTGATTATGTTGAAAAATAATGTTTTGTAGCTGGGAATTTACCCTGTCAAATTGTGTTTTTGTGCTATTTGTATCTCTTGTTGTTTCCATAGAAATAAATAGGACGTATTACTTTCAGAGACACCTACGTAGATAGGCAGACAGCTATTCCGAAGGAGCAGTAATCATAGGCATATTCCTGAAAGATTAATTAGTATGTTGGGCAATTTACACATTTCTTTTCAGTTTCAGTTTTTTGAAGTGTAATACAAAACAAAATAGTCTATTCGAGATTTGGATATCAAATATTAGCATACAGTTTAAACATCGTAATTAGAAGTTATTAATACAAACATTGACTGCTGTCTATTTCTGTTGTCAAAACCAGTACAAACTTTCAGCACTGCTATCACAATTGCAAATTGGGATATGCTGCTCTCTGAAGATAATTTATCATTTAATATTCTTTGATTTTACTCCTGTTTTTCAAAATCTGCTGTTGCAAGTATTAATCAGTTACTCATGAAAGGGAAATGTTTCTTGCAAGTTCTTTCTGAATTCTTTTTAATAGCATATTTCTGTACTTAAAATTTTCAAATGATTGGGATTTCAGCTGTGTGAAAATTGGTGCACAGGTGGAAAAACAAAATAAAAAAGTTTGAAATGTATTCATTTGGCATATAGATTGAAAGTGAAAGAACTACTGAGATGGTGCAATATGGATCTGGTCTCCCAGTAACCTAAAGGCAATGTGTATGTTAAAAATCACGCAAAAGTTAGACTTCGGAGAACTAGTCTAAACTGCCATAAAAAACATACACAGGAGAAATCTTAAACCTATCTCATTTGTACCCATAAGAGATACAGAAGTTTCTCAGATAAATTCATGATTTTGTAACTCAATAAATTGAATATCTAAATAATTTAAGATATTTTCATCTCTCATGGATTCACCTGCATATACATGAGAGTACATATCAAAGAATGTACACCAAAGTAAACGCATTTCAAAGTAAAATGAAAATGTTCATGAAAGTAAATCCTCTTGTCAAATGCTAGTAGCGTTACACAACAAAAAAGGAAAAAAATCCATAAATTTCTCTATGAACTATTTGGGATTGGACGCACTTTCCAAAGCGTTTTATCACTTTTCACTGCAAGTTTGAGTGAAATCCTGTCTGCTTTGTTCAAGCAGAATTGAGAGACAACCAAAGGCACAGCTATTAACTGCAAAATCATGTGGTCATTTTTTAAACTGAAGGCTGAATCTACCCATTCAATTCTGACTGTTGCAATCAATCCATGAAGTCTGCACACTAGGGAGGATACTGACTGGGACTCAGGGAATTTTCTGCAGTCTCTTGTCTGCTCCTCCAAATTTTTCAAGTCTTGTGACTATATTTCTGCATGTCCTTCCTTATTGCCTTTGTATTTGGAACTGTCTCTCTTTGAAGAAAGACAGTTTTTTTTGCTGCATCAGCTTGTCCACTGCAGACTTGAGAAATGTTGCTCACCATTAAGTGCCCAAATGTAAACAATTAGGTTTTGTCTGTACTGCTAAATAAAATAAACCAAGGCCTATTACCTGGTTCCAAATCCAAGGAACTTTGGTTGAGTGCACACATCTAATTTTCTTTTCTTGTCCACAACAAGTTCTCCTAAAACAGGACAGTCACACTGGAGTGTTCCTAATAGGATTAGTTCCTGGAGTTTACTCTCCCTCAAATTATGTTTGGTAAAATATAAGTTGACCTTATTCAAAACAGTGCCAAGGAGCCTCTTAATGACAAAGAAAGGCAGGCAGCACAGGAATTCTCCCTCAATACATGAGAATATATAATGGAATGGAGTAAATAGTTTGCCAGTAATAAAGCAGATTTATTTATGTCTAAACCTTACATTTCCACTCTAGTTTTATAACAGACCTATATTTGCATGAATACTTCTGCAAATATGTCTAGAAAGTCACTTCAGTGTGAAGAAGAATTTTCTTTAGTACATGCCTGCTATTTTTTTTCATATTGAAGATACATAGTTCTTCAACTAAAACAATCACATGTGATCTGGAACTCATGATCCAAAAAAGAAGAAAACTTTTAGACAAACTACTGAGTACTTTTTTTTGGTAGAAATTGGGGGCAACTGCAGATGTTTCTAGAAGAGAATGACAGCACAAAGTGACAGAATTTAAATGTGATGATATTCTAAGCAGATCTATCAAAAATATTCTGAAATAGACATGTAATAGCATATCTACTCTAAAATAGATATGCTATTACAATGAGCTGGTTTGTAAGCATTTATGATTTACAAGTATTTGTAACTACTGTAGGCACTGATGCTGATTTCACGAGTATAAGTTGTAGAAAGCACTGTCACTCCTTTTCAATTAGAAATCATTTATTTAGGCAGGACTGCAAGAATTTTTATTTCTTCTCATTTTGCACATTGAAATCTTACTCTAAACAACATGTAGTATAGGTATTTTTTTCCCTCCTCTTGAGGATTGTTTAACAGTTTGGGATGTTAAAAATATCTCTGGGCACACTTTTAGCCTGGTTTCCTGAGGAAACAAGGCTTAGGCAGTCTTGCTGTCTGTGTGCCTGTGCCTCTTTCACTAGTACCCTGAAGTCCCTTGGGTAGTTTCAACAAAATTTTACAAAGACATTGAGGTTTCAAAGATGTTAAGCTCCTTCATCTGGCTTGCACAAAATATTGCCCAGGGGCATAATTCAGGATCTAGACCTGTTTGTTTGATCCATTAAAGTTGAGTTGGTCTGCTTTGGCTCACCAAACAGGCAAGAAACAACAATAAGTCAGGCAATCAGCTCACAGAGAGCTGCTGGTCAGTTGGCGTGGCTGTAATTTTCACAAAGTCACAGTATGAGCTGTTTCTTGCTTGTCTGTCAGGCCAGGAAAATACAGATAGGAACCTTGACTGGTTGTGGTGAGGGTCGAGCAGTAATGAGAAGGTGGCTGTGTAGGAGCTGTGCAGGGCATTGGGGTTCAACCATTCCATAAAGCATACATGTATATATAAACTTCACCAGCTGTATTTATCCCTTGCTGTAAAACAACTTAAATGATGAAATTAAATATTTGGTTCATCAGTCACTTTCTAGCACTCAAATTACAATTCTCAAAAGTATATGCACAATTTATCTGTTAAGAAGTGAATAGTATCTAAAATATACAGAAAGGCACATACATCCAAAACACATTTGAACTTGTGGGTGAGCCTTAAACATACACACATACTCGCATATGAATACACTAATCTGGGAACCCTCATACTCTAATATACGTAGCCGATATAAAGAACCTTTTGAATACTGTGCTCTGTGCACTGCTCCAGTGCATTTTGGCAGCAGTGTTAAATCACCCCAGGATGGCTGAGCACAGTTTTTGACAACTAAGTAAGGCTAAAGCCCATCAATTTTATTGTGAAGCTTGCTGGTTTGTGTAAATAATTTTTTGGATAATCTGTGTTGTTTGTCTTCAGAGGTCTTATATTACATAATTACACTGTGAGCTGCAAACAAGTTGCACAAGAGTAGTGGTGACAGACACATTCTAGTAGCTCTAGTAAGAAGTTTTATTTCTGAAAAAAAAAGTCAAAATCTATTTCACATTTTTTTTCCTTGCCAAAAATGTATTTAAAAATGTGTCAACCATTTGCCTTTACTCTTTACCGTGAACTGCTTTCTGTCTTTGGTTAAGAACCAAATAACTGGAGCCAAATGTTTAAGGCAACAATTTATTATTTAATTTCATGAAAAGTCCATATTAAAGAAGAAAAAAAGAGGAGAAAAAAAGGCATTTGGAGGTCATAGCAGAGTGGACAGCAATGTCTTGTAACTAACACCAGCAGGCAGGAAATAAGATATATTAAATTCAAAGCAGCCATTCGTGTCCTCTGTCTCTCCAAGAATGCTAGTACAAATCCAGCTGGCACCACAGGTACTTACTCAAGCCACATCTGCCTGATGCATTTGGCTGTCTGAAACTTTTTTTCCTTAAAGAAAGGTCTAAATGCTAAGAAAAGTAAATTCATTTATTTCAGGATTTCAAGGAACAGATAATCCACCACGTGGCAACATTTCTCTTCAGCAGCTTTTTCCTACTGTTCTAATGATGAACAGGAACCACTGAACAACCATGACTGTCATACTTCATATTATTTAGAAAGGCATGACTGTATTTGTGTCACCTATTACATATCATACAAATCAAAGTGGTTTTCCTTATCTGGCAAAATGGCCAATTACTATGTTGAGACAATATTGTACTCTTGCTGTCGCACCTAAAAGCTCTGAAGCAAAGATGGTACATCAGCAAATAAGTAACTATTCATTCTGACCATACAAAGCAGTACCTGGTTAGCAACAAGTTGCTCCAATGTGTCTTTATGATACTGAAAATTTCTTAAATTGCAAATGGTTTAGCCAGCTTCTCTCTTCATTTAACTCTGTTGACTTTTGCCTTGAGATCAGGGAGAATAATGACTAGAAATCACCCATAGCCTTGAAACATGAATATAAATTTTTAAACGTCACACTTGGAAGTGAGTCTGATACAAGCTATCTTCCTTTGTTTCTGCAAGACAGCATGGGATTATGGCATTTAAATTCCTTATTTTTCAGCTTCTGGCTGTACAAGTTATTTATCACCTTGAAGTAAATGCCTTTTGCATAGCTGCTTGCATGTGGTCACCATGGAAAATTGTATACAAATTTTCTGTTCAATTTAAGTTACAGGTGTTCTATGTGAAAACTCAAAATGACAATCAATATTCTGTTGCACAAAAGAGGAACTTTAAAAAAAATGTTCATTCTTCAGTCTATATCTTTATGTCTGCACAGCATCAGTCAACTAACTCTCAATAAACCATAAGAAATAACAAATAAGCACTAGAAGGTACAGGTGAAATAATGTAAAAATTTAAGGCCAAGTAATTACAGCCTTATAGATTTATTTATTATAAAGAAGTGTTTTCCTTGAGGGAATTTGAGGTTAACCACATGGCATACTGACCTAATCTTCTGAAGTACAAGAATGAGACATGTCTGATGAAGTATGGCATTGCTATATACATCTGTGACACAGGACAACAAACAAAATGGCTCTGTAAATTATTTGGTAGTCTTCATAAATAGCTGTAGTTATGCAAGTTAATATAACAGTGAACATTCAAATATAATGTTTTTTAGATATAATCTGAGCAGTGATGGAGCCAGGAAATTAATTCCCTTATGTGGAACTGTGACTCACTGCAGCATGAATCATTTATGTCAAAAAGCAGAACTGGTCCTATTGTGTTTTGCATTATGTTAGTATTTCCATAGTAAAACATTGTTTTCAGGGCTTCTAGGTATGGAAAATGGATTTTTTATTAATACTGGTACACAAAACATCAGGGCAATGGCACAAATTTTAATTAGTGTAATAGATGTTTTCCCATGCAAAAGTAATTTGAGGCTTTCCTATAGACAAGACAAATTTGATTTTCAAATGAATATTTGAACCATATTTAGCATTTGTGAATATAAGAGGGAACACATCTGTCTGTATGAATATATCTTATTATCTTGCTCTTGTATTTTTATTAATTCTTTCCTCTTTCTACTGTCCCAATTCTTTCTACTTTGTACAAATAGATATGTTTGCTTCAGGATTTGTTAACTATGAGCGTCAAACCACTGGGCCTGATCCTTTGGTCAAAATCAGCAGATTTTTAGCTTCCTGTGTGTTCCTCATAACTGAACCTACATTTATGCTTGGTTTCTTGAATGTTTCATGAAAGGTATAAGGAAAACCTTAGGTATAAGGAAAAGTGTAAACATTTTAGTCCACAAGTTTTAATCAAACCTTCACTATTGAAGCAAAGCCTTTTTCCCTAAGGAATAGCCCTAGATTTACCATAGTTTGCCAGTTTTAACCCAGGGTGCATTTGTTTGGGGTTGGCATGTAGCTGGGATCATCAGAAGTTCAGATTTGACAAGTTCTTACTTCTTATCAACACTATTGAACTGGAGGTGGCAGAGTTACCTCTGTCCAGTTTTAGGGATAGACATTTTGGATGTTTTTATCTAAGCTAAGATATCTTGTACTAAGAAGTAAGTACAGACTGACTGACACATTTAGTTGAAGTCAGGAAGGATGTTGAAAAAGATTAATACCAGAAGGGAATCATCATGCACACCTTCTCCTGTGAAACATCTTAATTGTCTGTCATTTGAATATTTTAAATGTTCTGGGCTAATTAATCCAGATTTTTTCTCTGCAATTGTATTTTTGATTCTTTTTCTCCCTTGTGACAGAACAACTATGTCAGTTTGATATAAAAATATTCTATCTTACAGAAATTTTTGCTAAGATGAACTTCTGTCTCTGAAGATGTGATAGGTAGATACTTTTTGCTTTTTCAGACATGCTGTTTCACTCTTACAGGGTCTGCTTCTTGTAGCCTTCAGGCGCCCAAAACTTCAGACGCAGTTCTGTTCTGCAAAAATAAGAATTATCCACCAATTATGACAATAACTGTTGAAATTAATGATATAAATGAATTCACAAAAAAAAATTGTTTAGGACGGATAATCTAAACACTAAAAATTATTAAACAAGGCATCAGATAAGAATCTCAAAACCGGTTAATAAATTCTGTGAACAAGGTTTAATAATAATTTTTAAGAACCTATGTCTGATGGTCTTGTGCTTTCTGCAAACTATGAGAAAGTCAGCTACACAGTTAGAATGAAAATATAGACATCTCAGCATTATATTTGTTAGCAGCATTTAATTCTGCAGTTCCAAAACAAAACCCACACAAAATAGAAAATAAGCTTCTGCAGTACTGGATGTTCCAATGTTTCCAAATAACAAAATGAAAACTGATAAGAATCTGAGAGGAGTGGCCTGTAATCTGACATTTCTCCTCCTACTCCAGTGTCATCTTGGAGTTTAGAGGATAGGGACAATTATTATTTTCTTATTATTATCTGATTTCTCAGTGTGACATGATGCAAGACTTTTTTATTTATTTACTTAAAGTCTGTCTATATTCTTCTTTGTGCCATGTTGTGTATCCTGACTTTCCTTTCAAGCTTCCTATCCTTTAAGAAGTTTTATAAAATTCTTACACTAAGATCAATACTAAAACACGCACAATTTTCATTAAAACAATATTAAAGGCATTTAAATATAAAGATTTTAAGTCTGACCTTAGATTTTTGTAAATTAGAAGAACTCAGAATGACTATGTAACTGTGATGACTTCACCTCTGTCATCATAGAATCATAGAACAGATTCACCAAGGTTGGAAAGCACTTCCAAGATCATCCAGTCGAACCATCCAGTTTTTCCTAATATCCAGTCTGAACTTCCCCTGGTGCAACTTGAGGCCATCCCCGCTAGTCTTACTGCTAGTTACGTGGGAGACGAGGCTGACCCCCACCTGGCCACAATCTCCTTTCAAGCAGCTGTAGAGAGCGATACGATCTCCCCTGAGCCTCCTTTTCTGCATACTAAACAATCCCAGTTCCCTTGGCTGCTCCCCATCGGACCTATGCTCCAGAACCCTCATCAGATTTGTTGCCCTTCCCTGAACATGCTCCAGGGCCTCGATATTTTTCTTGTAGTGAGAGGCCCAAAACGGAACACAGTACTTGAGGTGCAACCTTGCCAGAGCTGAATACCTGGGGATGATTACCTCCCTGCTACTGCTGGCAACACTATTTCTGATACAAGCCAGGATGCCACCTGCCACTTATGCAACTGTCTTCCTTTTGCTTGTCTTACAATAATTTCTTCATTTGAAAGAAAATGAGGCTGTGAAATCCCATGTAATAATGAGATTTAAAGATCTGTGATACAGATCTTATGTAGAGCACAGAGACTCAGTTCCTGTTTTGTTATCTTTAGTTCATAATGGGAATAACAGCTCCTTCCAGCTAAGAACTAGATCCCATTTGGTCGAGTAGATGGCTTCTTAAGACTTTCATACTTGTGGAAAAAAACGGGATAAGAATTCTGTAATGGCAAATATACTTATTATACATAATACTTAAAAATAACCTTATGATTTATTTCCAAAACAAATGGAATGTTGATTGTCTTTTTGAATGAGAGATAGGAAAGATTACTAGCCTCAATTTATTCTAAACTTTATATGCAACACATGCAACATGCAGGTATTTGCCGGAAGGTCAGATGGCCTCCAGTACGGAACGATTTCTAGTAAAATTGTCTTCTATGAATTTCTGGTGCGACTTTTATCACCCAGATAATTAAGACCAAGAATCACAACAGACTCCAAGTGTTATATTCAGAACCACCTGCATCTCCTATGGATTAGCAGACAATTTAAAAATGTTTCACATCCAGATACAACCGGGCACAATTAGCAGCTGAGATGCTGCAAATATATACTTTTTTTCCTGCACAAAAAGGAATGCACATTTAAAAAAATTACTTCTACATCTTAAAAGAGAATTCCACTAGCTCTGTAAATAACATTTATGATAGTAGGAGTCTAAAATTTAGTATATTTTAATTTGAAATTGACTTTTTTCCAACTTTTACTTTTGTCTTGTGATGTAAGTGTCAATATCAAATAAACAAGAGTCAGCAACAAAAGAAAAATGTATTGTATGGGAAGAAAAGAAATATCAAATAAAGATCACTGAATAACTGCTCTTAAAGAATCAAGAAAAAAATACTTACTTTACTAATACCAGGTATTTAGGTCTAAATTTCAGAAAGAAGATGAGATTGCAAATTCATGAAAAAGTTAGTGTGTTGAACGCCTCCTATCACTTTTTTTTTTTTTTTTGGAGAAATCTTATTTTCTTTTTTGTATGTATATGTTTCTTTTTGTATTCTGTCCATATTGTAATAGCATGATTTCAGGTTTCAACCTGAAAGTTCTCAGGGGAGAAGATGGAAGAAATCATCATCATTCCAGTGCTTGAAGTGGAAGATTACTGTCAACAATATACCAACCTACACAGAGCATTATGCAGGAGGAACAGATGAGAGTGAAGATCATAATCTTGTTTTCTGTTTCATGTGAGTCAGAAGAGCAATTTCTTATGTGGGTGATATGTGTTTCATTTCAAAGGATGTGACATTTCCATTTTGCCCTTGCTGCCCAGGAGACAAGATATTCATGTGTCACAAATCAAACAAGGAGGAGGTGGTCAGGGTGAAGAGAACAATCTAAGCTCTTGGGGTTCCTGTTGTGTGCTCACTGTGGGTGCTATTAGAAAACACTTCAGACCTGCTACAATCTGTATTATTCCAAATGAGAGAATTGTTTTCTGAAATATTTGTCAGGGTTTGATGAGTATGTTATTGCTGATATGGATCACCTGAGGTGCATCTGCAAAGGTCTCTCAAGAGACCCTGGGGGTTCCCTTCACTGGTTCATTGAATGAATTCATACTTGAAGTGGCCAAGTGTAACTTTGGCTAATACCTATGGAAAGTTTGTAATGTTTTGTTTACTGTAACAAAACAAGACCACATAAACTCCCAGTGTACTTGCGATGCTGGAGGATTTCTTTGGAATAACTTTATTTTGGAATCTTGTTTCTGCCAATGGGAAACACCTTCCTTCCCTGAAAAGTATGCACAATTCTTGCCATCCCTAGAAATCCATTCAGAATGCTGTCTGGAATTCAAAGGTGGCTTTCAGATAAAATTAGAAATGTTTTGTCTTATATTCATAGACTTGAGATTTGTTCATTTAAGATTAACATAGTTTTATGGACAGCAAAGAGTGAGTTTTCTGTTTAGGTGGAAACCAGTCACTCAGTAACAGGAAAGAGAATGTACCTAGTGCTTATGTGCCTCAAGGGACTGCTGCATAAATGTGCATCTTACTAAACATTAAGCAATATCTCTGTCATATGAGATACTCAAAGTCTGAGTGGACACGGCTATAAGAACTCTGGTCTGACTGACCCTGCTTTCAGTAGGAGGTTGAACTACTTGGTCTCGACTGGGGCCTTCCAGCCTCAACCACTTGATGAATCTCTGGAATAACTTCTATGTGATAATAAAAATCCAGTGGACAACTAGTTTAGATTCATACCTTTCTTTTCTCATTTGTATTACAGGTGCTAATGAAACTCATTCGGGATGCTTGCAAACGAAGATAAATCAAGCCTCATTTAAGAATCAGCTTTTTTTTTTTTCAGATTTTTAGAATTCTAACTCCAGATGAAAACTACTTGAAGGTCATTGTTTCCTTAGAAAAGTTAAAATTCTTTCTGTTTTTTCTTTTTGTTTTTGTATGTTTTTTACTTCCTTTCTCAATAAGTGTCTAGTTTTATTAAATACAATCTGCATGACTTCCCTGTAAGTTTGGAAAAAGACTGTTGTGCCTCCATATGCACAATTCAGTAGAAGAATTAACTCATTTGTGAGTCATTGTATGAGGTATTTGACCCTGAGCTACTGAGAATTGTTCTTATCTTATTCTGCTCAGTCTAGAAACAGAGGATGGAAAATGACAATTCTTTTTTATCCTTCAACTCTATTTACTAAATGCCCAACACTAAAGATGTCAGATTTTATAGTTTGTGGCTTTTCTGGATGAAAAACAGTGAATTTTATTCTGTCTTTTTAGTAATGTAATTTGGGGCCAACTGGAATTGGTTCCATAGTAATTAAAGTACTGAGGTCTACAAGTTGAATATGGAAATGAGGTTAAATGAAATATTAATAACTTCACACTCATTTTCTGAAGGTAGTTGGCTTATTTTTGTTTCAGACATCATTATTCTCTTTGTTCTGATCAAAATGACATGCAAGTTCCTCTTCTAATTGTTGTTCTTTAAAGTTGGAGATTTATGTGTTTGAATATTTGTACTTAGCTTATCAAGGGTAATGCACCATGGAAAGATACACAATGTGACAAAAACATTGTAGTAAAGGGATGTGAATAAGCTACCATAAAAAGAGAGAGCAAGTGGTCTGTTTCATATGTGAATGCTCTTTTTTTTTTTTTTGTAGTCTGTATTTCTTTTATTTTTAGTTCATTCATACTGATCTTTTGCCTTTCAAGGGTTAAATCAGAAACCACACAGGCTTTTACTGACTATGGAATCCCCCCACCCTGCCTCCATTAGAAACCTTTGAACTCAATTCATGTCTGCAGTCCTCCTTCCATTACAAAGTAATGTCAAGATCTCTGCAAAGACTGTGGTCTGTTTAGTGTCTTATTTGTCACCTAGTTAAATCCTACTGTTTGACATTTAGAATTATCTCTAATAGCTTTACCACTTTCCTAGGATCTTCGTCACCATACAGCATAGTCTTTGTATAATCTTTGCTAAAATACTATGCCTAAAACCAAATACCATGTATTTCACATGGTATTTTTACCATATATTTTAAAATTGTAAAAGGCTATATAAACATCAAGTCCATGGAGACTCAATTATGTAATTTCAATGGTAAAGAAAAGAAAACAGATGCTATATACTATACTTCAACTACCTTAATCATAAACAGAACAGATTTTAAAAAGGGGGAAACTAGTGGTTGCCATTAGTATTACACAATCAACTTCATGATCACATCCACAAGTTTTCCTCTTTGTAATGTGGAATTTTAAAAACAGCTGGGCAGATTACTTCTAGTGAAGAAGTAAGTTATGCAGTTTCTTTCCTTAAAATGCACATTATTCATTAAACAATACTTTTCCCTAATATTTCACTATAGATTTAACTATAGTGAAAGTTTTCACTACACTTCAGACTTGATTGTAGGTAACTTTGAGATTAATCATTTAAATTACATGCTGTCTTCTACTCAAGTAGAGTTCATTATATTTCTTAGGCTCAAATTACACTTTTTTTTTTGTCAGAAATTAGTTTTCACAATGTTTTAGAAGCATTTAACATGCAAATCCATGCCTTCTTTCTTCAGAAAGCAAAGCAGAATGAAAATGTACAATGAAAATGTACCCTTCTTCTTCCCTTCCCTCCAAATCATGTTACTGTTTCTGTGCTCTGGTATACAAAGATCTAGGTCATTCCTGTGCAATTCATTGTGGTACAGTATTGAAAACAAAGTCAATAAATCTCTGTTTGAGGTTCAATGCATAACCACAAAAACCTCACCCTTTAGCAAATATAACTACAATAGTGAGGGTCATGGTGGCTTCTTGATGTTCTTTTGAGTAGGAAAAGCTCTCCACCTTTGTGTGGCACCTAGTGACTGTGCAATGTACAGAGACAGTGGTAAAGCACTCACTGTGATACACTAAGTCTAAAATGCAATGGAGAAATTATTTTTCTTGTATTTATATGAATTGGAGTGGCCAAAGAAGAGAACAAAAAATATCTTGTATACATCCTGTTGATTATTGTGACATAGATAAGGAATGTATCAATAAAGCTTCTGTGGTTCCATGATCTTCAGGTAGCATGAGGAAAATGCCTTCTGAATGGCACATATTCCCCCCCGAGTCACACTGAAATGCTGACTTAAACAACCAGAAACCGGACAACATAAGCATTTGGCTACAAGATTCCAAATAATATTGGCACTTTTAAGCCTTCCAGAAATCGGAATTCCTCACCGTGGTACACTGTACACTGTTCTCCATGAAAATCAGCCTTTTCATCCTGATGTCTTCCCCAGCCTCTGAGATTTAAGGTACAATCTGCCATAAACCTTTCTGCTGCCAATCCTGGTACAGAGATATGTCATCTTATTTGAGCTTTTCCTGACAGTGGTGTCTGGCATTAAAATAAAAAATACAGAAGATCTTCCAGAACCTAAGCCTGGTTGTCAGCTCACAGTGGCAACTATACCGTTTATATAATAATAATAATAATAATAATAATAATAACAACAACAACAACAACAACAACAACAACAATAATATAAGACAATAATACATAAAATACAATAATATATTTAATATAACAATATATATAATATATAATAATATATAATAATTATAATCATGAATATATATGGATCAAAACCAAAACACTACCACCAGAGAACACACACTAGTCCTCAGCATAGCAGGTGACAATCGTATATAAACACTGAGTTATGTGCTCTAATTCATTCAAAGTAAGCCTTTTCCAGATTCAGTTCACGCTACTCAGTGATTAAGCAGTGCATTTATCCGATATCAGAGACCATCAGATCTTGCTGGTCAGAAGGGAAGACCATAAGGGGCAAATTCATGTGCACAGCAGGGGTAGATTGTGCTTAAATAATATATAAGTAAATAAGTTATGAAGGTTTACACAGAATATAAATGAATAAATTTACCTTAATTGGCAATGGCCAGCTAATCTGTGACTGACTTCAGTGTTGCAGAAGCCTGGGTATGACTGCAAATACTCTGGAGTATCTGTTTCTGGTGGTTCTGTGGCGTGAGAGCTGGGAGCTCTTTTTTTTGCTTTGAATCAAGCACTATATATGGAATTTAATAACAGTAAAAGAATAGAAACCAAAATCTTCAAAGTGCCTGAGAACTGACAGAAAAGAAAATGGGAATAGAGCATCCTAAACTATGAAAAAAAAAATGAATTAACACATTCTCTCCATTAGAGCTAAGCATGCTGAAATTACACTGAGGTTCACTCCAGGACATGCGGTGTTGGTTACGGAGAAGTATCTATAATATGTAGCAAAGAAGCAAAAGTAGCTGCTGCTGTTCAGCCTTTTTCAGTATGATTTGTATTTCTGGTCACTATGCAACACAGCAGGAAAACTACAATGAAAAGTTTAGATATGTTGTTTCCAGGGAATTGTCTTTGTGCAAGGGGATGCAAATGAATGAACAAGCATATATATTTATTAATGGAAAAATATTGAGAAAGTACCTTTACTACTCAGAACTCACAGTAATTTTGACAAGCACATACCCACCACATGGAAGTTAACATTATATTCTGTATGGAACACTAGAAGCTGTTTGGCAATATTTTGTGTTACACAGAAAGCTACAAAACACAAGCTATAGATTAACAAAGCCATGAAGCATCCAGTGCCCAGAGAGGCTGTGGATACCCCATCCCTGGAGGTATTCAAGGCCAGGCTGGATGTGGCTCTGGGCAGCCTGGTCTAGTGGTCGGTGACCCTGCCCACAGCAGGGAGGTTGAAACTGGATGATCTTTGAGGTTCTTTTCAACCCAGGCCATTCTATGATTATGATTTTTAAACTTTTGCAGATGGTGAAGGGAACAGCTCATTGCTTTTTCTTCCTTTAAAAGTGCTTTCTTTGCCACAGGACACAGAATCATTTCTGAACAGCTAGAATTCTTGTATGATTTTTTTTTCAGTATCTACTGTCTGAAAATAATGACAAGATTAAGTAATAGGGCTTCTTTTGCAAATATCTTTTAACATTGTATGATGAGTACAGAAGCAACAAATTACCTCTGAACAGCTTTGTCTGCTTCTTTTTGGCCCAGCCTATTTGAGACTGTCAATTGTACAACAGATTGTGATGAATCTTGAAGCACTTTTAGTTAAGATATAAGGAGTTTTAGAATTGACATGGCAAAGCCATGTCATATATTACTATAAGAATGGACTTGAGAGGGAAGGTTTAATTTGAAAAATGGAAATAAAAAAGTCAAACTTTATTACATTGTGTGCTCCCAGGAAGCAGAAAACAGGAAAGGCAATCTATGATGGGATTTTCTGTAGGCCTGGGATTTTGCCTTACAGACTTATTGGAAGCTACTGTGTAAAAATGCGTAAAACTTGAAATAAAAATTTTCAAGTCAGTGAAAGGATGAGAACTTGTATGTACATCTTTCTTAGAAAACTGAACTAGAGAAGCAAACTAGATCCTGAAATATATATCAAATCTTTAAATCATCATCCTGTCACTGATTGAAACAAGCAAACAAAAAACTCTTACCTGTAAACTAGTATAGCAATAAAACTCTGGTTTTACAATAAGGGAAAAGTAAGATTCTGAAGTATTCAAATGAAAGCTTGAACATACAGATGAAGGAATTCAAATGAAATTTTGTTTGTATATAATTGTCAGAACTACAGGTGTTGTAATAGGCGGTTGCGAGGATGGAACTACATT
This sequence comes from Numida meleagris, assembly GCF_002078875.1. Classification (NCBI taxonomy): domain Eukaryota; kingdom Metazoa; phylum Chordata; class Aves; order Galliformes; family Numididae; genus Numida; species Numida meleagris. The sequence continues at coordinate 45,417,863 of NC_034438.1, read as the reverse complement.
GACTGGCTCTTAAACATCTTTCTGAAGTTTAACATCTTTCTAAAGCTGTCTCTGAAAAATCTTTCACACATCCTGTGTGATGTAAAAAACATGGTAATTTACTTCTATCAATACATCAACAAGACAGATGACAGGAATACATGCAGGAAAACCAAATGAGTGCAAAATTGTCATGAGTCAAGATTGACTGGAAATTAAATAGATAAGAAAAAATATTCAGAAACTAAGATTTTGGAGGAGATTATCTGGAGTGATAAAAAGGGACAAGCTAAGAAGGCTCTTTGCAGAAAAAAGGAATCAGATAATATTCCAGGAGTATCTTTCCAGGTCTATATTCTTATATTAGAGAAAACTGAATTATTGCTTTTGCAGAAAAGACTGCATTTCTATGTTTAAATAGCACGGCTTCTCAGTGTTAATTGAATTAATGTTTAGGTATGCTCCCTACAAGGAAGCGATGGAAAATCACTGGCAATTAAGCCAGGTTGCATAAACTCCTAATTGTGAGTAGCCATGAAGAGGGAGCAAATAAACAATGTATCAATATTAGGCTTACCTCTCCTATGAAAAGATACATTTCTGTTTATGAGCTTCACGCACTCCTCCTGCCCCAGTTTGTCTGGTGGCAAGCAGCTCAGCAGGCCACAAGGAACTCTCTCTCCTGGTTTCACAGTACAGCTCTATCTCCTACAGACAACAGCTGGCAATTAATCACAGCAATCCTGGTCCCATCCAGACACATTTATATTCCAGGTGTCCTTCTGCAAATGTAGGCTGAGTATTAGATTATGTCTGCCTTTTTAATGTTTCTTGTTCTGTTGGCTTTACAGCACAGTACCCCCAAGTGGCCTGTTTAAGTCAGAATTTAAACACGGTGGTACACTGATGGTTTTTTAATGAACAAAGCTGAAACTGAACTAAGATTAAAAAATTAGAGAGAGTAGCAGGGAGAACTTCAAAGAATCCTATGTAAACAAAGCTGCAGCTCAGCTACCATGTCAGAGGAAATGGCTGTTTCAGTTAAAATTAGGCAGAAGACAATAACACAGATCTTCACTTTGAGATTCCTCTCAGTGGTCTGTGGGCCCTGGCTAGTGGTGTTGCTCAGAATGTCTGTAAAGTGGTAATGCTAATCTTTGGAAGTAGTTTTTTCCTGCCCCAAGCAGGTCTTCTGTGATCTTGAGCCAAGAAGGACATGGTTGAGCTGAAACTTGTTATCAAGGTTAATGTGTGGCATAAAAAAAATAGCAGGGCAAATGGCAGAGTGATTACAATGATACTGTGATACTGATGGGAAAGAGAAACAAGGGGAAAGAGCTTCAACAGGACTGGTTTTCAGGTTTTCTTTTCTTCTTAATTGGCAGTCCCCCTGTTATTTATTCATGAACAAAAATGTAGTACATTTTGTACTGGCAACTTCTGCTTCAAGTAGTCAGTAGGTGGACTGATGTAAAAATTCTCCAGACAGCTGTCATCAAATGTTTTGACTGAAACCACGTTTTTTCAAACAGATGCAAAGCCCTGTTCTGCGAGGAGCAAAGTGTTCCCTAACTTCACTAAACTTACAAGGAGATCAAGTTAAGCTGGTATCAGTCATGCAGCATGCATGACCTTCTTCAATATGTAGTAAGAACCAGAGAGACTGGCTCCAAAACTGTCTGAGAATGGCCTAGGATACTGAGAACAGCCCTTGCTGCAGCCTGTGCTTCCAACAGGGTGAGAGTTGTTCTCAGTCACTCAGTAAAACTTGCTTGAACTGTCAAAAGGCATTCATAGTAACTACTGTGAGAGGAGTCCTTGCCTCAATGTAAAGAGCTCTGTTAAGAGTTTAAAAGAGTCACACAGAGACCAGGAGCTGCAATGGCTACTGAGGCAGCAAGTGAGGGAACATTTGTTGTTAGGTCCGCCTGGCTTTTGTACAGCCATAAGGATATTTGCATCTAATACCACTGGCACAGTAATTGCATAAAGGCTACTCAGTTCTACAGCCTACTACACTCTATTTTTCATGACAGTATGGAAAAATGATATTGTTTTAGAGAGGAATTTGCTGATACATCTACCCTTGAACAGTAACAGTTCAGCTGAAGGAAGGGCAAGATGATAATGGGACAGTGAACTAAGTGTTTAATGTAATGTGATACCTGTAGGATTTTTCCTCTTGTTTTAAAATATGAAATACATAGTACTGTACACAGTAGTTGAACAATGCTGCCAGTTAAAACAGTCAAGGTAAAACAAGCTGTGTATTCTCAGAAACCTCATTGTGGTTTATACAAGAACTGATATGTTGTGTTAATACTGCTGTTTCAAAAGTGATGCCAAAAATGGCTGGATGCAGGAGTTTACATTACCAACAACTTAGGTTTTAGATTTTGTTTCTTTCATAAAATCATTGTTTTAGGAAATAAAAAAGAATTAAGTAATGAGTTTAAAGTAAAATGGAAGACTGAGGATGTGTAACACTACTACGGTAGACTGCTACGCCTCTGAGTGCTCAGTGAACCATCTTCAGTACAGCTCTGACCAGCTTTCCCATAGTGGAAATTAACTCATGACCAAGGGAGCTTGGCTCACGTGGGCTCCTGTCAGGAGAACTGGCAAATCTGACTGGCCATTTTTAAAAAGATGTGTAATAGCCCAGAAATCTCATTAGTCTCTGACAGTGATCATGATCATGATTGCTGACTACTCAGCACCAGATATTCCATTTGTAAACTGCACCCTGTTTGCAAGGACTAACACCTAGTCCCTGGCCATCCTGACGCGTGCACACACCAATATGATGAGCGGCAAAATGGAGTTTATTGCCCCGTTACAAAGTCTTATATATCCTTCCTTATCTCCCTTATCTCTTTGTTCACTTTGTCTACACCCACAACCTCTGGGGCAGGGGAGGTCCTAGCGCATCCCATCCCGTACCTTCGGTTGCCGCCTACTACACATGATTATAAAGCATCATCGTATGCTAAGATTGCAGAAGCAAATATTGAAAATGGAAGAAGGAAGCTATAATCTATCTCTTTCATTTGTTGTTAATGGTGTTACCAGTTAGATGCTGCCAGCATGCACAGGAAATAATGTCCTCCGTCCTGAACTGCAGGTAGACCAAGGACTTGATGCCACATACTGTTATTTATGAAACTAACAGTGCACAAATACACATGTGCTAGCTTATGTTTTCTACATGCCTGTTGACTAAAGTGTTTAAAATTGCATTTTACACAAGAAAATCTTCCACCTATATCAAAAGTAATTTTCTCGCATTGAGTGAGGTATGCAATTCTGAGCATTAGCTAGTACTACTATCAATTCCAAAAATCCATATAATCTGACTGTCAAGCACATGATGATGTACATCAATTTGTAGATTTGCATGTCTTTTAATAAAACAAGGATTTCTGAGTACTGCCGATGCTATTTATTTCAAGTAGTTAGACACTGTGTTTTTTCTTTTCTGAATTAATCATTTTTACTGGTTTATCTTCCTGAATTTAAATTTTATTATATTGTTTCCATATTTTTCCATTGTTACCTCCTTCCATACTTTTCCCTCTAGAGATAGTTCTATTTCTGTATCAAAAAAACCAGGGATGAGTCTCATACTTAATCAGTGACTGGCCATTCATCTTCACTGTTATTCTAAGTAGTGAATCTTCCACAATATTCATTATCTTAGTGTTAAAACTAAGATAAAAAAAACTGCCTTTCTTTAAACATCTGACTGTCTTCAGTCTTTTTAGTTTTTATAATAGGATAAAAGAAGTTCCTGTGAAAAATCTTGGTCCTGAAATAAATATTTTTTATATTCTTTATTTTCTGTAAATTTGCCGCCTACAGAATTTTGCCTGCATTTGACATTATATTGACCTTTCTGTTGCTGAAATCCTCAGTCATACATTAATCATTTCTTATCTGGACTGTTGCTATTCCTTCTTTATAGTCTTCATAAATCTGCATTATCTCAGCTTCAGGGAGACTGAGGTATTGTAGCCAGACGGTTGTCTCTATCCAGAAAATATCTCTGCATCAGCTTCATCTTCCAGACCATTCCTCAGCTTTGCGCTTAGACTGACCTACTAATCAACCTCAAAGTGTTATTTTTTGAGATGTTTTGTCAGTGTCACTATGTTAAATTTCAGTCCAACTTCACCTAAAATTTCTCTTCTATCTTTGTATCTTCTCTGTCTCTGCTCCATAATTTAAGCTGACTACTATGGTATCATTTGAGCCAAAGGAGTTTCTCTGTCTTGGCTATCTTTAAGTAATTTTAAATCTTACATTTCTTTTTTTTCAGCATACGTTGCTTGATTTTGCTCAAATCCATCTGTGATACTGCTTTATACAGATTTGAATTTTGGAATTTGCCAGTATAAGACTACAATATAAAATGAGAAGATAATCCTCTATAATTCAATGAGTTCTTTTATTTTGTAATGATGACTTAAGCTGACACATGTGATTTAGTGTAGCTATTGTTTCTGTGGTGTCTCCAAAGTGGACTGTAATATTTGTTTTTAATTCCCCAAAAAGAACAGTGAGGGTACATTATGATTTTATATATGGAAATATAAAATCTATATCTACATCAGAAATTTGAAGATTTGTGTAGTTACATGCCAATGTATTTTAAACACATCTACTGCACTTACTTTATGAGTATTAGGCACAAGAACAGAAGATCCAAACAAGTAATATATATATGTTTTGTGATTGTGGAAGGACAATTTCAGAATCTTTAGGCCAAGTAGTGATTTTTAAAAATGAAAATTCTTTGGTAGGAAGCATGAAACAAATTGTGAGAAATGTTCCACAGAAGTAGGAAAAAATGAAAAAAAGAAATTGAATAATAATTCTGAATCCCACTATTAATATCTTTACAGGGTTTTTCTAATGCGGATATTTTTGTGACTAATTCCTGTCTGAACTGAGAAATTGACCATTTTTCTGTTCATAAAAGCAACAAAACATTCTAAGGTAATAAGAATGTGGCATTTTAGAATAAGGTTGAGTCTGTCAAAACCACCTCCTACTAATATCAAGCCTTAAATTAATCTCAGTGCTCACTTTAGGGCAAACTTGGGGAATCTCACTTTCTAACAAATCAAAAAGGATATTCCTGCTTTGATTTATTCTTTGAAAGTTTTCTTTCCATTTTTTCTACTAGCCACATTTTGAATGCCAAATAAAAAACTATAAAATCCCAAGTATGGATATTCTTTTTGATGAACTCCCCTCTGTGCCATAATAAGGTTAATTTTCATAACAAGAATAATTTATAATGTGAATTCTGTTTTTTGTTTTGTTTTGTTTTATTTTGTAAAATATTGACATGCAAATTGAAGTAGCAAATAGGTGTATTACTATAGTACTTATTTTTTTAAATAAGGGAGTTTATGAATTACTGCGTGATTTAACTTGAACAGCTGCTCTGTAGCTATTTAAACTAATAAGGAAGCTATAATCCAGGGAGCTATACTTATGAAACACCCTGGCTTTTCAATGAGGTACAAAACGTCACGTGATGTATGAAAGCTGCCAGTAGAAAAGTAATAGAGAGAATAGAAACAGAAAACAGGGACAAGGTCAAGTCTGGAACATCTCAGAGAGTTAGCAAATGACAAATGAGTGTGATAGAAGTATGAAGGAATAGATTTCTGGAAGTTTATTTGTCATTAGAATATGAGTCCTGAGTATCTGGTGAACACTCTTCAACTACAGATAGGCTGACAGCTTAAAAATCATTGTGTGTTCTTTTTTTTATAATGGCAAGGTCACCGTAACTTTTCATGTTCAAATAATCACATAACACTATGAGAATAGTTGGCTGACTCTTCTGATTAAAAGGGAGAAAGCTGAACATGATGAATTGTAAGAAAAGGAAAAAAGTACCAGAAATTAAGATTGTGTGATTTCTCTAGAGGTAGCACAATATACATTTAAATCAAGCATCAATGCAGAGGCTTGGGTGATCACCTCATTCATAAACTATCTACAGTCAGATTTAAAAAAAAAATTAAATAAGATTCTGTGAATGGAAGGAAATTTTATCTGTAATTATAACTTAGTAGGTTTAGCACAACCATTGTGGAAACGTGATGGTAATTTGGTGGCTTTTTTTCCCTATTGATAAAAAACTACCATGATTTCAAGATAAGGTTATGTATAATATCTATACATGGTAACAGAGAGAATTTTTCTAGTAAGAAAGATGGAAATAATGATAAATCGGAAAATTAAATGATAGAAGATATAAGATTTCCAGTTTACCTAAGGATTTGAATGAAAGAAACTTCTAAGTGTGGTGGAAGCAAGTGAAATGTCAAGCCCCACTGGCTTGATGAAGTTTATGGACTAACTTGGCTTGGACAGGGACACTCTTTGCCAGGTAAGGAGCTGGCTGGAGGGCCAGGCCCAGAGAGTGGTGGTGAATGAAGTTAAATCCAGCTGGTGACCAGTCACAAATGGTGTTCCCCAGGGATTGGTGCTGGGGCCTGTCTTCTTCAGTATCTTTTTTGATGACCTGGATGAGGGCACTGAGAGCACCCTCAGTAAGTTTACAGATGACACCAAGCTGGCAGGAAGTGTTGATCTGCCTGCAGGTAGCAAGGCCCTACAGAGGGATCTGGACAGGCTGGATCTCTGGGCTGAAGCCAACGGGATGAGGTTCAACAAGACCAAGTGCCGGGTCCTGCACTTTGGCCGCAACAACCCCAGGCAGTGCTACAGGCTTGGGGCAGAGTGGCTGGAAAGTTGTATGGAGGAAACGGACCTAGGGGTATTAGTCGACGNCTAATAACATCATAACCAAGAATTACTGACAATGAGGTGGTAAAAGTACACTAAAAGAGCTATTCCCATAAATCCTAACACTGGTAACATCAAATCCTGTGAATTCACATTCTATCTACTACTGAAGTAGAAGCAGCACACAGTAACCTAAATTATGCCTAATAATCCTAATTCTTGAGGCTGCATGGCTAACACAGGAAAAACACCTGCTTAGCCATACATTACTAAGGTTGTTATTATAATACCATCCAGTGAGTAGTGCAGCCTTTTTCATCACACACTATAGTATCTATAATACAACAAATCATGAAACAATGCCAATAAGCAAGAAACATACAATCCCACTTATTTTCTGCCTTGAGATGAGGCCGAATGTATCGTGCTGGAACCCACATAGGGCCAGTCTCTCACTTATGATCTCAGGCTGCCAATGCTTCTGCATCGGGGTTCATCCGTTGTTACCGTGTTTGAAGTAATTCAATGCATAAAGAGCCTTTGCTAGTATCTCAGCTTGCCTGCTGACAGGTGTCTTCCCCCTGTATCCTTCTCCCTCCCCAAGGACACATAACTTGTCCTTAAGGAGACGATTAGCACATTCCACAATGGCTTGCCCTTGAGAGTTACTGGGGATACCTGTGGTATGAGAAATTCCCCACAAGGCTAACTTGTCCTGTGTAGAGCGAAAAGTAAAGCAAGGGCCATTGCCAGTCTTAATTTAGCTAGGCAGGATCATGACAGTAGTGTTGGACTTCGCATGCTGTATGGCCACGATAACAGAGGAGGAAGTATCTATCGTGACTGTAAAGACAAGTGTGCTGGCTGCTCTGTCAGCCATGGCATTCCTGATGGTAAAAAGACTTGGCACGTCCGAGTAACTACGAATATGCAAAATAATTACAGCCCTTAATTCAAGCATTTGCACACTGACTGTCCGATCGATAAGGACAGCAGTTTTTCCAAGCATTGTTTGAATCCTGCCAAACCACTGCCCCTTGGCAGGTGTCTGATGATACATGAACATCACACCTGAGGTCCGATCCCTTTAACTGATCATGTTCTGCCAACGGAGCTATCCCAGCACCTATTGACTTTTGGACATCCCACAGAGTGCTGACCCTGGGCATCTCCATGGGCGGAGACGTGGGTGGTGCAGTCCAGCCCTGCACTATCTCTGACCAATCCGCGTTCAGAGTACGCTCATCGGTCCCGCCCCCTTCGCATTCCTCAGCAGTGACTGACATCGGGGGGTTGGCCAGCGCCGATCCACCGCCTTGGTATTGTTCCGGGGGGGATGCTGTCCGCGCCGCAGCGTTAGCTTTCCCCTCCTCCCTGGCCACTCTGTTAGTTCTCTTATATGGCAGCGTTGTGCCACCCCCTCCCCCACCCTCATCCGGCAGGGCAGGATACAAATTCCAGCGGGGGTAGGGAGGTGGGGATTCCTTCAGGGCAGCTGAGGCAGTCAGATAAGGATTATTCAACGACCGGGGCATTGTCCGTTGATTGTTCCTGGGCTCTGGCGGCGCCTCGGTGGCAGGAGAACATCCTCGGCCATCTGTGGGGGAAGCGCAAACCCCACGCACCTCCCCCCTTTCCATTTCCAAACTCCCACCCTGTCCCACACGACCCGCAAGCCCCACCAATTTTTGTGCCGTATACTGTGTTTCCTTATCCTCCTTGGCTGCCTTCAACGCCCCCAGGATGAGTCCCCAGTTTTTTAGCAGATTCTTATCTTTCTTGGGCGAGGACATAACCCGTTGGGCGAGTTTCATAGTAAAAGAATCCCACAACCCATTATTGAGCACTGCCTCCGGGGTTGCCAGGCAGCCCTCCTTTTCTAGCCGTGATAACACAGCAGCTATCTCCTTCTTAGAAGGGGCTGATTTACCGCAATAATCCTTACAAAACTGAAGCAGTACCTTAATAACTTGCTCCATGGCTGAAGTTCTAAACGCCGAACCGGCCTTCTGTGGCGACCCTACTTCGAAACCGCAGGCAAGTGCGATTCCCGCCTTCCACGCGTGGACACTCCTCACGCGTAGGCCAGGTGCCAGCCACACCACAACAGGGTGACGCAGTTCCACGCACGGGGCACCAAATGCTGACTACTCAGCACCAGATATTCCGTTCGTAAACTGTACCCTGTTTGCAAGGACTAACACCTAGTCCCTGGCCATCCTGACGCGTGCACACACCAATATGATGAGCGGCAAAATGGAGTTTATTGCCCCGTTACAAAGTCTTATATATCCTTCCTTATCTCCCTTATCTCTTTGTTCGCTTCGTCTACACCCACAACCTCTGGGGCAGGGGAGGTCCTAGCGCGTCCCATCCCGTACCTTCGGTTGCCGCCTACTACACATGATTATAAAGCATCATCGTATGCTAAGATTGCAGAAGCAAATATTGAAAATGGAAGAAGGAAGCTATAATCTATCTCTTTCATTTGTTGTTAATGGTGTTACCAGTTAGATGCTGCCAGCATGCACAGGAAATAATGTCCTCCGTCCTGAACTGCAGGTAGACCAAGGACTTGATGCCACATACTGTTATTTATGAAACTAACAGTGCACAAATACACATGTGCTAGCTTATGTTTTCTACATGCCTGTTGACTAAAGTGTTTAAAATTGCATTTTACACAAGAAAATCTTCCACCTATATCAAAAGTAATTTTCTCGCATTGAGTGAGGTATGCAATTCTGAGCATTAGCTAGTACTACTATCAATTCCAAAAATCCATATAATCTGACTGTCAAGCACATGATGATGTACATCAATTTGTAGATTTGCATGTCTTTTAATAAAACAAGGATTTCTGAGTACTGCCGATGCTATTTATTTCAAGTAGTTAGACACTGTGTTTTTTCTTTTCTGAATTAATCATTTTTACTGGTTTATCTTCCTGAATTTAAATTTTATTATATTGTTTCCATATTTTTCCATTGTTACCTCCTTCCATACTTTTCCCTCTAGAGATAGTTCTATTTCTGTATCAAAAAAACCAGGGATGAGTCTCATACTTAATCAGTGACTGGCCATTCATCTTCACTGTTATTCTAAGTAGTGAATCTTCCACAATATTCATTATCTTAGTGTTAAAACTAAGATAAAAAAAACTGCCTTTCTTTAAACATCTGACTGTCTTCAGTCTTTTTAGTTTTTATAATAGGATAAAAGAAGTTCCTGTGAAAAATCTTGGTCCTGAAATAAATATTTTTTATATTCTTTATTTTCTGTAAATTTGCCGCCTACAGAATTTTGCCTGCATTTGACATTATATTGACCTTTCTGTTGCTGAAATCCTCAGTCATACATTAATCATTTCTTATCTGGACTGTTGCTATTCCTTCTTTATAGTCTTCATAAATCTGCATTATCTCAGCTTCAGGGAGACTGAGGTATTGTAGCCAGACGGTTGTCTCTATCCAGAAAATATCTCTGCATCAGCTTCATCTTCCAGACCATTCCTCAGCTTTGCGCTTAGACTGACCTACTAATCAACCTCAAAGTGTTATTTTTTGAGATGTTTTGTCAGTGTCACTATGTTAAATTTCAGTCCAACTTCACCTAAAATTTCTCTTCTATCTTTGTATCTTCTCTGTCTCTGCTCCATAATTTAAGCTGACTACTATGGTATCATTTGAGCCAAAGGAGTTTCTCTGTCTTGGCTATCTTTAAGTAATTTTAAATCTTACATTTCTTTTTTTTCAGCATACGTTGCTTGATTTTGCTCAAATCCATCTGTGATACTGCTTTATACAGATTTGAATTTTGGAATTTGCCAGTATAAGACTACAATATAAAATGAGAAGATAATCCTCTATAATTCAATGAGTTCTTTTATTTTGTAATGATGACTTAAGCTGACACATGTGATTTAGTGTAGCTATTGTTTCTGTGGTGTCTCCAAAGTGGACTGTAATATTTGTTTTTAATTCCCCAAAAAGAACAGTGAGGGTACATTATGATTTTATATATGGAAATATAAAATCTATATCTACATCAGAAATTTGAAGATTTGTGTAGTTACATGCCAATGTATTTTAAACACATCTACTGCACTTACTTTATGAGTATTAGGCACAAGAACAGAAGATCCAAACAAGTAATATATATATGTTTTGTGATTGTGGAAGGACAATTTCAGAATCTTTAGGCCAAGTAGTGATTTTTAAAAATGAAAATTCTTTGGTAGGAAGCATGAAACAAATTGTGAGAAATGTTCCACAGAAGTAGGAAAAAATGAAAAAAAGAAATTGAATAATAATTCTGAATCCCACTATTAATATCTTTACAGGGTTTTTCTAATGCGGATATTTTTGTGACTAATTCCTGTCTGAACTGAGAAATTGACCATTTTTCTGTTCATAAAAGCAACAAAACATTCTAAGGTAATAAGAATGTGGCATTTTAGAATAAGGTTGAGTCTGTCAAAACCACCTCCTACTAATATCAAGCCTTAAATTAATCTCAGTGCTCACTTTAGGGCAAACTTGGGGAATCTCACTTTCTAACAAATCAAAAAGGATATTCCTGCTTTGATTTATTCTTTGAAAGTTTTCTTTCCATTTTTTCTACTAGCCACATTTTGAATGCCAAATAAAAAACTATAAAATCCCAAGTATGGATATTCTTTTTGATGAACTCCCCTCTGTGCCATAATAAGGTTAATTTTCATAACAAGAATAATTTATAATGTGAATTCTGTTTTTTGTTTTGTTTTGTTTTATTTTGTAAAATATTGACATGCAAATTGAAGTAGCAAATAGGTGTATTACTATAGTACTTATTTTTTTAAATAAGGGAGTTTATGAATTACTGCGTGATTTAACTTGAACAGCTGCTCTGTAGCTATTTAAACTAATAAGGAAGCTATAATCCAGGGAGCTATACTTATGAAACACCCTGGCTTTTCAATGAGGTACAAAACGTCACGTGATGTATGAAAGCTGCCAGTAGAAAAGTAATAGAGAGAATAGAAACAGAAAACAGGGACAAGGTCAAGTCTGGAACATCTCAGAGAGTTAGCAAATGACAAATGAGTGTGATAGAAGTATGAAGGAATAGATTTCTGGAAGTTTATTTGTCATTAGAATATGAGTCCTGAGTATCTGGTGAACACTCTTCAACTACAGATAGGCTGACAGCTTAAAAATCATTGTGTGTTCTTTTTTTTATAATGGCAAGGTCACCGTAACTTTTCATGTTCAAATAATCACATAACACTATGAGAATAGTTGGCTGACTCTTCTGATTAAAAGGGAGAAAGCTGAACATGATGAATTGTAAGAAAAGGAAAAAAGTACCAGAAATTAAGATTGTGTGATTTCTCTAGAGGTAGCACAATATACATTTAAATCAAGCATCAATGCAGAGGCTTGGGTGATCACCTCATTCATAAACTATCTACAGTCAGATTTAAAAAAAAAATTAAATAAGATTCTGTGAATGGAAGGAAATTTTATCTGTAATTATAACTTAGTAGGTTTAGCACAACCATTGTGGAAACGTGATGGTAATTTGGTGGCTTTTTTTCCCTATTGATAAAAAACTACCATGATTTCAAGATAAGGTTATGTATAATATCTATACATGGTAACAGAGAGAATTTTTCTAGTAAGAAAGATGGAAATAATGATAAATCGGAAAATTAAATGATAGAAGATATAAGATTTCCAGTTTACCTAAGGATTTGAATGAAAGAAACTTCTAAGTGTGGTGGAAGCAAGTGAAATGTCAAGCCCCACTGGCTTGATGAAGTTTATGGACTAACTTGGCTTGGACAGGGACACTCTTTGCCAGGTAAGGAGCTGGCTGGAGGGCCAGGCCCAGAGAGTGGTGGTGAATGAAGTTAAATCCAGCTGGTGACCAGTCACAAATGGTGTTCCCCAGGGATTGGTGCTGGGGCCTGTCTTCTTCAGTATCTTTTTTGATGACCTGGATGAGGGCACTGAGAGCACCCTCAGTAAGTTTACAGATGACACCAAGCTGGCAGGAAGTGTTGATCTGCCTGCAGGTAGCAAGGCCCTACAGAGGGATCTGGACAGGCTGGATCTCTGGGCTGAAGCCAACGGGATGAGGTTCAACAAGACCAAGTGCCGGGTCCTGCACTTTGGCCGCAACAACCCCAGGCAGTGCTACAGGCTTGGGGCAGAGTGGCTGGAAAGTTGTATGGAGGAAACGGACCTAGGGGTATTAGTCGACG
>NC_034438.1:45355474-45404766 GCF_002078875.1 Numida meleagris | reverse complement strand
TGTAGTGAGCTGGGGGTCAGCCTCTTCTCTCTTGTAACTAGTGACAGGATGAGGGGGAATGGCTTCAAGCTGCACCAGAGGAGATTTAGGCTGGACATTAGGAAATACTACTTTTCTGAAAGAGTGGTCAGGCGCTGGAACGGGCTGCCCAGGGAGGTGGTTGAGTCACCATCCCTGGAGGTGTTCAAGAAACGTTTAGACATTATGTTGAGAGACCTGGTTTAGTGGGGTTATTGGTGGTAGGTGGATGCTTGGGCTGGATGATCTTGTAGGTCTTCTCCAACCTAGCTAATTCTATGATTCTATGATTCTATAACTCTTAAGCAGTTGCTGAGCTGTATGCGTAGGTGGAAGCCTACAAACAAGTAACTGATTTCATGAGTGATCTTTCAGTGCAGAATTAAAGACATTGACTTCCTTGCACTGCCAAGGAGGGGTTTGAGGGATAACAATTGCAATTGCAAAGATACACATGATATTACAGAGAGATTTTTGAAAAAAAAAAAAGAAGAATTGCACTGAGATGCAAACAAAAGACCTGAGTAATGGTTTCAACATGAACAAAAGTCAGGATCAGAAATTATTTGTTTCCTTTTTAACTATCCCAGTTACTCACAGTGAAGGTTAAAGAACAGGCAGAACACTCTGCTACCTGTTGTTCTACTTTCACAAGTCAAAAGAAGAAGTAAATAGACCACCGATGCTGTCAGTAATGTTAATTAATGTGTTTACTACATAAGGAATTACTAAATGGTATGCTACAATAGACATGAGTAAGCTCTTCCCAGAGCCTGAGCCAACTAAGAGCCATTTAACAGCTATTAGTATATCACAGAGCCCGGTCTAATTAGCCCTACTGCGAAGCAGTGTATAGTATTTTAGGAATGATGCCATACTAATGTGGTAAGGTATGTACAACTTGAGAGTGTGAAATAACTAGATTGTTTGCAAGCTAAAACCCATGACAACACAATCATATTTACAACATGGAGCTGAGGTTGCTCAGGCAGCTGAGCTGTGAACCAGAGCATCATCTAAGAACATGATGGCATTGCCTTGTTTCAGTACAGAAGGATCAGTATGTGCAAATTAGAATTAACTTAATCAGATTCTAATTACTTCAACAGTATCCTTCAAAATTCAACTGTTTTCTAACTATAGCAAGATGATGTTGGGAATTTGGGGGAATTGAGACTGCAAAAAAGTTCTGATATTTTTCCCTCTTTTGAAACAATTGAGACTCCCCCAAAAGTGCTGTAAATCCTACTTTACTAAAATTACATGTTCTAAATTAACACTGATTTGCAAATACTTGCTATCTATATGCACATTCTTAGAAAATAGACTCCATACTCAGTGCCATTGCAAATTTTTTTTTAAATCACTTTAGAGGCTAGTATCACTCTCTGTGGAACTTACCACACTTACACAGCAGTGCAAGGCCACTAGAGCTGAGATTCTGGATACCACAAAATCAGATTGCTGAGGAGAACCTCATTCTGTACTTATAAATAAATGGATACCAGTACAAATTACGATTTTCAGGAAGTGACTTTATTTCTGTCTTGTACTAAAACAGTGATTGTGTATAGTACTTCTGCAGTGATGCAGAAGATATGAGCAGATGTTCACATTACAGGCTAATAAAAAGCAAGTAAAATTATGAAGAATCTCATTCTTCACACTGAAATAAGTTACAGACTGAGATTTTGGCTCCAAACAAAGGGTCATAAATCTTATTTCCAAAGATAAGTGTATCAAAATCTGGTGCATAGGCTGGGGGTAAGTGGGTGTCACATCCCTACCAGAGCACAGATGTCCCTTGAAGGTCTGCAGCAGAAGCAGTGTATGTGCCTGAGGAGGAAACCATGGATCCAAGTCACTGAAACACATCACAGATTCATCAGAAGTATCTGATATGCTTTATGCAGTGCTCCAAATTCAAACACCTTGCCTTAGCTGCACCTAACTTACCATATTATCTGTGTATATTGCAGTCTGAAAGTCTGTGGTGTTAATATAGTATCACCAGCAGAGCTGTGTCCATAATAGCCCTCATAAGATGCAGGTAAGCATTGCATCTCAGAGCAGCTTTCAGGCAACTATCAGCAGTGTTTGGCCTCATTAAATATCTGACTTAAAAAATTCAGTTGTGCTACTACTTGCATTTTGTACTGCTCTGTCTTGGACTGTGTGTACTGAATTGGTTTGTTTTGCTTCAGCAGTTCTCTGGTATGATAGCTGATGAACCACATGTGCTTGTGTTTCTTTCTCAAGAGATGGGGCTATTCCCATTGTGAAAGCGTCTTAGGAAACCTTCCCTTGCTTCCCAGTTACCAATTCTCAGTTGTCTCCACTCAGTGTGGCTGTTTTATGAGATGGAACTCGGTTATAAATGCTGTGGTAATGAAGTTTTAATCTGTTGCACTAGTAATAAACATCTGTGTTGTATATTCCTCTTGACAGTCCTGCGGAAACTTTACTGAAAAAAAACACAACCACTTGACAAAATCCTTATGAGACGAACAGATCACTACCAAGGACCAAGAAACCTTTTTTTTTTTCAGAGCATTATGTCACAAATGAATAGTTTTTATGCATGATATTTATTATGTCTACACTCACAGAGATTTTTGGAATATACGGACTGCACTGTCACTATTTCAGATTATATTTAAATTTGTGAAACATATTAATTTCATTTCTTCAGGAGTAACTGAATATCTGAGAACACGAGATGTAAACTTTGACTGTTCTTCCTTTTCTAATGTCACTTGACATTGTTGTTGCTTTGCAGCTGTGTGAGCACCAGTCCTGCAATTCAGAAAAACCACCTGACACCCACCAATGAATTTGAATTTCTTAGGAAGGTAAAATTCATGAATTTTAAAAACAGGGAACAAAATGGTTTTGTTCAGGATCATGCAGGCTTTGCCTGCAGCATCATACGTAAAAATAAAATCCAGCTACTGTCATATTTAATACAATTTAAAGATAATTTCTCTAGCTACACTTGCACAAAAGGAAAACATTTATATATTGTCCAGCTCACAAACAACATGGACACATCTATGTCTGGTTTATTTAATTGCTTTTCTGAAAGGGACTGTGGGAAGTCTTTTCCTTTCCTGACTGAGTGTCCCATGCAATTTAAAATATACCAACTATTTTGAATTTACTGATCTGTAAATATCTGTCCAACCCACAGCTATTGACCCTAAAGAGTTACATGTGCTTTCTCCTCCAGAGCAGGCTCATGCTGCAGTCTGTTTAAAATCTGTGTTGTGTGAGTGTCCGCAGAGGGCTGTTTTTAACAGTCTCCTCATGCATGCTCATGCTGCTAAGCATCAGGCAATTCTGCAGACTGAGCTGAAATACAGAACTGTGAGCATGGGTAGCACTAATTTTTTGTTATATCTATACATCTCAGAGAAAGCCCTAGGTTTAATTTTGCAGCTAAAGCATTTAGATGATAAGAGCTCTTCTTACAAGATGAGATTGGATAAAATATGAATGGGGATTTTTAAAAACATCTAAGAAGTTGTCAAATGAGCAGATAATGAGAGCATGGTAAAGCATAGCAAAGCAGGCTGATGCACAGAGAGGAAACAGAAGAAGGTGGGAGAGGTATGGAGATATAGGATGACACATGAGTGAGGTTGATCCAGGTTTGTCACCTACCCCAAACAGGGATGGGGCCCAGCAGCCTTCATGTTGTTTTTGTAGTAGTAACTCATCACTGCTCTTCTGGTAAGGTCCCTGAAGTCACCCTTCTCAAGGATTGTTGGTAGCTTGAACTTGAGTTGGATTTGCTTGACTCAGGACTACTGAGGATGCTCTGGGACCTAAGAACATGAATGACATGTAAGTGTAAATAGTTTAAAACTGATACTACTAAAAGAGAGGTGTCCGTGAGGGAATGCATATCATGCAGGTAACATGAAGCTTAATCAGCCAATATTTGTACAGTTGAAAATATAAAAAGAGATAAAACCATCATGAAGATAGAACAGCAATTAGCTAAATGACCCATGTTACCTTTATTGGGCCTGGGAATGGTTCCCCCCAAAAAACCCATTTGCTGCTGTTGCAATCTGGTCCTTTTTGAATGCCAGGCTGACAGATATCTGCTTGCTTGCATAGTTTTAAAAGTGTTGAGGCTTATTACAGAGCTGTGCACCTTTTGCATTCCCCATTCTGCTCTGTGAAGTGCTGCAGCTGTAAATAATTGAAGTTTACAACTTCTTCACGCCAAACATACTTCAGTTCTTAATCTTACAACTTTCAGTACAAATAAATATGTCAGCAGATACAACATTATCTATCCCATGAATTTTCAAAGAGACTCAGATGAAGGTGCAGATTCATTGAGAAAATAAACAGTTTTGTGATATCGCGTTTAGCATTGTGACAATTCTATTTCATTTTGAATAAAGCAGAAATAAAATATTTTGCATGTAGTAAATGTTCAAATGGATGTATTGTGCTATGCTAGTGTTTATTTTGTTCACATCAGAAAAATTTGATTAGCTTGTCTGGTAAATGTTACCTAACAATGACTGTGATTAATCACTTCCACATTATACACACATCTTGTAAAAAGTATATATATGTACAAAATTAACCTTGCGTGCATTACTTTTGTTTTGAAACAACGGTTTTTACAGGCTTTTCCATTTCCAAATGGAGAATAACAAAGAAGTTTTTTTTGCAGGAGGGTTTCTCTCTTTGAGAATCTTTTTAAAATTCTGTGATCTGCTTAGCTGCTAGGAATAATGAAGCTCTGTTTTTTTGGCAAATATGAAAGACACTAACCTTGAACTCATTCATACAACTATCTGCACCTGTAAGGATCTTTCAAATACACACGTGCTTTTACTATCCACCCTTAAAATGCTGATGTTTCACTACTTTGTATTAACATTACAGGATGTGCTTAACTTTCCCCAGTGAGTGTCTGTGTTAGCAGGGAATGTCACTCAGTGCACCAATAGGAATTTAAGAGAAAGATGGCTTAGAGGGCAGAGCAGTGCTGGCAAGAGCAAGGTCTGTGGTGCTGGAGCTCTCTGAGCAGGCGCAGGAGAGGGGAGGGTGCATCCTGCACCATTACATGCACTGTGTGCTCAGCAACCCCACTGTGCTCCTTGAGACATTAGCTGTGAAATAGGGATGTGGGGCTGGGTGAGCAGGACTGCTCTGTCTGGAGTGCTGACCACCATGCAGGGCAGAGGAAGTCGGCAGCTTTGCGTTGTGCAAGGGAATAGTCTATCTATCATGCAGCTTGTTCTTCATGGAGTGGGAATATTTTCTTTATTCCCTATTTAAATGAGGGAGGCTGTCAGTGTGAACTGGTGGCTGCAGAGCGTAATTACTATTAGAGTCCATCTCAAATTAGGTCATAATAATATGTGGGAAACTATCTACGTGACAACGGGCACTTTTACTTGGACGTGCTGGACTCTTGAGTTGTCCTTGATGCCTTGAAACAAATAACTTGCAAGAACAGCAGAAAGCAAAGCGCTGGGAAAAGCAGAAACTTTGAAACAGCAAGAGCATACAGAGACTTGCTTAAGCCAACTAATCAAATAACGCCATGTTGCAGCACGCCTTTCACAAATGCATAAAAGTCTGATTGTTCTATCAATAAACGAATCACTTGCCTAACCATATTGGTATTTTCTTGTGATCTCCGGCGTGCGTGCTGTGACAATAATAAACATCACAAACCTTGTAAAATACAATTGATGGTCTCCTTTAACATCTGCAGTTTGCTTAGTATTTGTGACAGCCATAATTTTATGGAATGGTAAAGGATAAATATTTTGCTAATAAATATTGGTCTAGATTTCCTCTGCTCCCAGCTTTCCCCTTCTCTGTTCCTACACTGCCACTCTAAATCTTTTTGAAGCAATCTACTATTCAGGTCCTTTTTGTTTAGGCCTAGTTTCCTGCTGAGAATCATGGAAGGAGAAGGGAGTAAGAGAGCATGATACATGGCAGACACTGTTTTGTAGGAGAATTTCTTAGATTTCTGGCATAACTATTTCTTTGCAGTAAATGTATGTTTTCCATCAGACTTTGCTCTACCATGTGGCTTAATCTTCTTGATATTTTGCCCAGTATATTTTGAGCTCAAGCTACTATTTCTTTCCTTTGCACAAGCCAATAGTATAAATGCTAGAGCAAATGATACAAACCTCAATGGAAAACACATACCTATTTCACTGGGGATATTAGTTGCCAATGGGAATAAACAGATTTTTGTCTTTGAAGAGCTCATTAGCTTCTAAGAAAAAAAAGCAAAACAAAAATTCTTTCTAACCTTGCAAATCCTTTGGGACCTGAAAACAAAATTACATTTGGTATTTTTGGAAGCCTCCTCTGACCTTGGCTTTGACAAACCTGATGAGCTGTACTTTAGCCCACACAGTTTTAGATGCTTGCAGTTAATTTAGAAGATATCCATTAGTGCTTGTATCCAAACTGAGAAAGAGTGTTGATTTTGAAAACAACTGCCTCATCTTCCCTGATGAGCTCTACTAGTTCATCCCCACTGCCAGCTCTGCCGTACAATTTGAATACTTACCTTTCCCTCATGACTGGCTAAAAAAGTATTTGTTTGAACAAGGCATACATCAATATTTGTGAAAATCCTATCCCCACACAGAAATGCAGTAGATACAATAGATGCAAATCTCCACTTTCACAACAGAGTCTCACTTTCTCAATTTCCATTAAAAAAAAAAAAAAGGCAACTAGAAAGACAGTTTGGGTCAAATATCATGATTCCTGCTTGAGATAAACTGTTGTTGAAATCAAGAGGAATTGTTCAAGAAAACACCAGGAGCACTAGTGTGTGTCTTTTCCCAGGAGGCAGTCACGTCCTGCTAGTAGCCTTGTCTGCAGACTGAACTTTAGGGAAAATTGTAAAGAGCCATTTCAAATCATACATACCTAGGAACAGAAGCCAATTTACAAACTGAGAAAGAACTTGCTGGTAAACAGCTGTCATGGTTTTATGATTTTTGTTATCGGTATTCCACATTGTAACATCATGTAAAGCACTGGGAGTTAAAAAGTTAATGTGTCAGTTCTGTGGACTGCCGATTTTCTAGGTACTTGGTTCTCAGAAGAGAAGAAGTACATACCCTAAAGGACTTTGTGTTCACAGGGAAAGATAAAACTGCTCACAAGTCATGAGACGCTCTCTTTTTTTTTGCTGCTCGTCTTGGCAGTGTGTGTTCCCCGGCCATCTCTCCTTCAGTTTAAGAGTAAGGCCTTTGCTTTTGGACACTCACTGTCTCTCATTTTATTTGATTTATTAGTCTCAATTCCAATTATATTGTATTATATTGTGTTATCTTGCATTCCAATATCATATTTAGTTAATTAACTTTCCTCCTCAGATCCTTTGTTTTTAGGCCCATCTCCCATCTCCCTACCCTTCCCCCTTTTCCCCTTTCCCAGGGCATGGGTTTGTGAGCCCCTTGCCCAGAACTGGGCCGAACTGGCCCGTGAACTGCAGGCGCACCTCCACCCCCTCCCTCTTTTTTGGGCCGGTGGGCATGCTCTCCCCCTGTCACAGACACAGGCAGATCTAGAGATAACTCTGTGACATATTGGACATATTGGAAAAAGATGGGAAAAGCTATTTAATAATTGGAGATCAATTTTACTGATTTCATACCACTTGAAATATTGGCTTTGTCATGAAGAGTACCATGTAGAATAAATCAGAGTTAAGTTTATATGGAATTATTTTCATACAAAATGTATGCATGTGAACTTTGAAAGGCTTTTAAATTAATTAAAATTTCCAGACTTGTAAATGCAAACCTTTGCATAAATTCTATATACATATATTAAATTTGAATATATTACTAAGTCAAATAAATCACATTTTCAGATGGATTTAAAAAGGCATCAAGGGTGACTGATAACATATTTGAATCTTAATTCAACTTTTATAATCTATGCTACATAGTAATCATAACACCTGAGTTGATCACAGTTATATATATGTAAATTACTTTTTTGATCTAAGGGATTAGTACTGAAATATTCATGAGTTGCAAGCTCTAACAAGTAAAAAAATATTTTATTTATCAGCGGAACTGATCAGTTGTCATGTCTTTAGATTTTTTGTTATCGGCATTCCACATCATAACATCATGTAGAGCACTGGGAATTAATCAGTTAATGCTCCAGTTCCATGGATTGTCCATAGTTCCAGGTATACCTGTCTCAGAAGAGAAGAATAACTGCATACCACGGAGTACTCTTCACTGCTCTGTTTCCGTTTACCATTCAGAGAGAAAGATAAAACTGTTCACAGGTCATGAGACATCCCCTTTTATCCCTTTTGGCTCATTGGCAGTGTGTGCTGCCTAGCTGTCTCGTTTTCAGCATTAGAAGGCTTTGGACACAGTCTCTCTCTTTTTATTTGATTTATTAGCTTCAATCCGAATTATATTGTATTATATAGTTGTCAGTAGTTTATGGGCTGGTTTGGCCTGTTTCCATATCTAATGGGGCAGGGGAACCCACATACCCATGCTCTGGGAAAGGGGGAAAAGAGGAAAGGGTATGGAGATGGGCCTAAAAACAAAGCAGCAGCAACAATTTGAGGAGGAAAGATAATTTACTAAAAAAAGATAGCGGAATGCAAGATTACACAATATAATACAATATCATACAGTATAATTGGAATTGAGGCTAATAAATAAAATAAAATGAGAGAGAGTGTGTCCAAAAACTGAAGGCCTTACTCTAATGCCGAAGGCGAGACTGCTAGCTGGAATGAGCAGGAAGGGGAAAGAGGGCATCTCGTGATATGTGAACAGATTTATCTTTCCCTCTGAACGGAAAATAGAAATAGAACAACGCAAAGTCCTCTGGGTTACATAGTTCTTCTCTTCTGAGAACCAGGTACCCAGAAAATATCGACGATCCATGGAACTGGAGCATTAACTCTTGAACTCCCAGTGCACTACATGATGTTATGATGTAGAACACTGATAAAAATCGTAAAACCATGACAATATTGTTATCTTTCATTCCAATATTTTATGTAGTAAATTAACTTTTCCTCCTCAGATTGTTATCGCTGTTTTGTTTTTAGGCCCTTATTCCTACCCTTTCCCCTTTTACTCTTCCCCCTTTCCTGGGGCATGAGTCCATGGTTCCCCCCACCCCATTAGTCATGGATCCAAGCCGAACCAGCCCATAAATGGTTGACATCAGTGAATATAGCTTCAGATTTTTTTTTTTTTGAGGTGTGAAATGACTGTGCGTATCGTAACTATTTTTGCTCCAAGAACAAAGATACAGCAACCTCAAGATTTAGATTTCTGCCACTGTCATCTCTATGTCTTCTACCTTAGATGCTCAGTCTCTGCTTTAAATAACATTTTAAACTAAAACTTCTACAGTACAGTACAGAAGATTGTGAATACTGTCTTACTTTATTGTCAGCTACTATTTGCTCAATTCTGGTGCACAGCCTTTCTCCTCACACAAGCATATGATGATTTTTTATGTTTGTGGTTTCATCCTTACTGTGAGAATATCTCAGCAACTCTTTCTCTTTGGATGTACTGCCGTTGGTTGTTATTGAGAAGACTGCATTGGTGACTGCAAAAGGAACAAGATCATTTTTGTTAATGGCAGAAAAAAAAAGATGAGGAGGTCTTGCCTACCAGTTTTGAACTACATTTTATTCAGTAGTTCTGTTTTTCTTCTGTGTTTCCTTCAAGACAGAGACATGACTGTTTTCAGATTTAGCAATTAGCTCACTAACAGCTCAGGGTCATCATGAGGGAGAACCCATGGCTCTTTTATATGTCCACACAACAAAGTAGTCAAACATGTAGTTTTTAGACTGAGCAACCCTTCCACTTGTGTGAAAAAGTTATTTACCCTTCAGAAAAATATTCAGCATCTTACAGCATGCATCTATGTATATGCAAAAGAAGGTCACTCTACAACACTAAAAATCTTAACAAAATACAATAAATACAAATGAGTATTTGTTTGCAACCCCTCATCAAGTTTACATGCTTCTGAAAAAATACAGTGATTTCATGTGTACTATAGCTCCAATAGTCTTTATTTGGAGTCAAAATGAGAATTGGAATATCTTGTACAAAAATTTCATTCCAACAATAAAATTTCTTTAGTTGCATAAATAAAAAGAGTGTAATGTAAAGGCAGTGTCACTATGCAGTGAGGACAGAATTAAAAAGGGAGAACAGTAGAAGCATATCTCAAATTTGAATCAATATTTGACCTTTCCAGACCAATGCTAAAATTGAATTCAAAGGCCAAGGCTGCGTGAACTGGCAGCATAATATGGATCTAGAAATTATGATGTCAAACGTGGAGACAGGATTTTGCTACTTTACTGCCTCTGAGTCAGAAGAACTTCATAACCTTCATTACAGAATCATGAAAAACCCTCACAAAGGTATAACAGATCTGATAGGAAGGACTTTATGATAGAAAGTGAAAATATAACTCAAATCACTTTTTTTGCATGATTTTTTAATATTGCTACAACTTGGTGAATTACAAAGCAAGTTTGCCTTGCTAAAATGAGGGCTTATCTGATAGAAGCAGAAAAAAAATGAATAAAACTCATTGGATTATTAATTGTAGAAATACACTAAGACTGCTGTGAGTGCAGCAGATGCTATCCCAAGCCTTACTGAGTAAAGTTGTTTCCAGCAGTGATCAAGAAACACTGCTGCTGTTTTATTCTACAGTGATAAGAAAGATGGATTTAAAATGAAATAACTGATAAAAATGGATTTTTTGGACAAACTGAATGAAAAAAAGGCCTTATAAATACATAAGGTTTCTAACAAAAGAGAAAATATATATAAATCTTCAGTATCCTTCAGCAAAACACTTCTCATCAGAGAAGCTATAGAACTATAGCTATAGCCCTGTGGAAAACTTTCCAACAGGAATAGTAATGGGAAAATAAGACTACTGAAATAAGTGATGGTTCTTCATCAACTTGTGGATGACATTACCTGACAATGTTAGCAGATGGCAAGATTCATTAGGATCTTCCTGGTGCTGTGCTTTTCAGGGTATAGATACCTATTCTTGCCTGCTACTAACAGTGTAGTCAGGGAATTTGTATTTGCCCCTTGTAAATACTCTAGTAAACTTCTTTCTTCATACAATGAGGCACTTCAAAATGAGAAAGAATTTCTAGTTTGGAGGTCTTTATGTAAAGATATGGAATCTAAAATTGCAAAACCAGTAAGCCTGTGTGAGGAATTTTCTCCAGGATCTCACTCAGCCCATGGTACTTTAGCATCTGCTATTTAGCATCACTGGAAGTCTTCCGGTGATGTGGGAAGACATTTACAATTCACAGAGGTTTTGGAAAGAGTGAGTTAAAAACAAAAAAAAAAGGAAAAAAAAAAAGATGTCCTCCCATCAAATGGACCTGACTTACCCACAACACAGAAAAGTGACAAATGGGAAAGACAGAGGCTCTGAAGCAATAGCAAACTCAGTTGGGACTGAAGCTAACCTATCTCCAAAATCAGTAGATTAAAGAATACCTTAAGGTGTTTGCATGTTTCCTGAGCCTGAACATAATTTCTTTCATACTTGAAATATTTATTAAAAACATTTTCCTCTTAAGACATAGCAGTGAAAGTATAAAAATACAAAGGTTCCAGATGATCTCCATTCTCTACCAAATGAAGAAAGAACAGCTGCAAAAGCCTTAACATTTCCCCACCATGTTCTGAGCCTCCAATCCTGCAGGTAGACCCCATTGATAATCCCTACTGAAGTCTGAAGTTCTGTTATTATCCATTGGTGTACTGTGTGTATATAAACCTAATAAATTTTTATTGTATGGCTAGAAATACTCATCTTTGTGGAATGACGAGTTTGTTTCTTGAGTCATGCATTTTTTAGTGAGTTTATATAACCTTAACAACATGATTCAACAGTAGTTTGGTTTGTGGTTATTGCACTGTGACATCTTTTTTGCACATAGTAGAAGTAATATACCTTAGTTACCCTCTTACAAAAGTAAAATAAAAATGTGAACAGGTTAATATCCATCTGAATCACCTTCCCTTTTATTATGAAGATTCTTAATAAACAGGTTGCATTAGAATCTCTGCCACTTTTTGAGCTGCTGCTGCTTCTTTTCCAGCTCGGCAACTCCAGGAATGTCAAATGCTGATGCTCCAAGTTCCATGCTCCAAGAATTTGCTAATTCTGTTTACCCTCTGCATGCACTGTATCTCTTCTCATTTGGGTGTTGGGAGTAGTTGGAAGTAGTCTAAAAGTTTAATATAAGATCTTAGTTTCAGCTACAGATTTTTAGCTTTTACATTCACGACAAAGACCAGCACAGACATCACTTGTAAACTGGTGGTACATTTTAAGTACACTAATTGCATTGCTCCAGTTACATACTTTACCTACATTATTAACCCGATCTCCACAGTTTTGCTGAATTTCCACTGTATATTCACAGCATTTGATTAATAATTTATGGTGTCAGGTGTGGAACTGCATGGGTTCGAATTGTCCTGCGTAGATTATATAGCTGAAATCCCAGGCCATTTTTGAAATGGCTGATGAACTTCTCTTGCAGCAGTAGGTTACTGAAGGTATTTATTTCAGAGAGTTTCAATTTGCAATTTGATAAGATTATTTTATTTAAAATAAATATTTAAAATTCAGAAATTTAGATGAATAAAATTCTTCTATTTGAGGAGAAATATTGATCTAGCGTGAAGAAACTTACAGCCCTGGGCAACTCTAGTACTAATATGAATACTATGATTACTGACTCATCAGAACAAGCTCAAAACTTCATCATTTCAGTTAGCAGCAATCAAAGAACTAATTAAGGTCATCATGGACTCTGCATATTTAATGGATCAACGACTAAATGGAGATCAGTGAGAAGTGGTGTCTCTCAGGGTTCTGTACTGGCACCTGTGTGCTTCATCTACGACATTGCTAGGCCTCAGTAAGTTTGAAGATGACATCAAGCTGTGTGGTGCTGTTGACAGGCCTGAGGAACAGGATGCCATTCAGACAGACATAGACAGGTTCAAGCAGTGGGACCAGATGAATTTCATGAGGTTCAACAAATCCAAGTGCAAGGTCTTACATGTGGGTTGCAGCAACCCCCATGATCAAGACAAGCTGGGGGATGAATGAATTGAGCACAGCCCTGCTGAATAGAACTTGGGGTTACTGGTAGATGGAAACCTAGACATGAGCCTGCAGTGTGCCCTCCCAGCCCAGAAAGCCAACCATATCCTGGGCTGCATCAAAATAACTGTGCCCAGCAGACCCAGGGAGGAGATCCTGCCCCTCTGCTCTGCGCTGGTGAGACTTCACCTGGAGTACTGCATCCATATGTGGAGTTCTGAGTACAGAAGACACATGGAGCTGCTGGAGAGTGTCCAGATGAGGGACACAAAAATGATTCAAGGGATGGAACACCTCCCCCCTGTGAGAACAGGCTGAGAGAGCTGGGGCTGTTCAGCCTGGAGAAGAGAAGGCTCTGGGGAAGCCTGATAGAGGCCTTTCAGTGTCTAAAGGGGGCTATAAGAAAGAAGGGGACAGACCCTTTGTCAGGGTCTCTTGTGACAGGACAAGGGGAAATGCTTTTAGACTAAAAGAGGGTGGATTTTGGTTAGATATAAGGAAAAAGTTTTTAGTGAAGCACTGGAACATGTTGCCCAGAGATATGGTGGATGTCCCACCCCTGGAGACATTCAAGGTCAGGCTGGACAGGGCTCTGAGCAACCTGATTGAGCTGTAGGTTTCCCTGTTCATTGCAGGGAAGAAGGACTATATGAACTTTAAGAGTCCATTCCAACTCAAACAATTCTATGATTATTGTGTTATTCAGTGTGTCATTCCCCGGATCTTGCATTAAATTCAGAACTGCAAGAAAAAAGTATACAGAATCTATATTCTATATGAGTTCTAATTAGAAGTCACACTAATGCATAATGATTAAGGACTTTGTTGTTATAGTTTGGACCACTTTCTGATACAGACTGGCTATAAAAGGCCTTGAGGGAGGACTTTTTGCTGCCTATCAAGTCATTGTTAAACTGTTGTGCTCGCAGCTATAAGTGCAACGCCACCTAATAATCCTTTTCAAGATTTAGCATAGCTGCATACTAAAGTAAATATTGCAGGAGATAGCTAGAGTGTTAGCGACAAAGACTCTGGTAAAGACTTTCTTATGCCATGACTGTTCAAGAAAAAATACATGAGCTTTTTTTTCCATGACATCTGTAACATCTCAGTGAGTAAGTAGTTCCAAGTAATTGTCTACTCCAGGGTTTGGCTGAGTGTTTCATGATGAAGAATTTTTGTTATACTTGGATAAACTCATTAAAACTCAGACTTGACTTTTGGCTTGCGAAGAAGTAGGCTGGCTTCAGAAAGGACAAATATTTTCTTGGCTTTAGTGTAGGACATTATCTCTTGGTGAGACTCTAGAAGCACTAGGGGAGTTTCAAACTGATAAATACATCAAACAGACAAGTTACTTTAGATCAATGAAAATTACTGGGAGAAAGCAAGACACCACTTTAGTCATTGTTAAATATCGTGAAAACTTGCTTAGATTAGACTTCTTTCTGCACTGACAAATTCTGTATTAACTTGATATCATACATTCCTTCTTTGAAAGCACTTGCAGACAGAGCAAAAAAAGTTGAAATCCTTGATACTCTGATGTTTTATACTATGTAGCATGCCACTGCACTGATGGTTATTGTTTGTTAGCTAGTTAAAGATAAATGAGAATTGTGTGAAAACTCCTGCCATTGATGCTATTTGAACAAAATGGATTATAACATCATGATAGATAAAAGCCCATTTTAAAGTAACCTTGTAGTAACCTTTTCATTTAATTGTGTACTTATTGACAAAGAACAATCTTCTGAGTCTTCCACTCTTGTTTTTAAGGCAATTTGTGATATTGATAAATATCATAACATAAACAGTGCTCATATCTGTTACTCATCTTCACATTACAGTTTACAAGGTGGGGTAGAAGTTGTTTCCTCTTTTACTTAAAGCACGTATGCAGGTAAGTTCATTGTGAACAAAAATAAGGAGAATAAAAGCAATCCTTTTAAAAATTCATCAGAAGAGCTAAGAGAGTTGTCCTTGTTACAAGGGGTGCCTGTAAATGTGGACAGTGCCCCAGAGCTTTCAGCTGAGGATTACAGCTGAAAGCTGTTAGCAAAAGTTTCACGTAAAGCTTCTGTCAATGGTTTATGGGAGTTCGGCCCGGTTCCGTGACAAAGGGGACGGGGGACCCACGGGCCCATACCCCGGGAAAAGGGAAAAGGGGAAAAGGGTAAGGAGATGGTCCTGAGAGCAAAGAACAGCGGCAACAATCTGAGGAGAAACAAACTAATTTACTAAATAAAATATCGGACTGCAAAACAACACACTATAATACAATATAATTACAATTTAAGCTGATAAATCCAATACAGAGAGACAGAATGTCCCAAAATCAAGGTAGGCCTTACTCTACTGCCGACAATAAGATGGCTGGAGAGCGAGGTGCTGCCAAGACGAGAGACGGGCAGAAAAAGGGACGAGGTCTCGTGATCTGCAAGTTTTTATACTGCGAGCTTTTATCTTTTCCCTCCGGCTGGAAAATGGTAACAGAGGAGCAAAGTACCGTGGGGAATGTAGTAGTCCTCTTCTGAGAACCAGGTATATCCACTACATGATGTTATGATGTGGAGTACCAATAACCGAAAATCATAAAACCATGACAGTTTCTCTCAAAAGAGGGCTATGACAGCAAGTGAGAATATCCTCATTAGTCCAGCTACTGCTAACTGTTTTAGTCATGAATAACTGGAAACAAAGAATTTTTACAAGAAATGCTTTTCATAATATAAAATTCCAGGTGGGATTCTTATAGAGTTTTGTGAAGATGTTAAACATTGTAAATGAAATCCCTAAGAAATTTTTGTTTTTCACAAAAGGAAATCCAATTCAACAATCATAAGGTGTAATCATTACAAAGATAATCCTGGCAGGCTTGACAAAGAATAAAGATTTATTCCACGCCCTCTGATCCTTGATGTGCCTCTCGTTTGCATACCTGTAACCTGTCTTTACTGTGCCTACAGTAAGATTACAGGGCACAGTCCTCTGACATAAGTTTTCTAGTACAACACTGAGGGACTCTTCAGTCCTTTCTATATGAGATTAGCCGGGGTTGCCTGAGTGCAGTCCTACAGCTGCATGATATCGTTTGTTGCTACGTATGTTTTCCAGCTTCTTTCTCTGTTTTTCTGCTTGTCCCTTTTAGGAGCAAATCCTGATTCCAGAGTGTTATACTCTCATTTATTTGGCTTATTCTAGTATTATGTCTTGTTGTCCCAGTTGTTACTACAGTTTTTCTCTCATTGTTCCTACAAGGACTGTTTCTATTTCTTTTTTTTTTTTTTTTTTCTGTTCTCTTATTTGTTCCTCACGTTGCTCAGGGAGCCCTCTTCTTTTTGCCAAAGAAGGTAAATCTCCATGTGACCCTTCTTCCTTACAGCCTTCTGTTATCATTTCTTGCCTGGTATTCTCCTGACTTTTGCTCCCTGGAAACCTCAAGGCATCCTTACTAATTTTATTTATCCAATATATTTGTCAGTTGAGGAAAAGGAACCAAGACATTGTGGTTGTGCAAAGATGCATCCATCTGTAGTATGGACAGTCCTTTTACTTACTGTACAGCAATGACTCGTGTTCCTCCAGTCAGTACTGGCATCAGTATTATTTAACTTTATTGTTAATGACATGGATTGAGTGCACCCTTAGCAAATTGTCAGATGACAGCAAGCTGAATGGTGCAGTTGACACTTCAGAGGGAAATTATGCTATTCTGATGGACCTTGACAGGCTTGAGTGATGTGCCTTTGTAAATTTCATAAAGTTCAGCAAGGCAGCATGGAAGGTCCTGTACCTGTCATGGCAATCCCTAACATCAGTATAATGACAGAATCACAGAATCACCACATTTTGAGAAGAATTCCAAGATCATCTAGTCCAACCATCCACATACCACCAATATTTCCCCATGAAACCATGTCCCTTAGTACAACAATGGTGTGATGAATAGATTGAAAATGGCTTTGTAGAGGATTTGGGGATACTGATGGATGAAAAGCTTGTCATGAGCCAGCAATATGTTCTTGTAGCTTAGAAAGCCAATCATATCCTGGGCTGCATCAAAAGAAGTGTGACCAGCAGGTCAAAGGAGGTGATTCTCTCCTTTTACAATTACAAAATCCCAGTTGGAGTACTGTGTTGAGCTCCAGGGCCCCTAGCATAAGAAGGATATGGACATGCTGGAGTGATTCCAGAGGAGAGCCATGAGGATGATGGAGCAGTTCTTCTATGAAGAAAAGCTGAGGGGGTGTTCAGCTTGGAGAGGAGAAGTCTGCAGGGAGACCATATTGTGACCTTTCACTATTTAAAGGAGGCCTAAAGGAAAGCTGAAGAGCGAGTGTAATGATAGGGGTGAGAGTTTTAAACTAAAAGAAGGAAGGTTTAGACATTATGAAGAAATTCTTTACTCAGAGGGTGATGAGGCACTGCAATAGATTTCTCTGAAAAGCTGCGGATGCCCCATCCCTGGAGGAGTTCCAAGGCCAGGCTGGATGGTGGTTTTGGGCAGCCTGATCTAGTGGAAGATGTCCCTGTCCATGGCAGAGTGGATGGAACTAAATGATCAACCAGATGATGATCAAAACAGCATTTTATGATTATATGATGTGCTTATGGGTTTGTCATTATGCTTGGGTAGTGTTCCCAAATTCCTAGATGAATAAAAGGATCTCAAAGCATAACCCTCTACTCTCAGGCAACCTCCCTGGAGCGGCATTTGAAGCCACTGAAGCTAATAAACAATTCTCTATGGTCATGTTGAAGTAAAACAATCTTTATTGCTAGAGGACAAAAAACAATTTTTCAAGGTGTTCATTCCACACACTATTTCATGTCTGCTCATCATTTTCCTGTTGTAGTTCTTTGGCTTCCTGATACTTCCTGATTTGTTTTGCTGTTGCAGTTCTAAATTATTTATATATACATATATATATATATGAGATACCCATTAACTTTTTGTTTTGTTTTGTTTTTATGCTTAAGGCTATATATTTTCTATATGCATTATGGAAAATTCTGATAATTTCAAGAAGCACTCAGCTGGAATGAGTGGCTCTAACTACTAAATTTGATCTCATACTGTTGAGCTTTTAGCCCTGTTTTTTAAGTACCCCATTCATAGCACGCAATTAATTATAATTATTATCTTTTGATATTACTTCTTTTTTCCATCAGATTTCCTCAGAGATACAGTGTGATCTAGAACAGACTCCCCAGGACAGTAGTCACAGCACCATGCCTAACAGAGTTCAAGAGCCATCTGGACAACGCTCTCAGATGTAGAGTCTGATTTTTGGGTGGTCCTGCGTGGAGACAAGAGTTGGACTTGATGATTATTGTGGGTGCTTTCCAACTTGGGATATTCTATGATTCTATGATGTACCAGGATATTGTTCATTGCTGTGATCCCACCCTAACCACCCACTATTGTAAAAAAATGTGCTTTACAGTTTTAAAAATAATTCGGACATGTCTCTCCAGTGAAAGAGTAAACTCTCTCCAAATGCCAACATTTCAGTTTCACATACAGTTGTAAACTTGTATCTGTGACTAGGTTTTTTCTATAGACCTCAATTCTGAATACATTTTAGGGAGTGTAATGGAGAAATGATAAAACAGCTCAGCTGTGTTACCAAGCAGTGGCTGAGGCACCCCTCAGAGCAGCAGGGGAATAGAAACAGAAGGTTAGAAAGACATGGACAAAACCAGAAATACAGATGAAAGCAAAAAGATGATGAGGAGATTTATAACTACCGTTACAGAGCTTGACTTGTACAGCAAAAAAACCTGACTTGTACAGCAAAAATCTCACTTCTCTTTGAGGGTGTACCATGAAAAGAAGCTTGTATTGTATTAACAAATTTCTTCTCTGTTCTAGATTGCATAATCCTGAGGTTGGGGATACCAGAATAATGGTTTCCAAGGAAATTTAATTGGGGTTCAATTAACATGAATATAATGTAGAATTTCCAAGGAGGGTAACATAGCATAGCATTAACAACAGCATTTTTGGAGGCAGACAGTAGTGAGATTATTTGCTTTCAATTGGGTTAGATTAAATGAGATCATAGAACCAGGTGATCTGTACAGTTTACTCCAGCAAATACATAGCACACACCTCATTCACAAGATACTAAGAACTCTTTGTTACGATTCTCACTTTCACGCTTAGAGCAAAAGAGGGAAAATCGAAATCTATCATATGTCTCTGCGCCTCTTTGTCTGCATAATGTTTACTCTTAAATGGAGTATTTTCCTGGAATACAATGTACCAACACTGACCTATATCACTTAGTCATTGTGGAATGCATTCCCTATGAAACTACAAAAGTATACTGTATAGTTAGCTCCTATGCTTACAGCAGTTTTAAATTCATGAGAGTTTTCTTTGGGATTAGAACCAAAATCTGTCAACAAATTTCCATAGGGATTGCTGGATGCTTTCATATGCGTCCTAAATAGTTGTACTTTTTTAAAGCCAAGGAAACAAAATATTTTTAAGTACTTTTTCTTCAAATGTGCTGCTGGTGAAGAAAGGCATGAGGAAATACTGAGTAGAAACTGAACTGTGGTGAAAGAGCCTCCTGTTGAACAGAATAATTCATCAATTCCAACAGCAGCAGAATGTAAACGAAAACATGACCTGAATCAGAAGTTGAAAAAAAGAGAAGTTAAGCTTGTTAGAAATGCTTCTGTCAGATTTTTGTCATAGTTTTGTCTTTATAGTATATATTTAATGCTGTAGGTATGTTCTCAAAATAATAATAATAATAAAACTGTAGTAGACATTAAAGCAATTCTTGAAGAAACAATAGAAGTTTAATAGAAACCATCTGTTAAGATGCTCAGACTCGAGGCCACTGCTTTAGTTGGTTATTTTGATATTTTTCAGTGATTTTTTAACAATAAATTCTTTGCAAAAATATGCTATTTAAATAAACTCTAAATTAAATATCTGTGTTTCCCCATTTTAAGGGGGAAACATTTCAATCACATCATATCTTTATTTACTACTTTTTCTTTTATCCATGGCAATCAGCTCCTCCCAGAACTATTCGCTACAATGTGTTTTACAAAGTCTTAATGTTAAAACTTTCTTGTAAGCAGGGCATGGTGAATTGAAGGATGTCATTCATATTTTGCAGTAGCCCTCTTTTTCTTCCCTGTTTTTTAACAATAAACTCAGCGCTCAATAAGCTGTTAGAGAGGCAAATGCAGTCAGAAGTCTCTAAGGTGATAAACTCTGTGATGATCAATAAATAAAACATTTTTATTAAAGTAAACCAGTAATAGTAAAAAAACCAACTTTTTTTTTTCCAACATATGATTCTTCACTTTGTACTTTCCTTCACTTAGAGGCCATCTCCGTATACAGGACTGAGGTGTAGGACGCTGTCCTCTGAGACATTCCTCAGCTATGTGGTTTCAGTTGTGCTAGCAACATTACTGTCACAGCTAGAAAAGTTAGCACAGGTGAAATGCCAGAACATTTTCTTGCTTCACAAAGGTTTTGCACATGTGCCATTTCACAAAAAGGAATTTTGTGCTTTCTTGATTATTAGGAATTCCAGAACAAGCTCACGTAATGCTGACTCTTGAGTGGTTGACATGAGCTGCATTATTGGCAGCATATGGAGGCAGTAAATCCAACAGTGGGAAAGAAATTAAATGTAGCTACTGAGAAATGAGCAGATCAAGGGAGTAGAGGTAATTTGACTGTAGCTTTATGGGCCTAACTGAGAGAGGGGTTGAACTGCTGATCAGCTTGAAACACATGAGCAGAAATTGCAACTCTTTCACAGCCTATGTGATTTGTCTGGTTTTGTGCTGTGCCTGACATTGGTTCAAGGATTTTCACTGCCATTCTGGTATAAGAGCATGTTCTTTGCCTACATCTATGCTTCAGATCTGGACAGAAATTTAATTTCTTGTATAACATTATTTATGCTCTTGCATCCATAACAGAACTACGATTTTAAGATATTACAGTTAAAAGTAGGCTCTAGTTTGATTACAAAAGTAATGTTCAAAGCAAAAACCTTATGTTTTATAGATTATCAGTAACCTAGATGTTGTGCTTGTGAAGACATACATATGTGACTTTTAGTTTGTGTTAATACAATGTAATTTTAGTAAGTAGATTGTGAAATTCTTGTAATGTTCACTCAAGTAAATATGTAGCTGTAGAGCTCCCTCTAGCAGAATTTATCAATGACCAGACACTTTATCCACTGTATCCTCTGAATTGTGAAACGGCTTTTTTCCTCATTTTGTTAAGATACAGTGCTCCATATAGATGCTTTTTCAGCTGTTAAAGCTATATATTCTGGGAATCAAACCTCTGAAAGAGATCTAAGTGGTATTATTTTGATCAAAGTCCTGAGAGAGGAGAAAAAAATACTTTTTTCTTGAAAAGATATAAGTAGGTTTCTAAAAGGAAGTTCACAGACATCTGCAACCTCTCCTGAACAAATCAAATCTTCTTGAAAAATATAACAAGTACATTAAAACACATACCACAAAAAATCAATAGATGATTCTTCTACAGTGCATATAAAATCAGAAGTTGTTCTTCAGAAACTTGTAATCAGTAAATTGGGAATGTACATTAACTAAAGAAAAGTGAGTTCAAGTTTTTCTATGACAGTTGATTTTATGTAAAATAAAAGATCTAATAAACTTCCATTTTTCACTAGGATGAAAATGCATTAATCTCACCATGAATCTTGACTGTAGCACCCTTTTTTCAAGTGACAGTAATTCGCGTCTGTAATAATTTTTTGTTACTTATCTTCATTACATTTTCCTCTTCTATGATTTGCATTGATTAAGATAATATGATGCAGTTATTTTTCTTTTTTTTTTCTGGCAATCACCACTTTCTTGCTACTTTATTTCTTATACAATATAAATATATCAATTCTTTTGATTAACTAAATTTCTAAGACAATACTCTGTTGAAAGAGTAGGAAATAAAAACAAACAAAAAACAAAAGTGTAATAAAAGTATCATGATTAATTTTGATCAATGTCACCCTGAGGTTCTGAGGAACAGAAACTGAGCAGTAATTAAAATATAACTGCGTCTACTGAACAACTAGCAGCTCATGTTTGAATTCTCCATAAAACGGATTGTTTGTTTTTTTTTTTAAGATAAAGCCCCCATATCCCTAGAGCTTTGTCAACGGTTTACAGGCATCTGGCCCGGTTCCGTGACAAAGGGGACAGGGAACCCATGGGCCCATGCCCTGGGAAAAGGGAAAAAGGGTAAGGAGATGGCCCTGAGAGCAAAGAACAGTGGCAACAATCTGAGGAGAAACAAACTAATTTACTAAATAAGATATCGGAATGCAAAACAACACACTATAATACAATATAATTACAATTTAAGCTGATAAATCCAATACAGAGAGACAGAATGTCCCAAAATCAAGGTAGGCCTTACTCTACTACCGACGATAAGACAGCTGGAGAGCGAGGTGCTGCCAAGACGAGAGACGGGCAGAAAAAGGGACGAGGTCTCATGATCTGTGAGTTTTTATCTTTTCCCTTTGGCCGGAAATGGTAACAGAGGAGCAAAGTACCGTGGGGAATGTAGTAGTCCTTCTCTTCTGAGAACCAGGTACATTCACTGCATGATGTTATGATGTGGAATACCAATAACCAAAAATCATAAAACCATGACAAGCTTTAATATCTATTGCTGGCCTACTGTGACTGCCATATTCATTTGTCTAAAAACAATGACAGCATTTTCTTTCTTAAACAATACAAACTACTGATAGATGTTAGAAAATCAAACTCTGCCAGCTACTGAAAGATGTTACAGATTTTAAATTAATCATGTAAAAGATGAAGGAGGGATTCATATGATTTAGATTGATCATTTAATGGCTATTTTTCCTTTAACTGAAACACTGCTTTGGAAGAGAATTTGCAGAAGTCTGTCACAATGGCTTAAACGCATTAAAATAGCATGTCTTGCAAAGCTCCATTGGCTCCTAAAGCAGGATCAAAAGTTTGGTAGGCTTCAAGGGAGCAGGTATGACGGAGACCCATTGTAGAAACCTTGCATTTCTCATAACCATTAAAGGGAAAATTATGTTCTCTCTTTCTAGCATTTTTCTCTCATACCATTTTAATTTCTCTCCTCATTCATTCATCAGCTTTGCTTGTATTTATGAGTCACAGTTCTTCACAGAAGAGACACTTGATTTTGTGTACTGGCAAGAATTCAAGAGAGGAACAAAAGTAAGAAGAGAAAAATTATGGTGTGTTAATATGAACAAAATGACAGCCCACACTGACAGCCAGATCTGAACTGCACATTTGTGTTTGTTCTACAAATGCAGCCAATCTCCTGTGCGCTTGGGATTAAATAGTATGCTAAAATATCATCTGCAGGGCAGAAATGAGGAGAAAGACTTAGCCCTCTAGGTATGTTTTTCTTGACTGAGGCAGTTGTCCTTCTCACTAGATTTTTCATAGGCCAAAATGGAGAACAGGAAGAACAACTTGCTTGTTTAGCACATTTCCACTACTGAGATGGCCATTTCATAGGTCAGGAGGGACAGTTAGAGGAAGAGCTTGCTTATTTGGCCAGTTTCCACATAATTTCCTGCAGTCAAACCATGTCCCTTCTTGCTTTAGCTGTGCCTTCTTCTGTTTTTCTTTTTCTTTTTTTTTTTTTTTTATCATACACAGAAGCCATAATAAAGGAGTATATAAACTATATGATCATCCTATCCTAGTACATAAGGATATGTATTTTTCTTGGGCATTAAAGCTTAAACTTCATGGCCTGAGGTAACAAAGGAATAAAAACTGATCTACCTTTATATAAACATCAGGTGGAAAACAGGTATCAATAAAGCCTTTATATAGACTGTGAAACATCAGTGACAGCTACTAGTGCATATGTACTATGATCAACCATATTTTCCTTCAATTTTGGTAGCACTAAACTAAGCCTGAACTCAGTTGTTACTTTTTTTAGGTATTTGTGATTTGCATTTGTTTGGCTATTGTTGTTTTTATATGACAAGCTGTTGGCTTAAAAATTAATTTAAGATTTTGATTAAATGCCAAAATCTTACCATTTGGTAAATTATTGCCTTCACAACTACCATAGCTGTAACTGAAGTTATAATTAGCCATTTATGTAAGAAGACTTGACTACAAAGAAGGAAGCTATCCAAACTAGCATCCTCACCAAGGCACTCCACTCTGTAATAAATTGAATTACTTGACTCACATATGACTGCTGGTCATATCACAAAGCCTCCACCCTGCTCCTGTTTCTTCATTGCTTTGCAAAAAATTGATTTATTTGGCCCTTGTAACATTTAAAAATACTTTTCCAGAAGAGACATCTTAATTTCTAAAGATCAAAGGAAGTCTTTCTACCAATAACTGCAGACTGATGAATGAGGGGATAAAAGCATAAGTAATGCGCAAAGAAATCTCACTACATCATAAAGAGAACTGGAGATGCTGATTGTCACCAGTGTGCACATATCAAACACAGGTTTCCCAAAGCAAAAAAAAAAAAGCAACAAAAAAACCCAGCATTATCTGATCTGGATTCTACAAGTAGTTTCCTTTACTCGGGAACTGCAAGATGAAAAATTATAATCCATATTTAAAAAAGAGTACAGGACAGATATGCACAGAAGTACATTTAAAAAATATTATTATACATCTAAAGTGTTTACGAACAACTTAGTTTGTGCAATAGGCTAAACCAGTTTCAAGTCATGGTTAGTTCACACTTGCACTTGTAAAAATCTGGCGTTCTTTCTCAGTAGCTATAATTCTGTCTAATTTTTATTACTACATGGCCTCTGCTTCTAAGGACAGGATACCTAAGTGAGTTTGCATCCTGTTTCTCCAGTATTTTGGAGCATGAGGCTTGAAAAGCCTAATTGGCATTCTTAAAAAGTCCCCCAATTTATCCATAATTCTACTACTCTACAAACAGAAAAATCATGTTCTGATTTCAGACATGAAGGGGAGTCCAAAACATCCCTAGAGGCAATGAAGGCTGGATGAAGGCTTTCAAAATCCAATTAGTAATATTTTTTCTTAGTTATTGAGAAGTAGTAGGGTTTCAGTTAGAAACTCTTTTGGGTAATTGTATTTCCAGAAAGACGTGAGCCAGTTTGAGAGACTGCAAGGAAGAGGAACAGGGGCAATCAAAGGTGTAAAAACATGAGTCAGTAAACATGACTGGCAGCAAAAAAGATAAAAAACATGTTAGGTCTAGAGCACAGAAGATAAATGTATGGCAGGTTGCTGATGAAAAGAGAGAGGGAAGCAAATTTTCCTTCTATCTACAGCTAACGAAGTAATAGGTTCAAAAAAATACAGACCTAAGGAAAAGTAGTCCAGGTCACAGTTATGCTAGTTTAATGCTGGAATTAATATCACTGAGAGAGCAGGGATTTTCCATCACAGGACTTTTCTGTCTCCTAATTGATTAGATAAACAATTGTCAGATGAGACACTGGTGCTATGACTGCTTCTTGGATAGGAAGGGTTATGGAAAGGAAACAAAGAAAGGAAATGTGTAAAAATTAAATTTCTCAGAATTATTACTGCTATAGGAGTGAGCTTATTTCCACTGCACGGATACAATGCTCACACGAATTCCTCCACAGAGGAAGATCTGTACATGTTCATGGAGAGACATTGCTCATGAAGAAAAAGAGGGACCCTATTTATCAGTAAATAGGAATGATACTATCTCATTGAAGAAACACGCAGCTGGATCATTTGAGAAAATTGTCAGTGATATACAAATGAAAATCCAAATCTGAAACTAAACCAGGAATGATCAAGAATGAGTAGCAGTGAAATGAGTACTAAAATACAGGGAAGTATATTCTGTGGCTAAGATGTTATCTCTGAAACAATCACTGACACCAGCCTTGTTAGATCAGCCATCTCCATTGAAATACTTATTGATATGCAAATGTATGTTAAATTTACTCAAAAACTTGGGAGGGGAAAATTGCAGATAATGTCACATGTTTGAAAAGTAATTCTTCGTACAATAACTTGGATTAACTTTATCTTCATAACTTAACAAAAATCTAAGAACTATTGGGTCTGGTACCTAGACACTAGTCTGGGATTCTTGGGTAGCTTTTACTTCCTCCTCATGCACCTGTAAAGAAGTCATTTGACAGTGTCTATATTTTTTGTTTAACCAAAATGAAGATAAGAATATGTTTTCCTACCATTCAAGAACAAGAAGATTAAACATACTGAAAACTGGAAAAGGCTCTGTAGGATGTTTAGGACTGTCAGTAAATTTAGGATAGTACGACCTGTAAAAGCTATGGGTTATGTACCACATAACTGCATTGCTAATAAATCAAAATTATATGTATAAATGTATTCTTTGATGGTCAATGAGAAATAATTTTAGTGAGAGAAATTTCTTCCATGTATTTATTTTCACCAGAACAACTGTTAGCTCTTTCTTGTCAGTACATCTATCCCTTCAGTTATTTAGAGATACATTTACACATCCGTCCAAGGCATTTATTTTAAGTAGACTGTTTCCTTATTGTCCATGAAATAGTTTTACACTGCTATCTAAATATGGAGTTAAAATCTTTGTACAATCTGTGTACAAGCTCTCACATACACAGAAAAAGCAGAACTAACTATGGACAACAGATTTACATCAGCTGGCTTAGAAAAATATATTTGCCAATAATCACAAGATTTCTGACAATACAATGTAGTTTGGACTTTACTGGGCAAAACAGCTTTGTAGGTAACATTGATGTTCTGCACATTTAATCTTCAAGGTGCTCTGCAAATAGGAACTAATGACCCTTCTACAATTGAGACCTTTTAGCTCTGTGTTGACTGACACTTCCTGGCTTTGGCTCATGATAGGTGTTGTGCAGCTTGACAACTTGGTTATTTCTATTGCTGGACCTCACTGAAGCATGCCAGCTTCTGTTCTTTTATTCTTTTCTGCCCCAGTGTAATGGGAGGAGCAGGCAGGAGCTGAGAAACAAAACTAAGAACATCGCATATTATGTCAACAGTTTTTTTTAAGCAAATGACTACTAGAGAGTAGCTTCAAAACTCTTTAGCTATGAACTCTTGGCTTTCTGCCTGTTTAACAGGGGCCTTGCACAACCTGTGTTTATTATACTCTGTCACCTTGATTGCACTATATTTTCCCTGGTCTCCTGTTTGCCATTGGCCTGCCTTCGAAGCAAGTGCCCGTGGACAGTATTCATACAGTATGAAACATGCTGTATGCTTTGACAACTCATGTGGTCTTAATGGGTTTCCGAGTCACAGAGGCTAAAAGAGCAAGGCAGTCTGTTCAGCCTGCTACCTCTGCTACACATAGTAGTTCTTATGAATAAATCTTTTAGATAGGAAAAAATAAATCATTTCTACAGTTTGTTTTTTATCTGTTAGATATAATGAAGTCTTTCTCTCCTGTGGCGGGAGAAAGTGCAAATAGGATATCCGCAATGTCACTTAAATGAATAATGACCTGGAAGCTAGTTAACTTTATTTCTATAAGCTTCATGATCTCTTCAGCATTCGCAGCTAGGAGACTTATTGGAAGAAGACATCTGGAAATCAAATATCCTATTGCATGCTTGAATTAAATCTATACAGAGAGAAACGAGTTTCAGAAAACAGTTATTTGTATATGTCACCTTACAAAACAGCAGGGTAAAGAAACTTGCCACATGGAACACTTCTTTTGATTTACTTCCAGCTTCTGAAGTGATATCTCATTATCTCTTCTCTATCTCTATTCTGTTCTCTTTGACTTTGTTATCTTGGTCAACTTTCAATCACATCCAACACTACATTTTCCTCATCTGGATACATCCCACTGGCTCTTGTTTTCTTTCTCTGTGTGATTTAACAGCATAAAGTATGTCTTCTTATAAGTGTAATCCATTTATACTGATACACTGTAGACCAGAGAGTAATTTAAATGTCAGATTAGCTAAAACCCATTCAGTTTTGTATTGTACAAGATTTGCCTACACTCCTTTTCCTATTCCTGACTTATGTATCAACGTTCCCATAAAGGTTTTTTCAAGCTTGTATGCTTTTTAGTAACACTTATTTATTGGCAAAAAAAAAAAAAAAGATCAGTTGTTTTTCTTCCTCAGAAGTTTTCGGTGTTGTAAATACATTACAATTGTACCACTGAACCTTTTAAGCTGCATACGTAAATTACACAAAAGAATTTTTAACTGTCTCTTCTTTACATGATTGCCTAAAATGTACATGACTATATTTATCTGCCTAAAGAAAGATTGAATTCTGAAACAGACTGGTTGCCTTGCAGGTCTGGGTTAAGGATGAGTGATCTTTCAAATTTGCTTCTTCAAACACAGAAGTTGTTTACCTAGCATTCACTAGTAATCTAATGCACTAACAGCTGTTCTGGTTTTACCACGAATGCCACAGAGCTTCAAACCCAATTGCAGATGCTCACCGCTCCTGCCAAATACTTTACTTGGTTGTACAGTTTACATTCATCTGTCTCTACCTTCTTTCCATGTGGAGCCACATGGGTGGGGAGAGGAGGATGTAGCCTAATCTAGCTTCTTACTCTTTTAACATTTAAATTAAAAGGAGTTATAAATTCTTCAAATATGAACACTATGGTCCATAATGGGATAATTTTCTCACAGGAAGTAGATTTTCCACCATTTTTGATCACTCAAAATTTCTTAGATCTTCTAACTTGCTCTTACAGCTAGGCAGTTAGTTTCAATATCTTTATTTCCCTCTGCTATGAGAATGAATGGCTGTCAGGCTCTTGTGAGGATATTCTCCATTACTGCTGCTCTAGCAGCACAGAAAGAGACAAAGCAGTGCTAAGAAAGTATCTCTTTATATATAAATGGTAATGGAATCAATCTCTTCTTTCCCACTAGTACAAGTTTCCATGTACTTGTATGCATTTACAAATAGCACTAAAAATGTAAATTTTACCTAAGACTTAAGACACCCTTATTTTATTATTTCTAACTATCATAAAGAACTATGCAGACTAGCCTCTCTTCTATGTCCTACAAGAACAATAGCAATATACTGCTTCTGATGGTAGACTGCACATGGTGTTGAATATTGACAGTGTTTTATAAAGACTGGAACAAGATTGCAATAGCACCTACAATACAACAACTTTGGCTATCAGACATTGGCCTGAACAGGATTTTTTGTGTAAATTCAGGCATGCATGCAAATCATTGGAGTGTTGGTACCTACATTCTTAAGTAGATCTGACTCAAAAATGCAGTCTCAGGAGTTCTTAGAAACAACAATACCTTTTCAATGATTTTGATTTTAGAAACTACAAAGGGCAGAAGTCTAAATGATAGATGACTTAAACTGCCACTGTTTCCAGATACTTTTATTATGCCCATGTTGCATTTACTATAGTTTTTCCATCTAATTCTTTAACATGACAAATTTGTTTCAGACTCAGACTGTGTTTTTACTGGCAATGCAAATAATTTTTACAAGACTTTCAATGCCACATAGGGTGGCATGGTAAAAACATGGCTGTTTTTACCTTTCATCTGATAAAAGATAGAAGTTTGAATGTTTATTTGTTCACAAAGTTCAGCTATCTACTGAAATGCAAATTAAACCATTCCTTGCTATCTAAATCAGGAAGAAACTCACAAGGATATTCTTTTCATGATCTTGAAAAATCAACATAAACATTTTCTTCTTAAGTTGTTTGAAACTGAAGAGCACAGGATTTTGCTTTTCCTTTTTTTATTGGAGGAAATCAATCAGAGTTTTCAAATATTTAATGTGCACAAGAAATCTTACTAAACTGGTCAGTGCCTACAAGCAGAGTTTTGAAGTTGAGTGAGATAATCTGTTATCAGGGTTTATTTTTATATGTATTCTGTCATTCTTGTTTTGGTTTTATTTAGTTTTTATTTTTATGTTTAATGATCAGGAGAGAGAGGGCTGATTTCTGCCTCATGCAGAAAAGCTTCTTCCCAAATTAGTAATAGTTGTGTTCAACTAGTGACCTGCATGCTTCAAACTTGAAATGCTGTTAAGTTGCCCCAATAATAGGAACTATTTTTTGATCATTCTAGATCAACTTTCTTCACATAACAGAGCAAGTGGTATTTTTGCATGACAAATGATCCCCATTTTAGGAATTTGTGCATGCTCTCCCTCATGGGACATTCTAGCAGTGGAAGCTGTGTGGGACTCAAGTTCATAAAGAATACCTTGCTGTCTTCTCTTCAAGCGTTTTTTATTTGTTTTTTTTTTTAAGCATCTTTACCTCGAGTACTGTGGCACACTTCTCTCTGCAGACTGAGCTTTCTGCCACACTGCTCATCACAAGTATCAATTTTCATGAGGAAAAAAGTCAACAAAGGAAAGGGAAACAATACATGGAGTTATGAAACTGTTGTGGTTAGATGA
The DNA here is from genome assembly GCF_002078875.1 of Numida meleagris. Lineage (NCBI taxonomy): Eukaryota > Metazoa > Chordata > Aves > Galliformes > Numididae > Numida > Numida meleagris. The sequence continues at coordinate 45,374,100 of NC_034438.1, read as the reverse complement.
CAACTTTGCCAAACGTTCCCTACAATCAGTGAGTTTTAAGCATATTTTAATGTATATGCACCACCCACAAAGCTCTTTATCAGTTTCACAACACGACTTTGTGAAATCACTCACAAGATAGCGACTGTGACTTTGACTAATTTTCGCTGAATTACATAAGCTCAGTAGAATCATAACACTTGGTGGAGCAACACAAAAGCAGTGGACTGCTGTGAGCTTAGCTTTGCACTTTTGAAGTTTTTGCACTCTAAACTAGTAGAGGTATTAAGCTCACAACAGTTCAACATATATCTTACTGCACAGGTCATCTGATCATAGCACTGAACTGAGATACAACCAAGAGATTTGCTCTGAAAAAAAGACATTGTTTGAAGTGGTTTTAAATACGTAAATTTTAAATAAAAACCTTCATTTTGAGCATGTAAATAACAGTATAGAATTGCAGAATAAACATTCAGAGCCCATGAGCTAATTAACAGGCAATGGAAATTCACTGTTCTGTTCAAGGGATGCAGAGAACAATATTTTCTAAGATGGAAAAAAAAACTCAAACTCATTTAATTTATACTTAACCGGAGAAAAAATTGCATTGGTTCAATATATCTCACATTGAGAAAAAAAAATTAGTTCAACCTGTATTTTTCACAAGTTTACTTATACTGAGATAACATTTGCAAAGCACCCTAGAAACAGGATGATATATTTCTGTTTCTAATCTCAATGGTCATTTGATATGTGGCCTTAAGGTGGTAAGCACCATTCAAAACAGAACAGGTTTTTTTTTTCCTCATTGACCTTGTATATTGTTCAGTTGCAAAAATTTGAAACTAATTTACTCCAAGATTTTTAAAAAAATCAGTGATATCATCAATCACATGTATATGAAGCATATGCACGAATAATTAACAGCTATTTCCCTGTGAAGAGGATTAAAGGTTTTGGTTTTTTTTGGTAGCAATCACTAGGGGCAATCTTGTATTTATTGTAAAGCAGAGGTAATTTTAAATTGCTTTTGTATGTATAAGCTTGATAGTTTTACAGTTAGATTATTAAGTAAAAAAATAAATAAGGAAAGGCTCTGACTGGCAGCACTGTCCACGCTGCTAGAAGCTGACATTTCAGTGGTGTGATTTGCTCATACTTACCTTAATCCCTAGATTTAAATCATTGAAACAGATTCACTGTGTACTGGGGGGCAAATTCTGCCTGTGTTAACATTACAACTCAGGCAGAGCTAAGACAGTAACAACAGCACAGATGTGAATACAGACAGAAAGAGGAAGACAAATATATTTTGAAAAGATGACTTGTGTCCGTGTGCCATTGCTAGTGTTGGGTGGTGTCATGACGGGCTTTGGCATCTTGATGAGAGGATCCTTCGACCTCTGGGAGGTCGGGGACTGCTGTCTGGCCAGGCCCAAAAGGACTGATGGCGTAATGCTGCAAATTCAACACCAGGCAGGACTGAAAAAGAGGAAACTGCCAAATCTCCATTGATTTGAAATTTATCTCAGTCAGGAAGGAGTAAAGAGTACACATCCTTTACATCATTTTCTGCATTTTTTTTTTCTCTTTTAGTGATCTGGATCACTGTTACATTTTACAAATCAGCACATTCTCCATTTGATGAACTTGAGATCCTCCGCACGTCCCTCAGATGGCCAGCAGGCTCAGACCCTTCCAATACTGAATGTGGCTTCAGGGATCTGGAGAGGCAGATTGAATGTATCTTTTCATCATGCTCTGTTCTGAGTTTAGAGATAGTATTTAATCTAATTTAATCTAATTTCACAAATGCCAGCATGCAATATATTCTGTAAAGTAAAAACTATTTTGCAAAGAGTTTTGGTAGCTTCGTGATGAACAAAATAAAAAATCTTTTGTGCAGTACATGTGGATACAATATTTTCCTCTCTGAAAAACAAATGCAGTGTGAAACTATTGTCTTATCCCTTTAGTTCTCATTCCTTCTGACACAGACTTCTCTGCACTGGTTTTGCTGCAACAGCAGTGAGCATGTTGTGGGACGCCACCGCCCACTAGCGCTAACCTATGACCAGGCCCTTTGTTACAACTAAAAAACAGCAGCAGGGGCCCTGTTTTATAGTGAGCTTTCCCCAAAGTCAAACACTGAGAACTTCCCCCTTTATTTTTACTTTAACTATTGAAAAGATAAAAGTAAACATAAAATGAGTTGGAGACATTTGTTGCAGCACTGGAAGCTGACTTCAGCCCTCCTTCTGTTCCTATTTTGGAGGCTTACTTGAAAATTCCTCTTTCTTCTGTTGGAGATAAAGTCAAATATATCAAAGTCATTCTCAATTAGCTCTTCACAGTCTCTGCCCACCACTGCTGGTGCTGAAAGGGCTGAATTCTGCCCACTTCATGACAGAAGCCATTCATGCAGCTCCTTAGTAGGGTTATATATGGAAGTGAGAGGAGTGGTGTTTGGTCCAAAGGGACCAACTTAATCAGGCTGAAAACAGCTCCCGCAGTTCAGGGGTTTGAAACAAGCACACACAGGGCTTATCTCTTCTCCTTACTCCTGCCAGTTGTCCTCTAAAGCTGTGGTACAGCTGCATCTGCTTTCAGCAAAGGTTTTCTCAGTGGGTTTTTTTTTGATCTTGTCTATGCTTCTGATTTGTTTTAAACAAGGACACTCGGGAATGTTATCTGCACAACAGCTCAAAGGCCGCATTTTGCAGTACAGATCCATTGTAAGGACAATTTTGTCTGTGGAGAAGTCTAGTCTTAGGTCTATTGGCTAATTCCCATGTAAATCAATATATATGTTGTTATTTGCTTGGGAAATAAAGCTTCACTCTCAAGGTATTTTTAAGTTGATCCAATTATCAGGCAAACACTAATCTGCAGACAGAGAAACTTTTCACGAAGTCTCTCTGATTTTGCTCAGTGTCAGTTGTCCCTGCTGCCAAAAAAGGACCACTCTGCAGTAACTTGTTTCCCATGAGATCCAGCAATGGATCAGTGGCACTGCTGGGAGGTGGCTGGAAACACACGCTCATGCAACACAGCTTTCAGGCTGCTACTGGAGATAATAGAGAGCAAACGGGGGATACTTTTGGCTTCTGTGGAGTCAAAACGTGTTTTTTTGTTTGTTTGTTTGTTTGTTTGTTTGTTTGTTTTTCAGCTCTAACATGTGATTTGTGTTTTCCTTCCTTCTCATTTCAAACATGTAACGTCTAGAAGGAGTCCTTGCAGTAGTCCCGCAGGGTGCTCCGACCAGCACAGTGCCGTTCCCCGGCTGCACAGCACTCTGCTTCCCCTACCGGACCTCGGTCCCCCCTGACATCACCGACATTAGGTAAAGAGGCAGAAGCTGTGATAAGAAACCAGACTCGTAGGGAGGCATTTACACACCGCTCTGCAACTCACATTGATGCTAGATGTGAATTTAAGGATTTCGCTTGCCTCCCCATCTAATCATTGCTCTGCTGACAACGGTTGTGGAAAGCGTTGGGTTTCCCTGAAGAGCGCGGTCACAAGGAGCTCAGTACCCGATTAGGCCAATAAACCGCGCACAAAGGGCCCACCCCGAACCGAGCACCAGGTCGGGCGCGCCGGGAGCCGGCAGCGCTTCCCTCCGCGAGACACAGGGCCGGGGCGAGCTGCGCTCCGTGGGCTGGGAGAGGGCCCGTGCTCTCGGTGCTCAGGAGGGTTCCGCTGCCCCAGGACAGCCCGTCTGGAGTCGCGGCGCCGCGGCGCGGGAATAGCGCCGGGTGCCCGCCCGGGCGGGGTGGGGCGGGGCCGGGCCAGGGCCGACCGGGCCGGGGCCCGGCGCGTCCCGCCCCGTGGGGGTGAGCGGCGGGCGGGGGCAGCGCGGTCGCCGCCGCTGGGGCGCAGCCGCCCGCCCGCCGCCGGGCGCTGTGTGCGCGCGCGGTCCGCGCTGCCTGCCGCGCTCCTGCCGCCGGCACGGGGCGCACGGAGACGCAGGCACACGCTCGGACACGGCCCGCGCTGCCGAGCTGCTAGCCTCGGCGGGGGTGGCTGTGCTCCGGGGGGATCTACGCTCTGCCCTTCGCTGCCCGCGGATCACCCGCAGGGCCGATGGGGAATAGTGGGAGGATGCGCCTGAGCCGCGTCTGCTGCGTCTTCTACCAGCTGTGCGTGCTGTCCAGCGGGCTGACCGCAGGTAAGTGCCGTCACCGGCAGCCACTGCCCGCTGCGTGCGGGAGACGGCGGTGCTCAGGCGCTGCGCTGTCAGGTCGGTGCTGTTTTCCGAGCGTACGTGAGGTGGGTGCGCGCGTGCAGCTTCCCCGTGTCTCTGCCTGTGGTTGTTGTGTGTATGCGCGTATATAAACACAGAGCGGCATTGCGCTGTGAATCTGTGTTACATTGTAATACAGTGTGTGTGCAGTGCGTGGGCATCGCCAGTGATGATAACGCGATGTGCTGGTAATGATGGGGATGCAGTGTGCGCGGCTGCCAGCGTTGCGTGCGCTAAGCAGTGTGCCGCTGGGAGAGCGCGTGCATTTGGCTGCACTTTTGGAATCACTGGGTTTTGCGAAACGTGCTGAGGACAAAGCTGAAATTTTTTTGAGGGGTTTTTTTTTTCTTTTTTAAAGTTACTCAGTTTCTCTGTTGAAATATGTATATATTTAAGCTGCATGAAAAAGTGAAAAAGTTGCCAATTTTTTGTCTAAATGAAAGTTTTGTACAACTCCCTACATGGAAGTGACGGTCGGGAAGAGGAACGGTCCCGGCCGCGGGACGACCGGGAGCGCAGTCCACCTAGAACCGAGCGGCGTGGAGACTTCTGGCCGTGCCCTCCCGCCCCATCTAAGGGCAGACGGAGGGGCCCAGTGGCGCCCGCCGCGTCCCGGGGCTGGGGGCCCGAAGGAGTGCGCCGCGGGCTTCTGTCCGGCACCACGGGGTGCTCACTTACGCACAGTCTCTGCTGCATTCCCGCAGGTCTCCATGCTTCAGTGGACTCTGAGGAGTGGGAGATCGTCTTCCCCGCGCTCTGGAGCCGGGGCCAGCAAGAGCCGGCGGGCGGCAGCGGCAGCGGGGGCGGCTGCAGCGCCGAGCCCGGCTGCGGGAACCGGAGCAGCGCACCCAGCGCAACCGCGGCGCCCGGCCCGGCGACGGGCAGCTCCCGGGAGGTGCGCTCCGTCTCTTCGTCTGTGGAGGGTCCGGCGCAGGCCGCGGGGGAGGTGGCCGAGGAGGAGGACGCCGAGGATGAGTACGAGTCTCAGGAATTTTACCACTGGCCCCCCTTGCACCAGGGCTCTGGTGCCGCCCCGCAGCTGCCACCAGCACTGTCTCCCCCGCCACCGCCTCTGGCCGAGGATGGAGACGAAGTGCTGCTGAGGATCCCGGCCTTCGCCCGGGAGCTCTATCTGCTGCTCAAGAGGGACAGCCGCTTCCTGGCTCCTGGTTTTGCCGTGGAGGAACGACTCAGTGGCGACAGCAAAAGCCCACAGGGTACTGCGCAAGGGCAGCCCGAGAGAGCTTGTTACTACAGTGGTGCTGTGCTTCGCTACCCAGGCTCCTTCGCCTCCTTCAGCACCTGTGGTGGATTGGTAAGATGACCGTGCATGCAGGGGCAGCACCAAGGTCTCCATCACAGGACCGTCTTCATCTGCCGCTTTTCACTTCATTCCTTACCTGAAGTCCTCCTGGGTCCTCCCTGTTATCCCAGTTTTTAACCACTTTGCTATTCATTGTCAGTTTTTAGACCCACTCGTAATTTTTATTAAATCTTACCTCCAGATGCACTTATTCTCTCAGTTTCATGCCTTTTTTCTCTTGATTGCATTCTTACATTCCTGTGCCATTCATGTTTTCTCATGTATCACTAATCTTATCTTGGTCCTCTGTGTCTTCTTGTAGTTACCTGCCATGCTCATTCACCTTCCTTTTTCCCAGTACTGCTATCTCTTCTCCAAACCGTGTGTAACCCTTTTGTTCCTCATTTTCATATTGAAGTTATTCTAATTTTTGGCCTACCTCTTTTGCATCTCAGATTTCAGGCTTTTCTGTCTTTTGTACTTCTACCAGTATCTTATGTCTCCCTTCTCACATTCATTCTTCTTTTTTCTTTCATTCATCTCATTCCTATGTTCTTTTTGCTCTAACCCACAGCTTTTCCCTAAGCATGACACCTGTAATCACTTGGTTTTGTTACTCCATACCCTTCTTTACTTTTGTTTCCTTCAAAGAAGTACACTATGAGTAAGTTCTCAACAGAAACAGTAAGGGTCCGTAATAACAGTAAGAGTCTGTAAACTCTTCTTAAAGAGTTTTTTCTTCAGGAGCATTTGACTTTACGTCACCTATTTTGTAAAAAATTTCACCTGCTATAACTTCTGTTAGGTCACCCCTGATTTTTACCATATAAAGACCAGAATTGGGCACACTGACAACTGCAGTAGTGATCCAGATAGCTTCAATCCCAAGATACGTTGAGGTAGATGGAAAGATTAGGAAGTAGCAGGGATGATGTAAAATGATGGCAGGACTTTGAACAAAACAAATTATTATTATTATTCTCATCTTATGGTCGTTTTATAGCATCATAAATACACATGCCTGAAGCACTTCACAGAATATAGAATACAAACAGTAATGGTGCTAGGGAGAGTTAACATCATCATGAGCCTGTTGTTTGGTTTTTTTTTTTGGTGTCTGAATGTAAATCTCTACAGTCGCATGGTAGATGCTTTCTGGTATTTCTTTCTGAACTTGAACATCTAACTTGTTCCACTGTTAATTCATGAAGATATGCCTGCCTTTGTTTTATTTGCATGGTCATGAAGTAAGAATGAGTAAAATGTGGAAATTGTGACTGCCTATTCATTTGCCTGCTTGGCTTTATTTGAAACTGAAAACTCAAACTGTAAGTAGTGGAGAGGGAACGTATGTGGACTGACACCAAATAAAATATTTGCCTGCACTTCTACAAGGTGAAACTGCCAAGTTTCACACAGGTCTTAAGTGGTTGGCATGTAATTGTTGACATTTTGTCAGATTTTCCAAAGCAGGGTAGCAAAATTATTTGTGGAGAAAAATATTGAAAGTCAGCTGTTTGAAAACAGTCACTTAAGGGTTGTTTTTTTCTTTATGTTCTGCAAAAGCATTTGACTCCTGTGCTCCTTGTTTGTGTTAGAATTTTATTTTTTCTACTTTGCATGTGGGTAGAACTAGGTTGGAGAAAATCTTTGCGAAGAAATTGGTAATGAGAGATAATTATCAGAAATATGTGCTCAGAATTGATATACGTCGTTGTGTATCTGTAAGTCTTTCGAGATTATAAACTGACATTTATTGTTTAAATGGACCCCAGTGCCTTAGGAACTCCCTTAATAAGTATTGATGAAGGCAGACTTTTCCTGTGAGTACAAGTTTGCTTTCAGCTTAGTGGCAGTCTCTGTGCATGTGCTCAGGTCACGTTTCCCATTTAGAAGGCTGCAGCTGAAATACCGATAACGTTTTATGCGTCTCAAACAAGGTTAGAAGCTGTGGTTGATATTGATGGTCTTGTCATAATCCTCAGCCATGCTGTTTTGTTTGCAGTAAAATGATTAAGCAGCTGTTTTTCCTGAGAGTGTTGCTATGTCGGGAACGTAATTGAAAAATTGCACAGTGATGCTATGTTAAAGTTGTCATAACAAATCTTCAGTTAGTTGTCATTATTTACTCAGTCATTGCTTGGGCTCTATAAATTGTTCTGTTTCCAAAAATCTAGAAAAACCATCATATGTACATTGCATCCTGCTTCCTTTAGGCCTTTTCCTGCAGGAAGAGCCAAGCAGTATTTCAGACTATGTATTCTGTTTTAAGATGTAAAAATCCATTGAAACTTGACCCTACAAATATTTTATTGTGGTTGCTTCCATTACGGTTTAATTTCCATTTTATAAATAATGAAGTTTCAGAGAAAATATTGCATGAGTGTCCTGGATACACTCTTATTTCAAAGCCTTCTGGTAGGGTTGTTAGATGGCATACACCTTGCAAAATTAAAACAGTGAGCAATTAGCCACTTAGTATATCTTTTAGCTTCCACTCTTCACTTTTTCTTTTTGGTTAATATACAGTGTCTCTGTAGACAAACAAAACTTCAACCTTACTTTTTGTGCTTTTTAGGTAGTAGCTTTTTAGTGAATGCATTGATTTGGCTGATGGACAGCAGTGATTGTGTCACACAAAAAGAAGGCTGAAGAACGGTAGAGGCTAGTAAAAGTTTTGGCACAGTGCGACTGTATGCTACATCCCTGGAAGGATTCAAGGCCAGGCTGGATGGGGCTTTGAGCAACCTGGTCTACTGGGAGGTGTCCCTGCCTATAGCAGGGGTTTGGAACTAGATGATCTTAAAGGTACCTTCCAACCCAAATCATTCAATGATTGTATATGGACCTGTCACTGGGAAATTCGGCTGTAGGTATTAAGGTAAGTCCTTAGATAAAATGTCACTGGGAAATTCGGCTGTAGGTATTAAGGTAAGTCCTTACATAAAATTTCACACCATCCGAATCAGGATGCTGGCGAGTGTTCCGGCTTCACAGGTAAGGCATGGAGAGCCCTGACATGCCAGTGACATGCGGAAAATTAAAAAAAAAAGTCTGTGTAGACATCAGATTGGCAGATTCTTACAGATTTTATTCTTACAGATATTTTAGGCATCTTCTCCCTTGAGGTTGGATGTGGATGCATTTTGAATAGTTCACTGCAGTTGGATGAAGGTCCACACAGCACTGAAACTCCCCTTATTTCTTGCTTCACAGTTCTTGGGAGCTTCAGTGGCATGCTTTTTTCTCAAACTGTTTGTCAAGAGCCAGTGATAATGGTAGGGATTATGACTTACCATATTAATGATGTGAGTATACAAGAGAAAAAAGAGAGCTCTATCCTCAAGTAATTGCTAATCAGATTCTGATCGTCAGCATTGGTTTCATTTGGCAACCTGTCTTGAGAAATGAAGGAAACATAACTCAACTGATATTTTCTGATCAAACTAAAGACTGGAGATATGTATAGACTGTATATAAACTCTGTCCCTCTGACCTCACTGTACTCTCAGAGTTCACATGATCCATGGTGCAGCCCTTTGCAAACCCTTGGTAAAGCACTCAGAGCTTCTTGCATCCCTTTGTAGCTGAATGGGATTTGCTGAGTTCATTTGGGGATTCTGTGCTGGTGCTGTGGGAAGATTAATATGGAGAGGTTTCCAAAAATTCTCCATCTGTATGCCGACTGTCTGTTTGCTGTTCGTCATTAGCCAAATACCAGGATGCAAGCAGATCTGCTGATGCCAGTGAGACTGCTATTTTGGAAGTGATGAACTGCAGAGCCAGACCAGTAATTATTTAAAGAGTTGTTTCTATGACATGTTTGTGTTTTGACGTAATATCTGAAATAAGAAAAAGTGCCGCTGAACAGTTCTAATATAAATCAACTTGGAACTGGTGATTCTTTTAGAGCACATTGTAGCAGAAACTTACTGTGGACTTAGAATTAAGAAATTTGGCTACTGCTTCTGCTCTGCTGCTAGGATGGAAGTTGAAGTAGTCTTACTACATTTCCCAGAAGACAGCAGTTAATACTGCAGATGTGTTCTTTATCCCCTGCTACCTCATTTCGGAGAGATATTCAATGCCAGTTTTTCTCTTTTCTCAGCAAGGATGTGCTTACAATAGTACTCAGGGCTAGGAGTTGATGAGCAGGGGTTTCCCCAAGGTTTCTTTTTTCCTTTGCCCCTTCTTTTTCCTTTCCATTCTTTTCCCCTTTTCCTTTAACTGAAGCAGTCTGTAATTAATAGCGAATAGTTACGAGCAAAGATTTAGATGTGGTTTTTTCGTACCTGAATCAGTGATGTATGTGTGGACTGTTAGGAAATGCAAACAGCAGAAAACATTACACAGAAGAGGGACAGGAAAATGCAGCTCCATGCAACTATGCTGTTCACTGCTATGCTTTGCTGGTAATAGAACTTGCACTGAGATCTGTCTAAACAGACAGCATTGCTGACAGGGTTAATTTGCATGGCAGAAGCTTTGAAATTAGTCTGTGTGTTTCAATAATTTCACTAGATGTTAATGAATGTAAAGTGGACCACAGTATATCTACTGGTTCTGTAAATGTCTTTTGAAGAGTTAGTGTCAAATGCTACTTACCATGGAATTTAATGTGTATTTTCCCAGTGACTTGAGTGGGATTAAGTCATGCTACATCTCCAATCCAATTCAATGGAAGGCCTTTTCCGGGAAAGTATATGATGCTTATCAGGTTTTTAGTCCTTGTTGCCTCTCAAACGCAGGTATTTCACAGTCTGGTCAGTAGTTTATAGCTAAATAATTACAGATTTACTCCAGCTATACTATTTGTAGCAATTCTGCCGGTACCTGTAAAGAATGGATGTCTGTAGTTATTTATCATGGTGGGATGTGCCAAATGTCATTGGATAATCGCATTTTAACAAGTAGTTTGCTAAGTAATGCCTTACTTTACGATAAAATCGAAATAAATTAGAATGTGAGAAAAACAGACCTATGAACCTTCTTTAACTTATGAAATGCTTATATGCTACTTCACTGAGGTTCAGAAAAAATCCTTAAGCACCATTATGGGGAATAAATCAAATTCTCACTTCTGACAAACATTGTGTTTTGAAGATACATTCATTGCATCTTCATAGGGACCCATAGACTTATGGATGTTCATGTTCCTCAGGTGGTCCTGAACCTGATCTTCACTTACAGTGGGAAGGATATTGCTTCCCCAGCCCCACCTTCTGAACCGTCCACTAGAGGACTGTCTGTAGAGCAGGTGCCAATAAAGACTGAGGCAAAAAATTTGTTGAATACTTCAGCCTTCTTCTTGTCCATTGTTATTTGCCTGCCTGTATTGCTCACTGGGGGGGAGGATATGCCTTCTTGTGCTTTGTTTTTCTGGTTTATGTACCTGTAGAAGCCTTTCTTGTTCTTTGCACCCCTTGCCAAGTCTAGTTCCAGCTAGGTCTTTGCCTTCCCGACCCCATCCCTCCGCAGCCCAGCAGCATCCCTGTACTCCTCCCAGGGTACCTGCCCTTGCTTCCAAAGGCTGTTCTTCTTCCTCTCCAGTTTAAACAGCAGGTCCTGGGTCAGCCATGCTGTTCTCTTGCCTTCCTTTTCTAATTTCCTACACCTGGGGATGACGAGCTCATGTGCCCTAAGGAAAGTTTGTTTAAAGATCTGCCAGTTCTGTTCTGCTCCCTTGTCCTTGAGGGCACTTTCCCAAGGGGTTTGTTGACTAGTTCCTTGAAGAACTGGAAGTTGGCTTTCCTCAAATTTAGTGTTCCTGAGTGCTGAGGATATTGGTTGATGTAGCAGCCAAGCAGATCTCAGTGGTGTTTGAAAAGTCATGGTGGTCAAGTAAAGTCCTTAGTGAACAGAAAAAAGGCAATGTCATATCCGTTTTTAAGAAGGATAGAAAGGGTGACCCAGGGAACTACTGATGTGTCAGCCTTACCTCTTCAGCCAGGAAAGATCATGGAACAGACCCTCCTAGAAGTTATACTGAGGCACATGAAAGGTAGGGAGGTGATAGGAGACAATCCACATGAATTTGCCAAGGGCAAGTCCTGCTTGACCTACCTAGGGCCCTTCTATGATGGCATAACTTCATCAGTGGACAAGGGAAGAGCCAGTGATGTCAACTATCTGGACTTCATTAAGGCCTTTGAAATGATCCCACATAACATCCTTCTCTCTAAATTGGAAAGATACGGATTTGATGGGTGGACTATTCGATGTATCACAAACGGGTTGCAAGATTGCACCCACAGGGTGGTGATAAATGGCTCAGTGTCTGGATGGAGGTAAATGGAGGTGATCCTGCCCCTCTGCGCTTTGCTGGTAAGACCTTGCCTGGAGTGCTGCATCCAGATGTGGAATCCTCAATACAGGAGAGACATGGACCTGTTGGAAGGGGCCACAAAAATGATCCAAGGGACGGAACACCTCCCATATGAGGACAGGCTGAGAGAGCTGGGGCTGTTCAGCCTGGAGAAAAGAAGGTTCTGGGGAGACCTGATAGCAGCCTTTCAGTATCTAAAGAGGGGCTATAAGAAAGGACAGATTCTTTAGCAGGGAAATGTTTTCAAAAGAGGGGAGATTTAGACTGGATGTAAGAAGTTTTTTATGATAGGAGCAGCGAGACACCGAAACAGGTTGCCCAGAGAGATGGTGAATGTTCCATCTCTGGAAACATTTGAGGTCAGGCTGGACAGCACTCTGAGCAACCTGATCTAGCTGTGAGCGGCCCTGTTCATTGCAGGGGAGTTGGACTAGATGGCCTTTGGAGGTCCCTTCCATCTCAATGATTCTGTGATTCTATGATTCAAAATTTGTGGTATTGATTTATACTAGGGAAATGACACATGATGGGTGCAAAACACTGTAGATGTTTAAGAGACTCTGAGAAGACCTTTAAATTTGAGGCACTTAATAGAGTTTCTGCAAAGCTGGGGTTTTTATTTTTTTATACCTATCCGTTGAGAATAGTCTGACTTTGGAGATGATTGTCTCAGAACAAGCAGAATGAAGTTGTGCTAGAGCAAATAAAGTCCATACGGCCTTGTAGACACCCAGCTTTTTGGGATGTTTAATGAAAGAAATGACATTCATGCAATACATTATGTGTTTAGAGCCCTTCTTTTTTTAAAAAAACGAAAAACAAAAAAACAGGGCTAGCTCAGTACAACAGAATGTGAGAAATTACTGATTTTTTTCTGATTTTTTTTCAGATACCTAAAATGCTAAAATATTATTACTTAGGTTACAGTCTGTCTGGTGCTGCATTGTGAATTTGTTAAGGAAAACAAACTTCACTGAGAGGTCAGAAATAAATTTGTGAAGGAGAAGTCACAGATTCCCAGAGCTTTGCTTTGTTGACTTCAACTGATGTTTTAAATATCTTTAAACAGGCAATATTGAATTTATCATTAGTATTAACCTGTGGACTAAGTAGGGCATGAGTGGAAATGTCAGTCCTGAATGGAAAGCAACTTTGATCTATTTCAGAAGTAGCTTTTTTTACCAAAAAAAAAAAAAAAAAAAAAAAAAACAAAACAAAACAAAACAAAACAAAACAAAAAAACCAGAAGCAACCATGGGAAAATCGAATGTTAGACCAAAATTTGGGCTTTGCACTTTTTTTCATTTGAATTTAATTTGAATTTGAATTGAATTTGAATTGAAGAACTGATGAAGTGCGGTGGTACTCCTAGAAGATTGCGCCTGCTTTCAATGTATAAGTTGAATTTAAGTCATGTTTGCTCCTCCTGGAGGTATGTGGCAGTTTGACCATTGGAAAAGGAGGAGAAGAGCCACCAGACTTCTTGGAATTCCGGTCTTCAACATGGCCGTGCAAACAGGTCGCTCATGTGAGGCCATTTTGGAATGGTTTGGCACAAGCCCATCTTCTTACAGGACAGCTTTACGTGTTTGTTCACTTCTGTTATATTAAAATCTCTTCATTATAATCTCACCTTGAATACCCAATAAAACATAACTGAAAACAGAGTACAGAAGTGATAAAAAATTAAAATTAAGGCTATGAATGCAATCATATGGAATAAGTGGAATATATGTTCAATAAAATACAATTTGTAAACTTTGCTTTATCTTACCTGAGAGGCTAGTTAATTGAAAACAAAGCAATTAAATATAGTTCAATTTTATTTTCTCATGAAGAAAACATTTAATTAGCATCATGAAGAAATATAAAATAACAAAGATCTGTGTAAAGAGAAAGGGGTAAAACCTTTTTGTTTTTATATTCCTTCTTGAGCTCTGATGCTGCAGTCTGCTGCTCTTCATCTTTACCTTTCTGGATGAAATAGCATTTTGCTGGATTTTTATTTTGTATATCTGAGACTCTTCTTAATTGATAATAAGGATAAATCTTTTAAACATAAGAAGAGCAGTGTTAGTGTACAGAAGCAAGGTTTAGAAAATCAGTTTTGATTTAGGCCACGACTACATTTGAGCTGTAATGATCTCTGTTTTCTTTAATATTAAATATGGCGGCATGCTATATGAGATGTTGGGCCAAGATGCTGCAGACCATGTGGTAACAATTCTTTTATCCTTCTGAGAGCTCTTCTATAATCATGTAATCATTCAATCCTGGGACAGGTTTGATTTGTGATTCCAATCCTGTTTATAATAGCCTGCTGTTCTCTACAGGTGCTTAGTTTCAGTACTAAATACATCCTTTGTAATGTATTTCCAAGATAGAAATGAAAAACATGCTAGCTCCAGTGTAGCTTCATGTTAAAATTATCATAGAATCATAGAATCGTAGAATGGCCTGGGTTGAAAAAGAACCTCAAAGATCGAGTTTCAACCTCCCTGCTGAGTGCAGGGTCGCCAACCACTAGACCAGGCTACCCAGAGCCACGTCCAGCCTGGCCTTGAATACCTCCAGAGATGGGGCATCCACAAGCTCCCTGGCAACCTGTTCCAGTGTGTCACCACCCTCTGTGTGAAAAAATTCCTCCTAATATGAGTCTCTTGAGATCTCTACTCCTAATTAAGAAATATAAAATTATCAAGATTATTTGGCAAGGCATAGTAGTGAGATGTTACATGAGAAAAACTGGATAAGGCCATTAATAAAACAAGTGAAGTTTTGACCCTATAATTTGAATGTAACTGCTTTAAAAGGAAAAGGGAGAACGACACTGCACTGAGCCTCACTCAGCTTTAATTTTCAAGGTTAGAGAAATTGGCATTTTCTCCAAGTCTTTCGCTACCTTTTACTCTTGAACCTACAAGAATGGAAGTTTGTTTTGTAGTTCATGACAGGTTGTGATAGAAAAATCAGGAATATCCACTAATTCCAAGGTGTAACACCATAAAAAATATGAGAATTGGGAAATACAGAAGTTAGAACAGAAGTATGTGATGTGAGAGAGTCATTGTAGTGTTGCTGATAGCTGTGAGTACCATTTTGTAAAAACACAGAGGTAGGAATGGGACACAGTGTGGGAATGATGAACACTTCTCTTTACTATGGGATAGCAGGTTGCTCATGTGATCATCATCATCTCACTGATGACTTTGGTGACATAGTTTTGAGAATTGGTTGATTGCTTCTTGTTTCGCAGAAGCAGCAATGTGGTGGAAATAATGTGAAGTGTGCTGAGTGTGTGCATTTGTGTGTTATATTGCGTATCCAGACTGTAGTTGGACAAACTTTTGTAAGTTAATGGCACATGATATTTATATTAGATTGAAAATCAGATGTATACTTGTGTTGCCTTAGCAGTTCAGTTAACCTTTTGCTATTAACTTGCCCTGTGCTGGACAGTCTGCTCTTCTTGATTATTAGTATTGCTTCTAGTTATGGCATAAAAAAGCAAAGAAATACTATTTTTACTGTGATAAATTGATGCTGTAGCATTAGTTTCTAATAATAGATGTGTTTTCGTAGAAGTGAGTAGAAGTAAAATTTGTTGGAAGCCTGTGATGTGAATGGTTTTCATGGGTCTGCAAGTACTTCAGTCAGAATTATTTTCTGAATAAGTCTTGCATCCAAAAATATAGAAATGTGCCTAAAACTGGCTTGTAAAGTGATTTAGTTTCTGCAGATTATTCTCCAACAACTGGATATGCTTGTTTTATGATCTCAGCTGTGCTAACTTAAGTTCTCATTAGATGTCAGAAATTTAACTGGGTCAAGTCAGGTCAGGCTTATTTAGATAGTGTGTTAAGGAAAATACAGATGTCTTCTGCATTTGATGTTGTTAATTCAGATGGGAACAAGTCTTTTATGATTCAGTACTGTGTAAATATCCTCTTACGTTCTCTGGGCTTATGGGGGTGCTGGCTGGAAGTAGTGTCCAAGTAATGGCTAGGGCAAGTGCTATCTTTTATATAAAATGTTAAGCTGTGCTCAAGCTCCGCTTAACGTCCTTGGTGCTCTTTTCGTCAGTGTGAGCATGGATTAATCTGATAATCAAGTTATAAATTTGGAAACTCAGGTGTAGCTCTGCTTCTTATATGAAGTGCTTTGCTTTTCTTTTGAAGATAGGAAATGGGAAAAAAGGGACAACGTAAAGGATAAGAAAAAGCTGAATATCTATTATTCTGAAATACAACAGTGGGTTAAAGGTGAGTTCTTGCTCTTAGTGTTTGCAGGGAACATAAAGCCAGGTTTGTGCAAATGCTGTTAGAACAATGTTTAACTGTGGTCTTGCTGAATTTACTCTTTAATTTACCCTTAGTGCACAAATCTGTCTGGATCTTACACTTCTGTAGTAAGCTCTGCAAGAAACTCTTCTAACATTACTGAGGCAGTTTTTAAAATCTTCCACGCTTGTGGTCAGTTTGGGGTCATAAAATTGGTAGAGGATTTGTTTTGTCCCTCTGTGACAAATGGACCTCACCCTAAATGTTTGTGAAGTGACCAGTGAGGGGATTGAGGGTGCAAAACTCCATTCTGCTAACCATTTGTATTCTTATGCAAGTTCTCTAGGTTTATAAAAGAGAAAAAAAGCCTTTTTCCAAAATGCAATTTCTGTTCAATTAAAATAATAATAATTCTCACAGAATCATTGGAAAATATACTTTCTTTCATGAGGGTGCCAGAACTTCAATTTCTAAATGCATTAAAAATTGTTATTATTTTGCCCAAAAAGCAGAAGGAGAATCTAAGCTTAGAAGTATGAAACAACAAACTACTCAAAGTTTGAAAGAAATTTAGATATGGATTTTCGTTAGGAGTGAAGTAATGGAGTTAAATGACTTCTAGGTATTTTTATCTTTGTTAAGCAGTGTTAATTAATAATAATAAATCCTGATATTCTTATGTATTTCTCTGAAAGCCACCAGTTCAGGATTCATGTAATTCTAGACAGAGATGCCTAAGACAGAGATTTCTAGACAGAGAAGCCTAAGCACAAATTTATTTTATAGATGGAATAAATTGGGTTATTGAATTGTCGTTCTGTCCTCATAAGTATAATTTATTTTCTTGTCTTGAATTGATGTTTCCCACAGTTCATAGGTTTGGGAAATTGTAGATTTGCATGAAAATAAGTTTTGTGAAGTGTTGCTTTAAACTAAATAGCTTTTGAATGCGTTTCAGTCTCACTCCCATAAAAAAACCAAAATAATGGAGTGGTGGATAGATATTTCATAGAACCGTAGAATCATAGAATTGCTCAGGTTGGAAAGGACCTTCAAGATCATCAAGTCCAACCACAACCTAACCATACTACTCTAACAACCCACTGCTAAATCATGTCCCTGAGCACCACATCCAAACGGTTTTTAAACACATTCAGGGATGGTGACTCAACCACCTCCCTGGGAAGCCTGTTCCAGTGCTTAACAACCCCTTCTGTAAAGAAGCTTTTCCTGATATCCAACCTAAACTTCCCCTGGCGCAACTTGAGGCCATTTCCCCTTGTTCTGTCACCAGTGAGAAGAGACCAACCCCTCTCTCACTGCAATCACCTTTCAGGTATTTGAAGAGAGCAATAAGGCCTCCCCTCAGCCTCCTCTTCCCCAGACTAAACAGCCCCAGTTCCTTTAGTCTCTTCTCGTAGGGCATATTCTCCAAGCCCTTCACAAGCCTTGTTGCCCTTCTTTGGACCTGCTCCAGCACCTCCATGTCCTTTCTGTACTGAGGCGCCCAAAACTGAACCAGTACTCGAAGTGAGGCCTCACCAATGCCGAGTACAGGGGCAGGATGACTTCCCTAGTCCTGCTCACCACCCTATTTCTGACACAAGCCAGGATGCCACTGGCCTTCTTGGCCACCTGGGCACACTGCTGGCTCGTATTCAGCTGACTGTCCATCAGCACACCAAGGTCCCTCTCTGTCAGGCAGCTTTCCAGCCATTCCTCCCCAAGCCTGTAGGTTTGCCTGGGGTTGTTGTGACAAAGTGCAGGACCCGACACTTAGCCCTGTTGAAAGTCATACGGTTTACCTTGGCCCATCGATGCACTCTATCCAGGTCATTATTTCAATAAGGATTAGGAGAGATTAAATTTTTCTATGGGCAGTCATGGGTGGATTTTGGAGATATGTCATGTCCCTCTGTGGCTACAGTGAAAGCACATGTGTTTGAACAATGGTTGCTCATCAATATCCATTATATGAATGTTTTACATCCATTAGTCAATTTAAATATGGATCTCACATGTGCTGTTTTTGGTACTAGGCTAGGTGCTGTATCTAATGTAGATTAGATAATGTAGATGCTGATATTTTCCATTTGTATCTCCTGCATGAGGCTTGGTTTTCCATTTATACTTCCTGCATGGGGCTTGGTGTGGAATGTTTTGTGCTTATCTTTTGTACACAATTACATTTTTACCTGCTTAAAATATAATTTCTATCTGATGGGGTTATATCCAGGCTTGCACTAAAGAAATGGGGCGGATGCTGTTTCATTAGCTAAAGTTACAACAGTATGATCCATACTTTAGAAGAGTGGTTTTTAGCCTTACCGCAAGGAATGCTGAAGTTACTCATATTGAACCAAAATGATCCAAAGAAAGATCCTTCCTCGGTGCCGGGGAAGGTTATGGAGCAGATTGTCCTGAGGGAGATCACACGGCATTTGCAGGACAACCAGGGGATCAGGCCTAGCCAGCATGGGTTTGTGAAGG
>NC_034438.1:45039081-45047731 GCF_002078875.1 Numida meleagris | reverse complement strand
TGCCTCCAATCTTAACCCCTCTAATGCTCTCCTCCACGTTGGTGAGCACCAGGTCCAGTAAGGCTTCACCTCGGGTCGGTCCATCTAATACCTGGACAAGGAAGTTATCCTCAACAGACTCCAGGAATCTGCTGGACTGTCTGCCACCCGCCTTTCCGCTATCCCAGCAGATATGCGGGTGGTTGAAATCCCCCATCAGGACAAGAGCCCGCGAAAGCGACACCTCCTGCAGCTGGAGCAAGAAGGCCTCGTCCACAGGCTCCCCCTGATCAGGTGGCCTGTAACAGACCCCAACCACTAGATCTCCTTTACTGGACCGATCGCTGATTTTAACCCATAAGCTCTCAACCCATAAGCTCTCCCATAGTCTGCCTGACATGTTTATTTTGAGATATTTCTTCAAGAATTTAGTAGTTCAGGCAGAGATTTATATTAATACGTGTGAACCTCGGCTCAACCATGCATTACGACAAAGTCAGTTGATTATGTTGTATGTGGAAATGCACCACTCCAGCAGATTACCAGCTCTGGTGTTGTGGCTTGATTATTACCAGACAATAACCATAAACAAAAATAATTCAGTTATTGCTCACAACAAGGCTCCCTCTTCAATTTTAATGAGGGCTTCAGCTGTAATTTTCTTTTTAGCATTTTTGACAGATGAAAGAAGAAAAAGCTGTCTAAAGGGCAGCTCAGTTACAGTAGCCATCCCAAGTCAAAGTGAATGGAGGGAAGTAGTGGTCAGGGAAAAGTAATTACCTGAAAGGAGATTCATTAACTAGTTAGTATTTCCAGGCATTATGTTAAAAATTTATCTTAATCTGGTCTGATCATATTTGTCTTGTACTCTGACTGGAAAATTTCTGGATTCTTTCAATTATTTTAGTTCCTAGCACAAAATACTAACCCCAGGAGAAAAAAATATGGTTAAAATTTATTCCCCCTCCTTTTGGTTAGGGTTTTATTTCATAATTTTATGCAATGTGTTCCTACCTGCTTCTAATTTTATCTATTGAAAGTTTTACCTTTGATCAAAATACAGTAATTACAGACTATTCAAGAAATCATCCTATGTTCTGTGCTGAATAATATAGAAAAATTAGAGAAAAATTATGGTTCAGTATAATAGTCTGGGAAGCTGTCAGAAGATTAGTTACTGGCTACTGGGCATTAGCTGAAAAAGTAATGCTGGTGTTTAATGCATTGTCTTGGTAATATCATATTAACCTCACTGGCATTATTTGGAAATCTAGTCCTACATTTAGAAGTCCAGGTAAGTCTCAGATTATTCTTTGGGGATAGCTATACTGTGAGTACATGTCTCTCTTACTGAAGATTTGGTTCACCAGAATATCACTGTAGGAGCAGTGGTTTGTTTTTGTTTTTGTTTTTTACAAATGACTGAAACAGTCTCAACAAAATCTGGAACAGTTGTGCTCAGTCACTTTCTGAGACTTGCATTTTTTTAGAACTTGTTCTAATATCACCATGTCACTGTACTCGGTTATGTCTCTGTGGTGAGGCACACCCAGGATTTATCTTGGTATTCTGCAGGAATGGGGTCAGTAAGCACTTTTTATGTATGTATCTCTCTTACATCTTGGGGTCTGAGAACAGAATGATTAGCTAAATTAATTCAGTTTATTATTTTGAGAGTTAAAGTAATTCTTAGACTACAAATTCTCTTCTTTTGAGGTTTCGAAACAATCCTATAGAAGAAGAAAGTTTAAATAAGCAGACTTATATTATTAAAAAAAACAACACCATTATTATAATGAATTTACTTGTAGTGATAACATTCCTCTCCACCATGGAGAGCTATGATAAGGAAAGGAGAACTTTATTATCGTTTTACAGTAGGGAGACCAAGAAATCAAACCATGTAATGCTAAACAACTAAAGTAAATAGAGTAAGAATGAGAACTTTTCGTGAGGAAGGGTTTCTCATACCTATCAATAGCATGATATTTTGTTTTGGATGATGAAGCTTTCTCAATCATTGGAATCCATCAATATGTTCATGCTGGAAGTATGCAGTCAAGAAAAAATGATGCTCCTTCTGAGACAGTGAAACTAGTTGAAAAGCTAGCTTATGTAAGGCACCATAGGACTGTTGTGCTATCTTTCTTATTCTCTATGCATGCTCTTATATGTACAATCTTTTGCAAGTAAAGGAAGAATAAGAGCCATGTGCAAACTATGGAAATTGTGGTAGTCACCTCTGCGTGTAGGAACACGAGTAATCCGTTCTCCACTTGTCACACTAGAAAGGTCAGAGAAATCACTTGCACTTTGCAGCTGGTGGATTTTGTCATTTCCATTGCTCTGGCAACAATTAACAAAGAAAAGAGCTGCAAGTTTTTATACGCAAGCAAAATATTCCTTTGGATTTGCATGAGTGGTCTGCTGTCCTTCAGAAATAAGGTTTAACATGGTATTGCAGTTGATGGTACTTCTACAGTCAACAGAAGACTCCACTGCTGGAGTTCATAGTCCTGCATGGTGGATGGTGCAGCTGGTTCAGAGGTCATTTCCTCAGTGCTCCCCGCCTTCTTGTGAGGGTCTCTCTAATTAAGGCTCGATTGACTGAGCTACACACTGACTGGGCCATGGACAGGGGGAAGAGTGGGCCCATGCCAAGTTGGCTCAGTTCGGATGTACTGGCTTCCAGGTGAGGCTCTCGGTGGCTGCCTGGAGCTTCCCTCAGCAGGCCACACGCAGGCCCCTGCGCATCCATGGCTTGTCTGATCACAGTGCTGCTGGCAGTCCTTTTTCATTACTATCTAATACTGATAATAGCATCATAGGAATCCTGTCCCTCCTTTCTCTCTGTTATTCTGGGTAATGCAGATCAGCTGTACTGTTTTTGCCTTGTACCCATTTTCTGTATAAAAATTCTTGACTAGAGTTAGGTCATTGTTGTAGCCTACACCAGGCGGCTCAAGTCACAGGGTGGAAGGGGACCCAAAAACCTGTGTGATGCTGACAGCCGTACAGAAGTTGAAGGGAGCCATGGAAGCTGGAGTTACAGGAGTGCACAGGCACATAATCAATCACCCTGCTTTTGACCTTTTTTTGTAGGATGACTACTTTCACTCAGGATAAAGTAGGGAGATTGAAGTATAGTGACTATAGTAAAGACTGCACCCTGACATAGCAGGACGAATGGGGGAAGTTTTCTTAATAAATTATTTATTTTGGAAAGATTTCTTAATGCTTTATGGTGCAGATATAATGGTGTGAAAGCATGACCTTAATCTAAAATCCTTTGGTAACCATTCCAACAAATTACAACAAAAGGGAAAATGACTTGGTTAACATGAGTCCTGTCGTCTTGTTCAGTGACACATGTTGACATGTGTAATCTGTCAGTTCCTAGGGGTGGCTCTTATTTATTTTTCTCATTCTAGTAAAGTACTTCAGATGTCACGGGGCAATTTCCAAGTTTTTGAATTTTACAGCAGCTCTGATCTAAATTAAGTACAGCTGATGCCTGTGAACAGTGGTAGCAAGTTGTTTTTTGTTTGCTCCACCTGTATCAGTGTTGATTATTGCTAGGTCAAGTGTAAAAGGTACCTTTTTTGCATAGTATTTGATCCTATTTGTTTTTGAGTATATTAAAAATTTATATACATTTATAGAAGATGTTTGAATCTGAATTGCTATCCATATTAGCCTGTGGCAGTATTATTGCTTTTCTCTAGCCTTTGCACATGTTTTTGCTCATGGTAGAATGTCACCCTTGAAATGTACAGTTATTTTTTGGCAACTGCTCTTGGAGAGGAAAATTATTTATGAACTATTGTAATAAATGCTTATGATACTTTACACTCCATATGATTGGAAATATCTTAAATGTGTAGAAAGGCCATGATTTTTTAAAAAGTAATGAAAAGTATTGCATTTATTAAAGCAACCTTGCAAGTTTTACTTATTCAGGTGAACAGTTCAATGGGCTTAACTACACCATTTTTCTAAATTTTTTATATTCACATAGGTAACTTCCCAATTGAGCAGGATCAATTGTACTATTTTTTACTGTATTCATATGTTCATTTTTCTGGCTTGAGCATCTGTATCATTTGGACAGTTTTGTGATGAAATCATGAGAGTGTTCATAACCAGAGTTCTGTTGTGTTTTATTGATTTTAAAAATGTCGCAGTCTCTTGCGAGTGTTGCTCGTTTTCTCCATACAAGCAGAATTACATCAAAATGGACCTGTCCAAATTTGAACTCGGAAGTGATACTGTTGTTCAGTTCAAAAGAGACAGACATTTTCAGGGACAATGAGATGGTGTGTGGATTTGTAGAGAAAGTTATAATGCAGTTCTGAGCAAGCTTTATGCAAAATGAGGTGGAATTAGATGTTGAGTTACATTTCTTTCTCTTTGCAGTTTATCTTTAGTGTTTTGGATTTGTTTTTTTTTTTTTTCGTGGCACATCCTATCTGTGACTTTAAAAGAGACATCATCACTTTCATAAAGAAAATGAAGTTATTTGCATTCCTTACTATAGACAGTAATTAAATGTATGGAAATTGATATTGTACTAAAAAGGGAAATAAAACAGTGATTAAATTGTATAGATGGAATAGAGATAATTAAAATAAAAATTAAAAATTGTCTTTATAAACCATAAAAAGAAATCCATCTGTTTTAAAAGAAAATATAACGAAGTGTAAAATTAGCTTGACTTGTAATTTTTTCCATAGCCCTTAAACATCTGTGAAAATTACTTTGCTAGTGTAAGTAATGGGATTTTTGCTTTTATCAGCAAACATTTCATTCATACAAGTGGAAGGCTATAAGTACAATACACACACTGCTGAGCAGGCAGGTGTAAGTTGGACTGCTTCCATCAAAGGTTGGTCAGAGGGGTGCTGCAGTTCTGCTCTGGGGCTCTTACAAGTGCAGGTTCCTACCTCCATGTTGCATCTTTCTGGAAGGTCCCAGAGACAGTCATAGTCTGCATGGTTATGCCTTCTGAAGAAAATCTGCAGACTCAGTGAGGAAAGAATAATGTAAGTACCAAATAGTACCAAAAAAAAATAGCAGAAATTAATTCAGGGAGAGTTTATTGCATTACTGTCCTTTCCAAGTATTGTATGTATTCTTTTAATCTTTCAGGATGTAAATTTACCTGATTCATAATCCAAAGAATTTCCTTTCTTTTTTTTTCCTTAATTGTCACACGGTGGGATTTTCTTCTGCATTTTCAGTGTAGTTCAAATATTTGGTAATACACTACAAGAAAGATCCCCAAAGCTCAGTTAGGTGCTTAGTGCCTGCAACACCCTGTGTTCATGGTTCTGGAGTATTCAGTATACACCTTTGGCTAATGAGAAACAGTGAGCTGCAGAATACCTAGTGTGGCTCCTCTCAGAAAATGCCTGGCTCAAACTGAGACCTAAGTTTTACCGTCAGTGATTATCTGCAGCATAGTGCCCAGACAGAACAGGTTTTTTGTTGTTAGAGACAATATTGAGGAGTGCTAGGTAAAATACAATGCTTTCTGCTAATGGCAATCTGCCAGAGCAGTTACAGATTTCAAACTTAACATTTTTTTTACTAACCACAGATAGAAGAGCATTGGCTAATTTCACTCAAACATAGAGTAGTAATTTACTTCAAAAATAGTAATAACTTTTCTAATAGAGAAATAACTTATCTAATAGAGAAAAATAGATGATGTACTTTCCTATTTTTTTTTTAATTTCTGATGAGAAATGAACATCAGATTGAGCTAAATTTTGTTAAGTGCCAGGGTTTATTGTTTCTCTGAATGGGGAAAAAATCATCCATGGCTGTGGTTGAAAAGTAATAGGAAATGAAACAATGTAAAAGGAGGGAAATAAAATGAAGAAAAAGAATTTAAAATTCTATATTTAAATCTTAGGCAAATTATTAAAATCTGTACACCACGACATTAGTACTCAAACAACTGCAAATCTCTGAGGAGCAGAACTCATTTATCAGACAGTGATACTATAGTAACAGACATGATAGGAAATTTTGGATAAATGAGAACACATCATAGAAATGTGGCTGTACTTTTAATCAAAGACTTTTATTTGTCTTTTGCTTTGGTGAGCAGAATGATGGCTTAATTCAGAGTAAGAAGCTCTGCTCTTCCACAGAGTAAGCTCTTATGCTGTTATTTAGCATAGCATGCACTGATGCTGCCATGTCCCTTACTTTTGATCCACACATTTCTTGTGAAATAAAAAATTAGAGAAGAGCAATTATTTATGTCATATTGATGGGATAGCAAGTACTTGTTTTTAATTCTTGATTCTGGCAAGGAAAAGGAAAATTAAATCCAGGATGCAGTAAAGAATAGAAGCATTGAAACTTCCACACTCAGAAGCTGATGATGGTTGGGCTTAATTCTTCCCTTCCACCAATGCTTTTGAGCTTTTATATCAGAAAAGGTAGAGCTGGAAAAATTAGGATTTGGACATACAAGCTGTCTTGAGGTCTACATGAATATCCAATGAAATACAACTTGATAAGAATTACTTGACTCCTTATCATATGAAATCTCTTAGCTCATATAAGGAAAGACTGCAGAGAGGGAGGAAGCAGTGACAGGGTAAAGAAGGCGATAAGTAATTTATTCCAGTTAGATACTATGTGAGTGGTGATTTTTGTGGTTACAGAATATGGGAAGTGGACTAAGTTTTACTACTTTTAAGATATAGTCACTTAGTATTTTTCTAAAGGGTCTTATATTTCCTTACTTCTAAGTCCGAATTTGTGAACTTAAACTTATCTTGAGTCTGTTTTGTAATTTGCTTAGTGTTTCTGAGAAACACATATTTTTGTTACTTGTGTTGCTAAATGGCAAATTTGTGAAAGTTTCTACTCTTCACAGCTTAGTTCACATGGGGGTATTGAGCTTATTAAATATGAAATCCATCTCTAGAAGGTAAATGTGTAGGTAATGGAGACAGTTTTGAGTGTATTGATATGCTTACTATAATTCTCAAGTGGCTGTAAACTTTAAAGAATAGTCTTGGTATTATGAGATTTAAAGTTAAGTGTACTACAAATGTATTTGATTGATTATGGTGAGCATCCTTTATGTAGTGTCTGACCTGGTAACTGTTGAGTCATTTTTACTGATTCTGGGTTGGAAAGATAACTTGTGCCTTTCAAAGATCTGTTTCAGAGCCTTTCTGAAACAACAATACAGTGCTTATTTAGAAGAGCAATAAACATGGACATTTTTTGTACAACAAGATAGTAGATCTGAAAAGCAGATGTGTTCCCTGTGCATTCCATCCAATAATTATGTAGAAGATGTTTTCTTCTGATGATTGCTGATGAAGACATTGCATTAACAATTCTGCATATGACTTCTGACTCTTCTGTGTCTGTTCGTATGGAGTCAGAAATAGGGATTGTTTAGTCTGGTGGAGGGTCATGGGAGACCTTATCACTCTCTACAGCTGTCTGAAAGGAGGTTGTGGCAAGGTGAGGTTCAGCCTCTTCTCCCAGGTAACTAGCAATAGAAAGAGAAGGAGTGGCCTCAAGTTGCACCAGGGGAGGTTCAGGTTGAATTTTAGGAACAATTTCTTCTCAGAAAGGTGGTGATGCATTGGAACAGGCTACCCAAGGAGGCAGTGGAATCACCGTCCCTGGAGGTGTTCAAGAATAAGGTAGATGTGGCAAAGAGGGATATGGTTAGTGGATTGATTATATTTGTTGTCTACGACAACGTACTAAGGCTTCCCTTCCGTCCGCACCTCCGCGTGCAGGGGCATACGGGACACATACATGGTATGTAGCGCCGAAATGCCCATTTAATGCTGTGCAACAAGGCTACTTATACCCGTACACCCGACCGCCCCATATACCCGTGACCCCCCTTGCTCCTCCCAGGTGCTCGCAGGCACCACCCATCCCATTTAATCCCGCATCTCCCCCCTCTTTATATACAAACATGAAACATCCCTGTAGTGTACCCTGCTCAGCCCTGTTACCCCATCAAAACTCCCTTTTTTGGCCCTTCTTCAAGCAGATCTTGACATAAGCACTGATAATTAGATATCAGCATGTCAACCTGTACTGTTTTTGAAACGATGTTCTCGATGAGCCGTTGCAGCAGCCGAAATATAGTAGATAGTAAGAGCAGTCCTTTTCTGACAAGAAGTAGTATCCGTAGACTTGCGGAGACGACGGACACCAGCCAAGAGGAAGGAGGTGTTCATGTAGTCCCGATGAATTGAAGAATCAAGTCATGGGGACACAGTTCTGGACCAGTCAGCTCTCCCCCCTCTTTTAAGGCTCGGAGCCACGCCTTCAAGGTTTTATGCGTCCACTCCACGATGGCTTGTCTCAGAGGCAGAGACAAGCAAACTAGGCACTCAGAGCTGCACAGAGAATCATGAGTTCCAGCCAAGATATGCACACTCTCACACACACAGGCATCTATTCCATATAATCATGTAAGTGGGAATCAAAAACTCCCTACACTAGTGCACTATTATTTATTGACCCTTGAAAGGTGGCAAATCACCAGAGAGGAGAGAGAAGAAACACGCCAGCAGTGGATGCGATAGGTAGCACCAGCAGGGCGTCCCCTGCTTCAAAGTGCAGTCTTCCCCTCCCAGCCACTACAGACTCTCTCCTGCTTTATTCTTCTCAG
>NC_034438.1:44966937-45037096 GCF_002078875.1 Numida meleagris | reverse complement strand
GAGGATGCTCCCAGTTTCCCTGCTTTTGTTTTTAATCGTGTTCCTGATCTGAACCGAGCCATGGGGCTCCCCATGCTCGCGCTGGAACATTGGCTCCTGGGGTCCAGGCTTGAGGCTGGAACTTGGACCCCTGTGTTGTCCCAGCCAGGTGGTTTTCCTACTCCCCCCTGATGTCTGTATGGGCATTGACAAGCCATGTGGGAGCCCCCACACACCCAGCATTTCAAAGGAGTTTTGCTTCTTGCAGCCCTCTCGGTTCTGCAATCCTTAGCTCTGTGTCCCAGCCTCCCACATTTGAAACAGCTGCTGTGACCTTGCTGTTGCAAAGCAAAGGCTTGAAGTGCTGCAGTCAGCGGCTGTACCTCATCAGCACAAGCCAGTTCACAGCCTCTTTGTATTAACTCCCCCACACGTGCAGAACCAGGCAAGGCCGCAAGCGCTGCCCTGAATGCTGGCAAAGCCCCAGAGTGCAGACATTCTCGCAAGACCGCATCCTGAGCTTCAGGAGGGAGTGTGCTTGCAGCAATTGCCGCTTGCACTCTGTTAGCAAAAAAGCCAAAGTGTTCTCCTTGTTTTTGCCTTATATGAAGATAGCTTGGCGAACCCGAAAGAATTGAACGCATTTTTTAAACGCACTCCTCCCTATGCTTGCAGCTGTCATCAGCACTGCTACAGGCAGCCCGACCTGATCCTGAGGAGCCAACCAGGGCCCCTGCCCTATAAGCATCTCTATTCGGGCTCCGTGTAGTGGGTGATTTGGATTGTCCCGAGCCTGTAATAATTGCCGCTCTGCCTTGTCTCGGAGGAGAGTCTCCCAAACGGGCACTTGGGCGGGGGTCAAACAAGCTCGAGCACATTGTCTCCAATCAAAAATAAGTGGCCCACTCATGCTAATCATGTCCAGAAACATTTGGGCAGCCAGACCCATTATACCCCCCTCGGAAATGGCCTGTTTTAACTGCAATAGCAACTTGAAATCTAACGGCTGCCATTCCCTGTGCCCACCTGCATGGGCTAGAACTGGGTAGCACAACTGACTAGGAGCATCTTGAGGCGAAAAAGTGCAGTCCTCAAGAACACATTGCTTCGCTTTCACCATCCATTGTTCCACTGCTTCCCTATACCCCAGAAGCTGAAATCCCACCCGTTTAACCTTCTTCTCTGGGGTCCACTTTTTCTTCCCAATCGCCCTCTTCATAGCCTTACACACTTCCCTTAGGTCCCCTGCATCAGAGTCCTCCCCGCCCTGATCGTCCTCTGAGTCAGACAGTGAGGAATCCGAGGACGATGAAGTTGGGGGAGCTCGAACCCTCTCCAGTGCTTTCAACTCAGCCAGCACCTCCTGAGTGTTATATGGGGGTGGAGTAGCGAACAGTGGGGTCCCCTTCTCTTTTTCTTTCGATGGTTCGTTTCCCGAAGGGGTGCCAGGGAAATGGGCCATTCCCCCAGCAGTAATCCCCCACACCCCACCCAACAGATAGTGACCCCACTGCATATACCCCAGGGGCGGCGCCAAAGGCATGGCACCCCCGGGTACATACAGAGGAGGAACTCCCCCTTCTTTCTTTACTTTAGTACCTCCCAGATCGTTCTCATCACAATTATTCGCCTCTGTTAACGAGGCATTTTCCGAGGTCTTTATCTCTGATTCAACTCCCTCTGTCTCCGTCTTCCCCTTATCTTCCCCTTTCTTCCCCGAGTCCGAATGCAACAGCGCGTATGCTGCTTGCCAGACTTCTCTCTCTGTCTTAACCATCTGAAAGAGTTTAACGAGCGACCCATATGCAGGTAGCAGTTTCTGTGTCTCCTTATCCCCTTCGCATGCCCCCCTGAATAACTCCTCCCCCACTTTATCAAGGACGCCCTTACTCAAATAATGAGAAGGGTCAGTCACCAGACCACGCCGCAAAATCCATTTAAACAGCGGCATTAGGTCCTTTTTATGCACTTCACAGCCTGCCTGTGCTGCCATCCCCTTCAGCATACTCACCATCCTCTCCAGCGACGAAGACATACTGGAGTACGCTGTCGAGCGCCCCTGCGCTCCGAGCACCTCTTCGTGCTCTCCCTCGAGCGCCCCTGCGCTCCGAGCGCCTCTCTGCGCTCCGTCTTATCACGTCAGGGTCACCAATTGTTGTCTACGACAACGTACTAAGGCTTCCCTTCCGTCCGCACCTCCGCATGCAGGGGCATACGGGACACATACGCGGTATGTAGCGCCGAAATGCCCATTTAATGCTGCGCAACAAGGCTACTTATACCCGTACACGCGACCGCCCCATATACCCGTGACCCCCCTTGCTCCTCCCAGGTGCTCGCAGGCACCACCCGCCATGACTCCCCGATTCCTCCCTTGGTGCTCGCAGGCACCACCCATCCCATTTAATCCCGCAATATTAATGGTCTTTTCCAACCTTAATGATTCTGTGGTTCTATGAAATAAATCTATCTGACAATCAGATAGCTATTCGATACACTAGTCATATCACTAGCCTATGGAAAGGCTATCTACAAAACCGGTTCACTTTGTACCTTAGAATATGTATCTTCCCTTACCATATATTCTAGCCTATAAATAGGAAATGGGTACCTTTGTGGATCTTGTCTTCTTGGTTTTGGTGGAGGTGACTGGTGCCTAAGACAAAGTTTTGTTTCAAATGAGAAATGCTGATCATCTGGTTTCTCTGACCTTGATAAGTTAAAGATGCCTGTTTTTTTGGCATATGATTTTTTATTCAGTCTTTCTAAAACTGAGAATGATAACTGAAAAATTGCTGCTTTTCAGGGTGGTTTTGATTTTACATTTTTGAGCTTGAAAAATGTTTGGGCCTTGAACGACTCCTAGGTTAGCAGAAGTCATTTCAGTTAACTTTTAAATAGCTCCTGCACATCAGCTTCCTGAGAGGTATGAAGATATTTCAACTCCATGAAGGCAGACTTCTCTGCCAAGTTTTGTATGCACTTGGAGGCATTTTAAAACTGCTATTCAAGGACTGCTAGAAACTGTATTTAAGAAGTAGTAATGATTTTGCACCACTTCCTATTTTAAGTGATTCTATTTCTTCCCTACTAAAAGAAATTAATCTTTCAGACTGCATCAAAAATAAACCTTGTATACCAAAAATTGCCCATGTTCAGTCAGTAATTAAGTGTAATTGTCTGTGGATCATCCTTGCTCTGTGTCCTGTATGCAAATTATGCTCTATGCTCCAAGATTTTTATGGGACAGATTTTAAGAAAATGGATATAATTCTGTAATTAGCCTTCTGAATTTATTATATACAAAAATAGATTTCATGTTATTATGAATTAAGGCTCCTAATGTGACCATTTTAAAATTTGAGATCACTAAGGAATTACTTTTTAGACACCTCTCTTGGAAAGAAAAGGGAGGACCAGTTCATACATCTATGGTTTCTATCAAGTCTGAGAAGAAATAAAATTATAAGATGAAGAAATAGCTTTTTCAGTTTGTCACCTGACTAGAAACGTACATGCTTCCTAATAATTTCCTTTTCATAATTTACATAAATACAGTGAGATCCTGCTAGCTAGACTTTGTCACTGTTGTTGTCACAAGTGTGACTGTAATATAGCCTGCGTATATAATAGCTGTTGTGTATTTAGACTAAGTAAGTATGTAAAAGCCAAAATCTCAGTGACCAGCATTATTTTTGACTTTGACAAATAAATTAATTATTTCACCTATTTGGTGAAAGAGATCATTGCAATTCTAAATGGTGCCATAGCTTTATATTTACACCTGTTTTGGAAAGAAATGGCTGCTGTTGAAGGAAAATATGTTGATAAATGTTTTAGATGTTAAAACAAATGAACAACAACAAAACGAAACTAGCTGACAGTAAAGAGAAAAGACCAAAGCTCATTTTCAATGTAATAATAGTGAATTGATTGGTTCAGCATATTCACCCTAGTGGCAGGAATAATAACCAATGATGTCTCCCCATACTAGCCTCACTGCTTTTTCATCTTATTAGCGGGAGATTCCAATACAGTATTTCCTTCTTCCATTTTTCATAAGATTTGTGAACTCCATATATGAGGGAGGTCATTTGCATGTTATAGTATTCTGTTTTTCTTTTCGAGAAAGGCAAAGACTACTTGTTTTTGAGACAGATACGGTGACATTTCAAACCACCTTCTTAGCACAATGTGAGTGTAAATATGTGGATGTCTAACTGCTTGTATCCCCACATTCCACATCTCTTGGCAGTCACAGAGCAGGAAAATCAATTCTTTAGTCTTGTATTTGAGTAATCTTATTTCTCTGAAGTTCTCTTTTATTTTCTTGCATTTTGTTTGGTATAGTAAATAAACATTCAATTTTATTCTTTTATAGGGATTGGTAGTTTTGCATGTAACAGAAATAGCAGCCCATTACAGGCATATATCCAAGAAAACAAATGAAATAGTTGTATTAGGTGAGTTTCAGAAGGTTCTGTCATGTCTTTGTTGTTCAAGCTTATCAGAAAATGAACCTGCTTGAGAAAGCTTTCTTAGCTTTCTGTATGCTGTGGACACTGCTATGAAGAAGCACTTCTGATGACCTAGACAGAGGAACTGTTCCCCGTTTGTCATCTTTCTTGGTTTGCTGTTTTTTGTTCCTTAATCTTTACAGTTAGCATTTATAGGATTCTTTTCTCTATATTTCATCATGCTGTTACAGTTTTGGCATAAAACAGAAATGTATGATCTGTTATACATGACACAGCATATGTAGATATGAATTCTTTAATAGGTTAATCACTAGACTGGGTATGTTTTATGATTTTTAATAAATCTGGAGTTTATTATTGAGGAGCCAATAAATAAACAAATCTTTTACAATCTGAAATAAATTAGTTTGAATTCTATGTCTTGATTTAGAAATTGCCAATAGGAGTGTAATACCCTTTTATTCATAACATAAATATTCAAATGTGTATTAAAAACAGTAACATTTTCAGCTATAAAGACATATGAGCAGTATAAAATGGATTTTAACTTACCACTCTGTAGCTGGAAGACTTTTTGTTTTTACTAATGAGCAGCACTTCCTAATTCAGAAACTCAACAACATAGTGTCTTATTAATGAAATTTTATAGTGCCAAGAAAATGAGGAGTCATTATTTGGTGCAACATCTCCCATCCCCATGAAGCATATAACTCACTACGCTTGGTTTGTGTTTATTTTTAGTGTAAGACTAATTCTCAGTAATGTGAGAATATATTCATGTTAATTAACACTATATTTTAATCCCATCCAGTTAGAAAACTCTGCTCTGCCTGTGGAAAAGTATAGTGGCAATATAATTAGGATTTCTTATAAGAAAAACATTGTAACAGACATCCTGCCATGCTTATGTTATTTTAATTGGATTTCTAGCTCAAGGGTGGTTCATAATTTGTCATAAACTTTAACGTTAATAAAATCAGCTGGAAGGAAGCTCTACTTAATCTCTTTGATTACACTGTAAGGAGTGAAATCATAATTTGAACATCCTTTTTTTTTTTTTCTTTCTCCCCACCCTTTTTTTTCCTCTTTTTTTTTCTTTTTTAACTGACAAAGCAAGAAAGGGAAAGTAGGTTGATGAGGAGCTCATGCTATTCAGCTCCTCTGCTGAGTAATGGTTCAATGCAGTGCAAGTGCAGGAAAATTAAATCAGAGATTAAGTCTGGCTTGTTATGCAGGGTAGCAAAATGCAGGCTGCTGAACAGTCTTTGTGTCTAGGGACTGAAGAGGCATTCATAGAAAATCTTACCATAGTGATTTTGTCTCTTTTGGGGGGAGAATTCAGGCTGAGTGATTCTTAATTTTTCTACTCCAGTCTTTAATTCTCCAGTGGTAACTTCTGGGAAACAAGTGTGAAAATTTTATCAGCCACTGGGATCAGGTTTCAGTTGCTCCCAGATTTTGTAGAAGTTGCTGTAAAAGTTAGAAGAGAGTATGTGATTGTAAGAAGAGAGTATTTAATCAGCAGAGATGGAATGGAGAACCCTGGGCCAGGCTATATAGATCTGCTAATGTGTGTGTTTTCTGATTTAAAAATGGGACTTGCAATACATTTGTTTCCAGGATGTGCTCACCAAGTTAAAAATAAAGAGTTCTATTTTCACTAGTCCATGTTCATTGTTTTGTTGTCCAAAGTAAATGAATGTCATTTGCTGTATGTTGGTGTGATCTGACATATGAGAGTGTTCAAATCCTCATTTTTTACTAACTATATTTTTCTGAGAAGAGTTATTAATATTGAATCCTGTGAACTTGATCTTTGCTGAGAACTCATACCAAGACATTGTAACATGCCATTTCTGAGCTACCAAACTGCATTTGGCCTGGAACAGCAAGTGTCCTCACTCCTCTTGTCCCTTACAATGTCATCTTTTGTGCTCTTGTTATCTGTATGTTTAATCCTTTTACATTCGTGCTAAGTTCTGGGCTTCAGTGATGTTAAGAAGTGCTGGCTCCCTAGAATATTACACACAGACTTTTGCTAAGTTTGATGTCTGCTAATTTTCAATTTCTCTGTCCTGATAAAAGAGACATATCTGATTTCCCTTAATAATTTTGATAAGTTATTCCTTTGATATTGCATGAAATTACAAGACTTCATGTTTCCACTCTGTAGTTAATATTCCTGCCCTTGTTAGAAAAAGCTGTCTGGCAGTCAAGTTTCCATTCCCTTTACCTTCGGGGCACAGCTGTCAGTGCCAAACTGAGTCCCATCTAAGATCTCCAAAGGGCTTCCAGTTAGCTTTTTAAATCTCCTGAGGTTTTCTTGCCTGAAAGCATATTTTTCTTTTGTGCTAGTTAGTTTTAATATAATATAGTTTACATATACTACCTCTATGTCCCACCCTTGCCTATGTCCTTAGGCCACCAGTGAATGAAAGGTTGCAGTGAGGTTTTTATCTGATGCTGCCTGGCTGAAAGAATTTAAAATGGATGCTGCAGATTGAATTTAGTCTCCATCTTTAAAGGGAAATCCAAGTATCATTCCTATGCCAAACTTTTAAAGTTATACATTATGCGTGTCTGTTTATAGTGATCACCCTGTCTCTTTGTGTGGAAAAGTCTATCCAGATTGGCCTAATGGGTTTGGAAATTGTAATACTAAACTAATTCTTTGCTAAATATTGCTAATTGCTAATAAACAAAGATATTGGAGGTCGGCTGTTTTTCCAACACTGTGCATAGACGTTAATAAAAACAAATGGATAGTATTTTTAAGCAGTTGATTCATTTGGTTGATAAAGCTTTTAAACTCAGGATTCATGGTGTTACTTAATGGAAGTTAAGATTGTTGTACTTCATACATCATTTCAAAATTATCTGACTGTGCTGCAGCATGAATTTGTACTTACTGGTTATGCAAGCATTGATTGAATTTTATCCTAATAATTCGAGGCTTTAAAAGCTTCTTAAAAGGCTAAAACCAACAGTTTTCTGAAGTCCATTTGCAGTAAAGTGATAAGTTCCTATGAGGAAAAAAAAAAAAAAAGAAGAAAATTATGATCAGTGAACAGGAGAGATGAAGAAAAGTTGCATGACTGTGCCTCAAGAGAGATCAAATTTTAGATGCGTGATTATAGATTGTGTTGAAATACAGATAGAACTACAAATTTTTTCCAGCCAATCTGTATTTTTTCCAGAGTACTTCAATGAGTTCTAAAACAGTTTTTCTCATTTCCGTACTTGAGTTACTTTTTGTTACTAATCTGATTATGAGTGACGAATATTTGCAGATATGAAAATACTTTGTTTCTTTTCATATTTCCTTGTGTCTGTGGGGCAGATATCTCTAGAATTAATCAGACAAGGAACACCAAAGGCAAATGCAGCGCTGTTACGTTTCTTCTTTTGTATATCTGAACAAGGTCTGTGTTGAGAAATGCTCCAGCTACCCTTATATTGGGCTCCCCTCTGTGAGGTCTTGAGTACTTTCATCTCCTGGCACCTCAGCCACAGCCTGATGTTGCTCTGGCTAAGGTGTAGTAGGCCCCTTTAGAGTAGATCCTCAGTCTAGTAACACTTCAGTATTGAAAAAGTTGTCTTTTCCATGAGCTTAGTGCTTACTTTCCGCTGACCCCTACAACTAAATCCCCTACCTCCAGCTGTGTGAACATTTCTGGTGCAGTTTAATGCCCAAATGAAACGAGATGGGTGTAGACAACCCTTGCTGTGCCTCACTGGCATTAGGAGCCCACTCTAAGTAGTTAATTGTTGACGTAAAGAATACAGTGTCAGACCAAGTGAGCCCCATGTGCCTGCCTTCTTCTCTTTACAATTCAAGAGAGTTTCTGAACAGGCCTCATGGTGTAAAGCATTCTGTTATAGAGAGCAAGTGAGGTTTTCAGAAAGAGAAATTTCTTCCAGAGTTTCTGGCCTTGCCTGCTTGGTCCCATACGTGAACTAGACCTCCCCAAGACAGATTTGTTGCCTTTCCTTGTCCTCTGCAGACTATCTTTTGAGATTTCTTTTGTTCTGTATTTTTAAAATGTTTCTGTCTTACGAACTTCCATTCTCTTCTACATGTACTTTTTAGAAAATTTTAGGAAACTGTCTCAAAATTTTGCCATGTGTCTTCTTCAAATTAAGTTTCATAATATCAGAATACTTCTTAATATAGAACTGTAAGGTCGCAGAATAATTTAAGTTGAATGAGATCTTGGAGATCATTTGGTCCTGTCCATTGTTCTTTAGGCAGGATAGGCTTTGGAGTTGAAGATTGAAACTGCAGTAGATTGCAGTAGATTAAAGGTACTTACAAGTAGGTTCTGAAACCTCATGTATTTGCAGAAGTGCTCAGGGGTGGCAGCGTGTTGTGCTGGAATGCCTATTGCCATGAAAAGTAATAAATAATTTTGATGCTAAACTTCACAGTTGATTTCACAATTTTTTGATGCATGTCTTCTATAGATATATCTTCTAGTTAGAGAAACTCCTGTTCTTTTTCTTTCAATATTTATGGAAAGTAAAGCACCTTTTCCAAATAGCTTTGATCTTCAAGGTGCTCAGGTCTGTTCATTTTTGCTATCTCTCTTGTGTTGAGGTGGATCAGGCTGAAAATTGGATAAAGTTGAGCTTGAAAAGCAATTTAAGAGCTTGAAACCAGTATTTTTTGCACTAATTTTTCCCTCAGATTTTAGCCTTAAACAAACTATGCTTACAAAAATTTCAAAAACCCAGTCAAAATGAGAAACCTTTTTTGTCCTAATAACTAATTACAATAACTACCTGATGAGTATACTACCAGGGGAGCATTTTTCTTTTGGATGCTATAATGATAAATATATTGTGAAAGTTAAGTAAGTGCTTTCATTTAGAACTTTTCATTTAGCCAAAAATGTGGCCAGCTAGTGAGGTACAGAAGCATTTCTAATGTGAAGCTATTTACCTTGGCAGTTAGATGTCAGGGGTTTGTAATCCTGAAGATGATTTTTCTTTTCAAGTTAGTTTATTAATGAGCAGTATTTCATAAGTTTTAAATTGTATTTCTTATTTGATTCAGCATTTTAGCCACTGTAAAAAATAACTCAGTATTTGTATTTCTGTCCTTTTATGAGTAAAATTGAATGCTTGTTTCCATTATGCTGGTCTACTCTCTGCCATTAATCTGAAACAACTACAGTCCACAAACTCTATAAAAAATGTAATCAGTCCATTTTAAAATGTCTTTATCTGTAAGATACACATTTTTAATATGCAGCTACTAAAAGGGCTTAAATATTAACCTCAAGGAGCCAGAGAAAACTAGTTGTTTTGATAACATCTTACTCTTCAGTGTGGAACATTTCTGAAAGTATGTTGGAACTGTTATTGAATCATAAAATAAAATATGTATTCCTGTTAGTAAAGGTAATAAATGTTTTATTGTAGCTATTGAGTTTATTTATTTTAAAAAGTTAAAATTAGCTCTTAAATAATGCATGTATTTGAAAATGTTTTAGTATTCTTGCTTCTTGTTCTTAAACTATCCCTTTCTCATGGTGTTATTAAAAGAAATAAAAATCTGTTGTCTAATATTTATTTCCTCCTTAGCAAATCGAGGTGAGTTGTCCCAGTGTGCATTTTAGCACTAAGTAAATGAGAGATTTGGTAACATACAAGCAAAAACATTAAAATCTTTGAAATTATTAGTCACCAACATTTTGTGTCAGGAAAAAAAAATGGAAAAAAAACTCTAAAGATCATGCATTTAATTGGAAATATCAAATTCTATCCATTGGGTTCCAGAAAAAATGATGGGTTGGTGATTTGGTGACTGTCTGAAGTGTTTCAGTGTGTCTTGTGAAGTAAGCTAATACATTTGTTTAATTATTAACTTTGCTGAAACTGAGTTGTGCATTTGTGTAGCCCATCAGAAATCTCTACACTGTAATTATTGTTCTATGTGCATTATTACCACATAAGCTGATTTACAACTTACAACTTATTCCCGAAATAGAAATGTGATATTTTTGTGATTAATGGATAATATTATGTGTGGACTCACAGCATATCCCATTTTCCAAAATTATTCCAGAAAGAATTTTTACTCAACAATTTGTTACAAAAAGTAATTACATTATGAGCAATTACATTATTTTCATGACAAGTTGGATTTCTTAAGGTTTTGATTTTTCAGTTCTGAGTTTTAATGCAGAGAGTTAGGCAACGTTCTGTGGCTTGTGATATATTGTGCCCATGTGATGACTTCCAAGGGAGAATAAATCTAGCTGAAGAAGCTGCTTGCCTATATCTTAGACTGTTATCCTCTACAGAAACTGTACATCCTATGTTGCTCTGCAAAAGTTCAAAGGTTCTTCCTTAGTTGATTCAATCCTAAGTCTCCTTACTTTTGAAATACCTAATTCAGCAGTTGAAGAAAACACTGAGAAAAATAATAATCACCATTTCTGATTCATTTGGAAAAATGTAAAACACAAACATAAAATATAAAAATCAAACCCTGAGATGGACCTACTGAGGTAAATCTCTTTATAGGATCATTTTACACATTTTGCTGTTCTCTTGCATATATGCTTCTGTATTTGAGTGTCAGTGCTGTATGATTTGTCTGCGTATGGGCTAAATTATAAGATTTTATGTATTTACCATATATTTTTGTAACAGGCTTTTTCACTGTACAGATTTACTGGATTGGTATAGCAAAATGTTGGTGAAGTGTCCCTGTAACATGAGGATGGCTAGCATCATGTGCAAGAAAAGCATCTTGAAGCATCTGTCTTGTAACGTCTCTCCTACATTGCAGGAAAACTTTGGAATTTTGAGATGTTTTTTGTTTGTTTTGTTTTGTGTTGTTTGTTTGTTGTTTTTTTAATTCAAAGCTTTCCCAAAAAGAGATATATAAAAAAAGAGTCTGCAAGTCTTAACAGAGCAACACTGTTTTATGAGAGCTGTATCTCAGATTTTCCTGATAGGACTTGGCCTAAAGACTGCAGAGCTGATTTCAGACCAACGACTTTGATTAATGTGAAAAAGGAGGTGGGGCTAAATGCTTGAAAAAGATTTCATATTAACCTTTTTTTATTAATCAAAGATGAGGGCAAACAGAACAGTTATATGTAATTAATGCACAATTCTACTTTTTACAAGCACTGCATGTGATATATAGCTAACCTAGATATAAGAAATTAAATCCCGCTCTAGTGTGTGAGCAGTCCTAATGCTGAAGACACCATTAATTGAAATTGTAGTGTGCATACATAAATTTTCTGCTAGCCCTACATACCAGAACTGGAATCAATAAATGATGTTCTGTTTGATCTGGGGACAAAGTCAGCAGGAAGGCTGTTCATTCTTGTGTCTGTGTTATTTAATATGTCTGTTAATGATGAGTGAAACAGAATAGTACTCAGCACTTTCTTCTGTGTCTGTGTTGGCTCAAACTTACCCCTCCCGGGAAAGCACAGATGTGCTTGTCAATATGCAAGAACATACAACTCTTGTATACATAGCACTCTACAGTTTTTCTCTACTTAAATTGTAATTAAGTTCCAGTTCTCCCTGTGTTGTTTCTCTGTGCATCTTAGATTAATGTGATGGGCATAGTTTGAAGATAACAGCAGGCTTAAACTGCTTACAATAATTTGAATAGTAAAACATTAGTCTTTGTTCCATTTTTGTGTGGCA
Source organism: Numida meleagris (assembly GCF_002078875.1). Lineage (NCBI taxonomy): Eukaryota > Metazoa > Chordata > Aves > Galliformes > Numididae > Numida > Numida meleagris. The sequence goes on along the minus strand of NC_034438.1, from coordinate 45,024,959 downwards.
AAGTTCTCCATGACAGTTTTACTAAGAAGTATTATAAAAGACAAAGACATGGGTTTGTTATCAAATAAATAGGAAACAATTACAATCATTGCTTTTTAGCTATAAACCTGGTTTGTTAAGACTTAAGTAGAAACATAGAGAAGTGCTTTTGGCTAAGGACTGTGAATAGACAGAGGTTGTAATGTACTTCGAACGTAATGTCTGTAGGTAACTTGGCTGCTGCCAGTTAACGTGTAAGTAATAACATTCACCAAATAACATTCACCTCTTCTCACAGAGCAATTTTCAGTCCTGGCAAATACTGTTTGGATTGATTTGAGCCCACACATTTCATGAAGATGTGGATTCAGATTTGTCTGTAATTGCTGTGTCTTTCAGAAATACTCTGACTGAAGCAAACACAGTATCTCATTTTCCTTTTTGGCTGAGGAAACACTGATGTTCAATTCTCCATTCGCCTTGTCTGCTAACATGCTAACGTTCTCTTTATTTGTCAGTTTTTTCCTGTTTGAAGAAAAATCAACATTCCTAGCATATTTGGTCACCTCCCTCACATAACCATGAATGTACAATTTTGTGTGTTGTCCTGAATTTTGGTACTGCTGCTTCTCCAAGTTCTTTGGCTATTTCTATTGGATATTTCCTCTTCCCTCATTGTGCTTGTGACTTTGTTTCATGAGTGATGTTCCAAATGTTCTGCCATTGTCACTAAGTATGGTAAGGCTCCTTGTGGGCTTCTGTAAATGACTTCCCTCCAAACTAGAAGTTCCCTATTTCAGCGTAACTAGTTGTTGCCTTTCTGTTGTCCATTTACTACACATTTTGTTATTCCAGTCTTATGCTAAGCTGACAGCTTTTCTCATGATACCACACCGAATTACTAGCTGATATTTGTTTTCATACCCAGAAATGTATGATCACCCACTGGAAAGCTGAAAGTTGGATTTTATGTCACTACACATTATTCACCTGCACCTGTAGCTTTATCTCAGCCTGCACCATTATTGTTTGTCATGGTTTTATGATTTTTGGTTATCAGTATTCCACATCATAGCATCAATGTAGTGTACTGGGAGTTAAAGAGTTCATGCTCCAATTCTGTGGATTGTGGATAGTTCTGGGTACCTGGTTCTCAGAAGAGAAGAACTACTACATACCCCAGAGGACTTTGCTGCCCTGTTACTGTTTTCCAGTCAGAGTGAATGATAAAACTGTTCACATGTCACGAGACCTTCTCTCTTCTTGTCTCGTCTCTTGTCCCGGCAGCATCTTGCTCCCAAGACATCTCACCATCGGCACTAGAGTAAGGCCTACCTTAATTTTGGACACTCTCATTTTATTGGATTTATTAGCTTAAATTGTAATTATATTGTATTATAGCGTGTTATTTTGCATTCTGATATCTTATTTAGTAAATTAGTTTGTTTCTCCTCAGATTGTTGCTGCTGTTTTGTTTTTAGGCCCATCTCCCTACCCTTTTTCCCTTTTCCCTTTCCTGGGGCTTGGGTCCGTGGGTCCCGCACCCCATTAGTCACGGAACCGGGCTGAACCAGCCTGTAAACCATTGACATTGTTTTAAAGGTTTTTTTTTTCCCTCTTGTCTTTTGATTAAGATACTTAGTATGCTGCTGTTCAGCCAGACATTATCACCCCAGACTCAGATCTTATGTAGATTCTTCATGTGGATGAAATGCCCCTTTAAGTCACTGGAAAATATTGAGTAAATCTTCATGTTAAGGAGAACTAACTTCTAAAAAGTAGGATGAAAAGATAAAAGATTAGTAATAGTTCCTGTTGATCATATTTCTGATTTTTTTTAATGCTCTTTAGATAAAAAATTGGGCAGTTTAGTAGTATCATAGATTTAAGAATAGCTAGAGTGGATGTGGAGGATTAAGTAGCATATCTTCACTGTTAAACGGAAGCAATTGTTTTTAAACAATGATGAAAGAAAAATTATGTTAATCTAAAAAACAAAGTTTGCATTCCATTATTTAATATGTCTTAATAGTCTTGCAATAATGTGTGTTGATTTGGACTTTTGTGTGTACGCAGAAAGAACTTCTGTTTTTTATTACATCAGTATATCATGAAGATTACAATTTCAGAGCTTGCAGTGCAAATTATGTTGCACTAACGTATTATCTATTGTATTTCTTTGCTGCGATAATCAACTGTTGCCTTTATTCTAATTTGGTTCATCTCTTCATTTTTTCTTTTCTTTTTCTTTTTTTTCTTTTTCTTTTTCTTTACTTTTTGTTCCTGCTTGCAATTCAGAGTTCCATTGGGCATTATTAGATTGTCTGTGTTTCTTGCCACCCTCTAATTTCAGCTGGCATTAAAAGAGGCAAGCAGCAACCCTTGCCAACTCTTGTATTAGTTCTGCTATAAGAATTGTTTAGAAGGCAGCAACCTCTTCGGGAAAATCACAAAGGCATGCAATATGAAAAATTGAAATGTTATGCATATCTTTATTGTATGGAAAATACCTTCTTCCATTCACCCACTGCTTTCAGTAAACATAAAGTGATTGCATTATGTCAGGGTATGGGTTTGCTTGACGAAATATTCTTTCTCTACAGTAGCATGTAGAAGAAACCAAGGGAGAGGTAGAAGAGAATAAAGGCATATTATGACTCAGTCTCACCTGAGGTGCCATCAGCCTGTAGCATTGAAATGTTCTGGTGAAACTGCACTTTTATTTTGAACATATAAATGATGGAAGTCTCCCATTAGGCTATGTGTTCGGTTTTGGAATGCATGTAAAATTTTAGCATCCATAGCTTGTTGTACCAGTGAATTTGAGTTGTGGCAATGCCCACTATCAGTACAAGCTGGGAGATGTAAGGATGGTGCACAGCCCTGCCAAAAATTTGGACTTGAGGGTACTGGTGGATGGCAAACTGAACATGAGCCAACAATGTGCCCTTGCAGCCCAGAAAGCCAACTGTATGCTGGGCTGCATCAAAATAAGTGTAGCCAGCAAGGTGAGGGAGGTGATCCTGCTCCTCTACTCTGTGCAATATGTCACCTGGAATTCTGCGTCCAGATGTGGAGTCCTCAGTACAGGAGAGACATAGACCTGTTGGAGGGCATTCAGACAGGGGCCACAAAAATGATCCAAGGGATGGAACACCTCCCTGTGAGGACAGGCTGAGAGAGCTGGGGCTCTTCAGCCTCGAGAAGAGAAGGCTCTGGGGAGACCAGGTAGTGGCCTTCCAGTGTCTAAAGGGGAGTGATAAGAAAGAAGGGGACAGACTCTTTAGCAGGATCTGTTGTGATAGGACGAGGGGAAATGGTTTCAAACTAAAAGATGGGAGATTTAGATATGTTATAAGAAAAATGTTATTTACAATAAGAGTAGTGCACTAGAACAGGTTGCCTAAAGATGTGGTGGATGCCCCATCCCAGGATACGCTGAGGGTCAGGCTGGACAAGGCTCTGATTCAGATGTAGATGTCCCTGTTGAACTAAATTATGTTTAGAGGTCCATTCTAACTCAGAATGATTCTGTGATTCTGTGAGTCTGCGATCTTTGGTTGATGTGTCAGTATTTACTTTTCTGTTTTTGAGTTTTTTGTGTGTCAGAGCTCTCTATATGAGAAGAGATAGTGATTATTCCGATCCACCTCCTTTATGAGCCTACCTCAGAGCTAGCCCTCTCTAGAATACTCCCTTCCATCCTAGTCATATAGTAATCTAACAGTACACATGTATGGTCATCCAGTGGTCTTGGCCAGTGTCTTTCTCTTCCTAAGTTATCAATTTCATTTGGAACAATAAGTTCTTGACAAAGTAACTGCAGGTGGTATTCAAGATTCAGGTGTGCTATGGACTTACACAGTGGCACAATTATGCTTCTGAATCATTCTGGACTTGTCACAGAATCACAGAATTGCAGGGATTAGAAGGGATCTCAAGAGATCATTGAGTCCAACCCACCTGCTAAAGCTGTTTCCCTACAGTATGTCACAGATATCCAGATGTGTCATGAATATTTCCAAAGGAGACTCCACAACATCTCTGGGCAACCTGTTCCAGTGCTCTGTCACCTTCACTGTGAAGAAGTTCTTCACGTATTTTGTGTGGAACTTCTTGGGTTGATTCTGTATGTCCTGTTTACTTTTTCTTTCATCACTACTGAGCAGCAAGTTGACATTCGCACATAATTGCCTACTATACAACTGTATAACTTTCCAGAGTGCTAACTACTGGCACGTAGTCTGCCATCATTCAGGTATAATTAGGATTGCCTTCTTCACACGTATGTTACGTTTTTCTGCACGTAATTAAATCTGCTATTTTATTACCTAGCCATTCAGAATCATGACAGCTTTTGAAGGCAGCTTTAATTTTATCTTGCTGAATGATTTTAATTTGGATATTTTCGAGTATCTCAATTGCCTCCTCCCAAGTCACCTCCGTTTCCAGATCACTTACAGCAGCACTGACCTGTTTACACTCTTGCATAGATCCATTCTCTGAGAAAAATAGTGATCTTTCCCTTTGCTCCCTGGGATCAAATGCCTTGTTCAGAAATTTCAAGAAGTTCGGGTCACATTGAGCTGATTGAATCTAGAACTTAATAATTTGAGATTTAAAAAGATATTTTTCTCCTACAGTCTGGAAAACAATTTTCTATGTGGCACCAAGATTTAAAAAAAAAGTCAAGGAGAGCAGCATTTTGATTATGGTAATAGAAATTTCAGGTCTGAAGTTCTAAAAAGTTAAAACAATTGTTATTACAATTTTTTAAATGAAAATGTCAAAGTGGTGTATTAAAAAAAAGAGAGAGATTTGTTTCCACTAGATAAATTGAAATCAGCTATTTAAAACAAGTTATTGCTATGACTGCTATAGCCACACTTTGCAAGGGGAAAAAAACATCATCTGAAATTTTCAAAAAGTTAATTTCTCTTTTATTTGTTCTCTGCATTAGAGTGATGCTTGGGAATTATGATCTGCCGTGGGCAAACAGTCCATAAGGATACTGTGGGATAAAATGGGCAGTGCCTGCATGCACCAGGGGAGGGTTCTAGGGTCACGGGTATCCAGGGCGGTCGCGTGTATGGGTATAAATAGCCTTGTTGCACAACATTAAATTGGCATTTCGGCGTTATACACTGTGTGTGCGTCCCGTATGCCCCGCACGCGGAGGTGCGGATGGAAGGGAAGCCTTATTACGTTGTCGTAGACAACATCTGGTGACCCCGCCGTGATTTCGGGCGTGAGCAAGGCGCCGGGCGTGAGCAAGGCGCCGGGCGCGAGGAAGGCGCCGAGAAGCCGGAGCCGTGATGGGGCTCGGCATGCAGGAGGTGGTGAGTATGCTGAAATCCTTGGCAAAGGAAGTAGGGATAACACTACATAAGGAGTGCCTCACACTCCTTCAGTGGATGCTGCGCAAGCAGTGTGCGGAGTCCCCGACAGACTGTCTGCAGAAAGTGGTTTTAGAGAAGGTGGGTCAGGAGCTATGGGAAGGGGCAAGTGCGGGAAATAAGGAGGCACTGGGACTTATCCCTGTGCTGGGGACGGTGAGAAGCGTGATACAGAAAGTGAAAGACGAGTGGCATCTCGATGCCACGGCACGTCAAGTGTTCTCGGGGACGCCTGATGACACTGAGACAGCCAAAACCAATGGAGAGGAAAAGGTCGGAGGGAGAGGAAAACAAGATGGGCAAATTAGGGGAAGAGACGGGGATGGAAGCTCTGCTTTTAGCCCCTTCAGGGGCTCCAAGGCAAGGGCAGGCGACCCCAGGGGTGCAGACCTCAGATGACAGCCAGTTTTGGTCTATGAACCCGAAGGGAACACTGACATGTTTCCCAAGGGCTCCCGTTCCTTCAGCCCCCTGGCCGGTCCAGGCAGGGACGCCCACCTTTACAGTGGCACCTCCGCCCTACGGTGCAGCTCCCCGGGGTGCAGCCGCGCCAGGCGTAGGTGAGGGAAGGATGCCGAGACCTACCCCTGTGGAGCAGCCTCTCCCCTCGACCTCGAGGAGGGTTACTAGCTCCAAAGATAGGGTAGAGGGGTCCCAAAGGCGTGGGGCGGATGACGAGACCAGTTCCTCAGGGGAGGAGGAGGGTCGCCTTTGCATAGACCTGCCATCTGAGGGAGAAAGGAGACGGCGGGGGCAGGCGCGGGACCAAGTTCGCAGGGCCGCTGAGCTCTGGGTTATTCGTGCTCAGGAGTGCATGCTCTCCAGATGCGAGCTTGAGCCCATGCCGCGCTCTTGCTATCCTGTTTTTGTTGGCGGACCGCAGGGTCCCCCATGGCAACCAGTAGATTACAAAATGCTAATGCAGTTGAGAAAAGCGGTCCAAGAGGGAGGTCTTACCGGATCGCAGGCGCAGGTCCTGTTGGACGCTGTTAGTCTTAGTGGCCCTGATTTTCGATTGGCGACAGTGTGCACGGCACAGGTACCGATTTTTGAGGCGTACATTCAGGAGGAGGTAGACAGCTTGCGAGCTCGTGCGCAGGCAGACCCAGCTCATCCTCTACACAACATCCCGGCGAATGCAATCACGGGAAAGGGTAATTGGAGTACCCCTCAGGAACAACTGATTTTGCCAGCCACCGTTCTTGTCGCAGCGGCAGACTTGGGCAGGCGAGCGCTTGAGCGGATGCATACGCTTACTAGTGGGTCGCCAAGTTATCTCAATATTAGACAAAAACCTGGGGAGCATTTCGGCTCCTTTGCAGACCAAGTACAGACAGCTATCTCGAGAAGCAACCTGCCCCCGGAAACTCAGGAAATAGTGCTGCGAGAATGTTTACGTTCGAGCGCAGCTCCAGAGTACAAGGCTGCTCTTGCAGCCCTTCCTGCCACAGCCACAGCAGGGGAACTCATAGCGCGTGGCTGCGCTTTCGGTCGAGCTCAAGAGGTGCAGCCACTGGCTGCGGTTTTGTCTGAGCAGGTTGCTGGGATAACAGCAGCTTTGCAAGCGATGGCAGTCCAAACCACACCAGACGTCTGCTTCCGTTGCGGTAAGGGAAGGCATCTTGCTCGCAACTGCTCGCAGGGCCGGGGACAAACAGGAGGGGGAAGTACCACTCGGTGTTGGGTGTGTGGGGGAGAAGGGCATAGGGCAAAAGACTGCACACAAAAGAAGACTGGAGCGTCAGTTACAAAGGAGCCGTCGGGAAACAGGAAGGTCGGGGGGGACGGGGGGACCGACCCCTCGACAACAGCAATGGGTCCCCCCGACTGTCAAACAAAATCCACAGGCGTGGGCCACACCGTGGCCTGGACCAGACCAGGAACGTGAATAAAGTCGCCGGCGGCAGTTTGGGTGGCTGTCTCCAGGGCCCTGGAGCAGGGTCTTGAGGTACCCGTCCAATACTGTGCACCGGGGAAGGAGCCAGTTACGTTCTGCCTAGTGGGGGAATCGGGCATAGAAGAGGGACAGTCTGCCAGCCAGGCTGACGTACCATTGGTTCAAGTTAGTTTTGATTTAGGAAATAGACCCATACTTAAAGCACAAATCTTGATTCAAGGCCTGACACAGCCAAATCCGAACCAGAAAACTATTTCCTTTCTTATCGACTCCGGAGCAGATGTCACCACTATTTCAACGGCTGTGTGGCCCTCCTCTTGGGCCCTGGAAACACTCCCACGCTCAGTCAGTGAGGTGGGGGGTTTCGTAACGGGCCATTGCAGTCACTATCCCGTCCTCTTTTCGTGGGAGGACAGAGGGCAGGAGCGGACGGCAGGACCGATTCGGCCTTATGTCCTGGACATCCCGCTCTCATTGCTGGGACGTGATCTCTTAGCCCTCGCCGGGGCGAGAGTTGTCATAAAGCCCGACATCCAAATTTTAGCAAATAGGCATCAGGATCCCTCCAGTCCTACACCAGCCAGCAGAAAAGTCTGGCCAGCAGGCAGGCAGCAGCGCCCGCTCACGGGAGGCACAAACCAGCAGTTTCTCTTCTGCTGGATGCTGTCAGGAGCAGCCTACAAACTGCAGAATCAAAGCTGTCATTCCTCATCGCCTTTTACGGCATTCTCCACAGATGCCGGATGGGGTACGTGTTTCCATTCTTTTGAAATGAATGTTTATTCTCCACGAGTGATTTGGTCTTTCAGAGATAGCTGAGTATTTGCTCATTACAAAAAGGGCGTGACTGTGTCAAGGCGTTACGCTTTGCAGTCGCGATAATGGGGGTTCCCATAGAGTTAAAAACGGACAATGGACCAGGCTACAGAAGCCATTGTTTTGAGCCTGGTGCTGCACTTGGGGTATCCGGCGCATGTTTGGGATCCCGCATATTTCCCAAGGACGAGCAATAGTGGAGCACGCACATCAGCTCCTGAAAGGGCGGCTCCGTGCCCCTAAAGAGGGGTCGTCAACGCAGTTGTCCTCATCACTGTTGGAGCAGTGATAGAAGAGGCCCTTCACGCAGCGTGACCATGTTCTGGGCCGAGCAAAGACATTGTTTGTCACAGATCCGACACTATGGGAGGGTCCTTGGATATATGCACTCCTTGCACTTGCACCTCCCACAGTCTTCACCTGGGCCAGCGTGTGGCCCCTGTGAGCAGGGGTTAAGTCCGTGCAGAAGATAACGGTTGACATGATCCGTTTGGCGATTGGCTGAAGAACCTGTTTGGCGGACTTGGGCCATGGGTCACCCAGATACTTAAAGTAGTCAGTATAGTGCTCTTAGTGTTTATCTGCATTGCATTCTGCTTACCATGCTTGATAGGATGTTTGCAGCAGTGCTTACAAAGAATGATGGAGCAAGCCTTTGATCGGCGCATGGAATACCATAGGCTACGCGAACGCTTGTGATAAGTCCTAAGTAGTTAATGATGAAGTACGCACTCGTATAATGTGCGAACATTAGAGCTTAAGCAGTAGGGAGATAGGTTATAGGGGGTTTTGCGATCGCGCTGTAACGGGGCAAGGCTTTTCCAGGCATGGGAGAGAAAATGTAGTAGGCGGTGACTGAGTGTGCGGGATGTGACGTGACAGGACCTCCCCTGCCTAGTATATATATGTAAGACGCATTTAGGCCTTGTAGGGATAGTTGGGGAAACTGGGAACCAAAAGAGGAACGTATTAAAGGGGCTGTTAAAGAGGGGGGAGTTGTGGGATAAAATGGGCAGTGCCTGCGTGCACCAGGGGAGGGTTCTAGGGTCACGGGTATCCAGGGCGGTCGCGTGTATGGGTATAAATAGCCTTGTTGCGCAGCATTAAATTGGCATTTCGGCGTTATACACTGTGTGTGAATCCCGAATGCCCTGCACGCGGAGGTGTGGACGGAAGGGAAGCCTTATTACGTTGTCGTAGACAACAGATACTTACTATCTGTCTTCACAAAGAGTTTGTACATTCAGTGTCATATGTTCTTTGTTGTTTTCTTGTCATTGAGATAGATTAAAAATATTCAGTGACAACCGTGAAAATGGTTTAGTACAATTTTGTCTGTGTGTGATAATATTGTATTATGGAATTGATGCAAACTTCCTTGTTGCTGTTAATCTATTGTTGGTTATCATATGTTAAGTCATTGATATAATGGAGTACATCTCGCTATGGTTTCAGTGCCATGTATCTAATAAACCAAGGCATCTGAAATTAGAATGTAATAAAAATGCACTGTTTATGTAAATAGAATATCCCTGTTGAATGAACGCTGTTAATGAATCTGCTGTGAAGCTGAACTTAATAAGTCAAGGAAGGGTTATGGAAGAATTTGCACAATAAGAGAAGTGTTTTATTTTACAATGACAGTTTGTCAACTGTTAAAAGTATTTGTGGTAAAAAATATACTCCTTTAAATGAAACTTGCTTTGAAGATAGAGATGCCATAAGTTAAATGTGTAATGGTTGTTATGGTTGTTTCATTCTTACTCAAATATCCTTTTTGTGGAGAAAGAAGAGAAACTTGAGTGATTATGATCAGAGGATACAAGAAAGGGCGACGCATTGGGGATTGTGAAGGATGCTGATAACCATTCAGTAGGCAAGCAGGCTTCACTTCTTTCTTTTGTTTTCAGAGTTATACATTTTTTTTCTCTCCTAAAAGGAAATTTGAATGTAAAGATCTGAATGTGAAAATTACAGATTCAACTTTTCCCATAAATAACATAACCTTTGGAATATTTTTATGATTAATAAAATACTATTGCTTTTGGTATCTTAAGAAAACAGGCATAGATGTTGGTATTTGTGACTGAAAGAAGAATATAAAGGCACAGTTGCCTTGCAAAGCACACAGTAGACAGTTTTAAATAAAAGGGAGAAGGAAGGGAGTGGAGCTTGTGACTGGAGCGATGGAAATGTCACCTGATCAGATGATGTTTTCTCGTGATTAAAAATGTAAATCATTGGAGAAGGAGGGAAAATGACTTTTCCAAAGATAAGACATCCTCACCCAGGCCATACCCAGGCCATTCCCAGGCACTTTTCTCTAGAACTCAGTCCTCTGTCCTGTAATCTTTCTGTTCTTTCAGTATCCATCTCTCATCCGCAAGGAATCCACATTTTTATTTCACCAGTGATGCTGGTAACCCCCCCCAGAGAGTTTGTGTGCCTACATTCCTAGAGGTCTTCACCTGCTCTAGTTGTCCCTGCTAGACCAGTGATTGAGCCAGACGGACATAGAGGTCCCTTCCAACCTCAGCCATTCCTGGACTCTGGGATTCTTTAACTCTGTACTTTTAGTGTTGGTACATGTTCTCTGTGATTGCAAGGAAATCACCAAACCATGTCCTTGGTTCAACTCATCTGAACTGAGAAGAAAAATTCCTCTCTCTCAAGACAGGACGGATGCACTCTGACAGTTTTAGACAGGAGGTGTTCTATGAATGAGAATTGTATGAATTTTTTTGTAACTAGTTCTATCACTCTGAAATATCTGTTAAAGGCAAATTTAAGATCACTGGAGGTATTTTTCATAATCACGTTGTTTTTTTCCTGTCATAGTTCAGCCTGGTTTGGCCTAGTTCATAAAACCATGATATTTCCACTGTAGCCTAAAAAATGCTCACCTGAATGATAGTACACAGGTATTTGTGGCCTAAATGGGATGGGGAGAGAGATTCTGTAAATTTGTCTTAAGCCTCTGCATTTCTGAATATGACGACGTCTACTTTTTGTACATGCCAATTGCTTTTTGAATACTTGTTGTAGATCTTATCTTGTTAAGAGTTGTGTACATTTATTGTCTTATACTTGTTGTTATTTTCTGTAGCAAAATCTCCATTCTTTAAAGAAGTACAGTAAAATGGTTTACATGTTTTCAGTCTGAGACATTGTGTCATTAGATGCCACCTGTCTTGATTTCCTCAATACATTAAAGACAAACTTTGATACCAATCTTAAAAACTGATTATACCTAAACTTTCAACGCATCTTGGAACAAGATTTTTTATCTCATTGGCACATTTTCCATACGTACTAATTACTGACCAATCTGGTTTTAGATAAAAAAGATCAGTCTCTTTTCCTTTATCTACTACTCAGTGGCAGTTTCTCATTTTCTGTGGAATTAGTAGGTGTTGTGGATCTTACAATTATTTGTGGACTGAATGTTTTACTCCTCTATAATGCTCTCTTTTAAAGAATGAATATTCATAACATTAAATATATAATGAGCTAAGTGTTCTTTTAGGGGTGAAGCTGAGTCAGAAGAAGTTTTATGATTTCTTTGTAGTTCAGCTATTAGGACAGAAGCATATGAAGGCCAGATATTTTAAAATCCTAGAGTTGTGCTTAATGCATAAAATATATCACTGCACTATTTAGTAGACGTTACAATTAGTAATTTGTCAGAAGAAGACAGAAATAGACTTTTCTTGCCACAGAAATATGTTGGAAATCACTCAGAATGAGTTATACTAGCAGAATCTGTAGTTTAATTGATGTACTATTATATGTATCACTGCTGGCACACATATTCCAGTCATTATGTATCTGTCCCTTAATTCTTTGACCTTTTGTTGGTCCCCAACAGAAAAAAAAAAAAAAGTTGTGTTAAAATGCAGTCCATTTGCTTAACGAATACTAAATAGCACTATCCATTTGCCTATGGCTTTAGGAACTACAAGCAGCTATGTGCTCTGTAGATAGAAATCCAGGATTTTGTTAAAAAAATGCATCTTCAGTGGTGCTAACCTTTTAGTAAGGATCTGTGCTAATTAGGTTTTAGATTTATCTGAAGATTTGATGTTTCATGAAAAAACATCTATCATTCAGCCTGCACCCAAGAACTCAGGAAAATCTCCAACAGCCCTCAGTTAGAGGTTTGATTAACATTGCAGTTAAATCATAGAGTCATAGAATGGCTTAGGTTGGGGACCTTAAAGCCTATCGAGTTTCATCACCCTGCCCTGGGCAGAGCTGCCACCCATTAGATAGGCCCAAGGACCCATCCAGCCTGACATTGAACACCTCCAGGGATGGGGCATCCCCAGCTACTCTGGGCAGCCTGTGCCAGTGCCTCACTACTCTCTGAGTGAAAAAGTTCTTCCTCACATCTAACCTAAATCTTTCCTCTTTTACTTTAAATCCATTCCCTCTTGCCCTATCACTGTCATGATATAAATGAAATAAAGATCATCCCAAAATATCTGACCTTCTTTTTTGTTTGGTTTAGTTGCTTACTGTGGCTTGTACCATAACTAAGACCAAAATCAATCAAAACCAGTAGTCTCTATTGAATACTTTAAAATTCTGTGCTTATAGACAGCTATGATCTATCAGAATTGTTGATGATCAACAGTACCAATGTCAATCATTTTGTAGGTAGAAGCAGTGTCAGTCAGTTAATGTCTTTCTTTTTCCCTTTCTGTTTTCCAGATGCAGCAGTTGTTTCATGAGAACTATGAACACAGCCGCAAAGGTTATATTCAAGACCTTCACAACAGCAAAATTCATACAGCTATCACACTGCATCCAAACAAAAGGCCAGCCTACCAATACAGGCTGCACAATTACATACTGAGCCGCAAAATTTCCGAACTGCGCTATCGGACCATTCTTCTCCACAGGGAGCGTGCCATCATGAGCAAGCTCAGTAACAGCAAAGTAACTAAGGAAGATCAGCAACTGGGAGTGATGCCATCTTTCAATCATTTCCAGCCACGTGAAAGATCTGAAGTCATCGAGTGGGAATTCCTGACAGGAAAATTTCTTTTCTCAGTGGTAGAGAGCCAACCACCTCGGCAGAGCGTGAGCAGTGTCCTGCGGGCTGCACTAGATGACACTGTGATGCAAGTCATGGCAATGATAAATGAGAACTCTAGGTCTAGAGGAAGGTTGATTGATTTCAAGGAAATACAATATGGCTACCGCAGGGTGGACCCTATGCATGGAGTGGAGTACATCCTGGATTTACTACTGTTGTACAAAAGGCACAAAGGAAGGAAACTTACAGTTCCAGTGAGACGTCATGCTTACCTTCAGCAACTATTCAGCAAACCTTTCTTCAGAGAAGCAGAAGAACTAGATGTAAGAAGCCTGCTGGAGGATACCAATGCTGAAACACAATCTTTCTCTTTTCTTTCAAATTCTTTAAAGTTTTTTTCTTCATCATCCCAAGGCATCAAAGACATTGTGGGACACAGTGACAAGAAAATACATATTCTTGTCCCTCTTATAGGAAGATATGACATTTTCTCAAGATTTATGGAAAACTTTGAGAAGACTTGCCTGATTCCCAGACAGAATGTAAAGTTGGCAATAATTCTCTTCAGGTCCGAGTTAGGACAGGACTCCAGCAAACACATAGAGCTGATGAAAGAATATAGCATTAAGTATCCTAAGGCAGATATGACCCTGGTTCCTCTGGCAGGAAAGTTTTCCAGAGGTTTAGGTCTCGAAATGGCCTCATCCCAATTTGACAATGGCACTTTGCTGTTGTTCTGTGACGTTGATCTGATATTCACACCAGAATTCCTACAGAGGTGCAGAGAAAACACTATTCAGGGAGAACAGGTTTACTACCCTATCATCTTCAGCCAGTATGATCCAGAAGTAGTATATGGAGGCAATCCTCCAGCTGACAGTAGTTTTATTTTCACAAAAAGAACTGGATTTTGGAGGGAGTATGGATTTGGAATTACCTGTATTTACAAAAGTGATCTACTTACTGCTGGTGGATTTGATACCTCAATTCAAGGCTGGGGTCTTGAGGATGTAGACCTCTATACTAAAGTGATAACATCGGGCTTGAAGGCTTTCAGAAGTCAAGAAGTAGGAGTTGTTCATATTTTTCACCCAGTTCGGTGTGACCCCAGTTTAGATCCAAAACAATACAAAATGTGCTTAGGTTCCAAAGCAAGTACATTTGCTTCAACCATGCAGCTTGCTGAACTCTGGCTAGAGAAACATCTGGGTGTCAGATACAATCGAACTCTCTCCTGACATCCCAACCCATTTGGCCTTTTAAAAGGAGTTTACATTATTATTTTAATTATGTTATTTTGATGTTGTATTTTTAAACTCCCTTCTCATTGTCTTCCAAAGACTGTTGACCTCAAACAAGAAGAGTCTGCTCTTCACTGATGTTTCTTACACTTACTGAACTGATTAGGTGAACTCGTTCAGACTTCCTTTATTTGAAAATCAAATCATGGCAATCACATGATCCCATGAAGCACATCCATCATGAGAAACTGCATCAGAATAATATTCTTTTTGGCTTTAGGATACAGTATTATCTTTGTTGTATTTCTCAGACTTGATGTGATACAAATATTTAATGGTGAAGGTACCACAAAAGTGCTTTATGCTTCTTCTGGGGATGGAACTCTGTTAGATAAACTTGAGTTTTATAATTTATATGAGGACTTATATGTATAAACACTACTTTTCTTCATCTTTAGAATTTTTAAAGTAAAAGAATAACTATGATTGTACCTTTATTTTTTAAATGAGAGAAAAACTGAGGAGTTACTTGCAAATGCAACTGGTACTGGCTACCAAGTTTCCTTAAACGTCTTATTAGAATAACAAACTCCTCATCGTTGTTCACTTTAAGTGTAAATGAAATTTATTTTCACAAGGAACAGAATTTAATCAAATCCTCAAGTACACTTTAGGAGATTTGTGAACCAATGTCCTTCATTTGCAGACAAGAAGCTATGACATAATGTGGTCATGATAAAATGCAGGCAAACAATATTCTTTTTTGAAACACATAATATAAGTTGGTGTTTCTCTTTTTAGAATGAATCTGTAATATATAATTTTCTTTTTACATTCCTTTCATAAAGCTGCACTTGATAAAGAGTGTTAGAAGTTAAAGCTGTATCTTTTTTATGTTTTCTGTGAATATTGCTACTCAGAAACTTTGTTGTTAAAATTAAAATAATTGTAGAATAATTATTTAAGTTTCAAAATTTATAATTGCTGGTCAAAATTCCTTGCCAATATATTTATATTAGCAGAGGTTATAAGACTGTGTTAAAATCTATCTCTCTGGACAGCCTGATGTTGTCATATTACTGATTTACGGAGTAAAGTATTTAAAGTGATACCAACTTAAGAAATAATGAAACCAACTTTTGTATTTTAAAGAAATGTTTATATGGGGATCTATAAATGTGTGTGTGTATGCGCGCGTGTGTGTGTGTATGTCCCTATATATATATATATATATATATAAATAATTTCAAAAGATGTTCCTTTTTTCACTTCAGGCAGTGAATTTGTTACAATTATTTTTACCACATGCTTGGAACATTTCATTTTGTACTGTGGTAAGAGCTCAAAGACATCCAGGAAACAATCAACATTCAGCTAAACTTAAGTGCAGCAAGTACATCTAATCTCAGTACCCTAGATTTCAAACTGTATTTCAAATTGAACTGGGCAAAAAAAAAGTAAGCAACAGTTGAAGTTTTCGTAAGCTTAAATACATTTTTCTTAGTGACACCCCTTCCCACTACCCCCTCTGTGTTTCCTTTCAAACAACAACCAAGGGGTTGGAGTTCATTTGCAGGTCTATTTGTGTGAAGGTATCCTGACAAATTTCATAAGGCTCCAGGAGGGTGCATAGGTCAGTTAATGTCCCTTATAGTGAGTGGCTTGTTCTGGATTTACTGTGCAAGGAAAAAGGCATCCCTGAAGGGGCATGGGTAAACTCAGTATTAAAGGGCTGGCCACAGCCTTTTTGTATGTTTTTCAGAAGGTCAGGTCCATTGCCTCAGAAAAGGTAGTAATTGTGGTAGATAACAGCAGATAGAAAGTAACACATGCATGTCTGCCCTCCCAGAGGAGAGCTTCTTTCTTGTCATTCTTCTGGAGATTCTTTTATTTCTAGCCCAGTATTATTAGCTCAAATATCTGGAGAAAATAAAGTTCATTACTAGTTTTGAAGGAATTCTTGCAGACTTCTCTTTGAATCTGCGTGAGTGCAAAGCTCTTGCTTTGTTCAATTAGAAAACCAAGAGCAAGGAACAGGAAACTGAATACCTATTGATAAATGTTCGTGATGATTTCATAGAATCATAGAATGGCTTAGGTTGGAAGAGTCCTTAAAGATCACTTTGTTCCAACCCTTCTGCCATGGGCAGGATTGCTAGCCACCAGATCGGGCTGCACAGGGCCCCATCCAGCCCAGCCTTGAGCACCTCCAGGGACGGGGCATTCACAGCTTCTCTGGGCAGCCTGTGCCAGTCTCACTGACCTCCAAGTAAAAAATTTCTTCCTAACACCTGACCTAAATCTCCCCTCTTTTAGTTTAAAGCCATTTCCCTTTGTTCTTTCCCTGTCAGACTGTGTAAAAAGTCTGTGTAAACATCCCCCTCCTGATTATAATCTCCCTTCAAGCACTGGAAGGCTGCAATTAGGTGACTCCAGAGCCTTCTTTTCTTCAGGCTGAACCTGCCCAGCCCCCTCAAGCTTTCTTTGTAAAAGAGGTGTTCCGTCTGTGTATCTTTGTGGCCTCCTCCGGACCTGCTCCAACAGCTCTGCATCCCTCCTGTGCAGGCCTGGATGCAGTACTCCAGATGGGTCCTCACAAGTGCAGAGCAGAGGGGGACAGTCACCTTTCTCTCCCTGCTGTCACCCCTCTGTTGATGCAGCCCAGGGTATAGTTGGCATTCCAGGCTGCAGGAACACACTGCTGGCTCATGTCCAGCTTCCCATCTACCAGGACCCCCAAGCCCATCTCTGCAGGGTTGCTCTCAAGGAGTCTGTACGTGTATCTGGGATTGCCCTGACCGAAGTGCAATGCCCTGGCATTGTTGAACCTCATCAGCTCCTCGTGTGCCCACTTTTTGAACCTGTTCAGGTTCCTCTGAATGGCATCCCTCCCTTCTGTTGTGTCAACTGCACCACTCAGCTTGGTGTCATCAGCAAACTGCTGAGGGTGCATTTGATCCTGCTACGTCCTTTCCTACTCAAAGGAACATGCTTCTCTGAGTCTCTCTGCATGCTCCTGTGGGTTTTGCTCCAAGTTTCGTTACACATTTCATACACTTGAATGAAAACATGAGTGAAAATAATGGAAATAATGATTACAAACATGTGTAAGGAAATCATTATCTGCTGAGGTTAAATCCAGTGCTTATTTCAATTTTTTTAACCTAGTGGCCAGGAAATATTTGCTCACCTTAAAATAAAATAGTAGAATAGAACAGGAAATAAAACCAATCATTCACTGGGGATTAAGATGTATACAGAGGGCTTGCAGGATCAGGTCCTAAGCAAAACATTAGTATCTACCAGTATGAATATTTATTTAGTGTCTGACTGGTTCATTTGTTTATATGATGAATGACTTTGTTAAAAAAAAAATTTGATTATATATGTTTATTATGAATTATTGCATTGACTTTTGAAATAACTGTCCTGAGATAACTTGAGAACTTGTGTCAGTTTGTTTAAGGAATAAATGCCTTCTAAAGAGATCATATTAAAATGAAAAAAAAAAAAAAAGCACAAAGTTGTTAGAGTAATATTATGGACATATGGATTAAAAAGGGGATGTCTCTGCTAAACAACTGTTTGCTTTTGTCTAGTCTGAATCACAATCTCAGCTGTAAAATGAAATTTCTATATGTACGTTACCCCTTGGTAAATGTGTAATTAATGGATTCACGATAGAGCAAAATGACAAGTTTTTCCAAAATCTCCTTACCCTGAAGTAAGTATGTTCCCTGTTTTCACTGCTGGGAAGGAGCTTGCATACTGTTTGCACTTGGGCTTTTAGACGCTGCTGTTCTTCAAATGATCTCAGAATCTTAGCAAAACATGACCTAACCCAATCCTGACATGGTTTCCAGTTCACAGTACTTACTTTGAGAGTGTTTGCATTAGAGTATACTTTTTTCTCAACCTGGAGAAAGGCAGAGGTCTGGGGGAGTGAGGTATTTGGCTTTGGGAGTCTCCATCTTCTATGTGAGGCACCTCCTGGCTGCTACCAGCACTGCTCGACATGTCTCCTTGGAGCTGCAAGTAGGCAACCCAAGCCAACATAGATGAGCTAGTTGCTGCTGCGGGATGCTTTTGGGAAGCAGAAGGGCAATTTTAATCAGGATTGGGATGAGTGAATGGAGGATGTCAAACTGAAATTTTATTGGGATAGGGTGGCATGGTGTCATGCACAGAACCTGCATTTTCCTGTGGAAAGTGGAATGTGATCCCTCTCAAGTTCCCTATTTCCTGACAGGGATCTTGGTGAAGGAAAGGAAGGGCAAAAACAGTAGTCCATCCACTCAGTGGGGTAGTGGGGCTGAACCATGCACTTGAATATCTACTACATTGTGGGAGACATGGGGAAAAGATGCCAAAGGCTCTGTGCCAGAAAGAGTTACTGAGAGAGGTGCCTTGTACATTCACCTAGACTAGAAGGATGTGCACAGATGTGCTTTTTGGAGCCTTAAACCACTGTGTTGTCAACAGTGCCAAACTGCTCTTGAAAAAGTTGCAGTGATGGTAAAATGGCTTAAGAGTGCACCGTAGATCCTAAGGAAATGTGGAGATTTCTGGGAAAAATAACAGATGATTACAAATAGAGAAAATATGTGATTTAGAATCATAGAATCATAGAATTAGCTAGGTTGGAAAAGACCTACAAGATCATCCAGTCCAACCATCCACCTACCACCAATAACCCCACTAAACCATGTCTCTCAACACTATATCTAAATGTTTCTTGAACACCTCCAGGGACAGTGACTCAACTACCTCCCTGGACAGCCCATTCCAGCGCCTGACCACTCTTTCAGAAAAGTAGAATTTCCTAGTGTCCAGACTAAATTTCCCTGGTGCAACTTGAGACCATTCCCCCTTGTCCTGTCACTAGTTATAACAGAGAAGAGGCCAACCCCCAGCTCACTACAACCTCCCTTCAGGTAGTTATATAGAGCGATAAGGTCTCCCCTGAGCCTCCTCTTCTCCAGACTGAACAATCCCAGCTCCCTCAGCTGCTCCTCATAAGGCCTGTGCTCCAGACCCCTCACCAGCTTCGTTGCCCTCCTCTGAGCATGCTCCAGGGTCTCAATGTCTTTCTTGCAGTGAGGGGCCCAAAACTGGACACAGTACTTGAGTTGCGGCGTCACCAGTACAGAGTACATAGGGACAAGTACCTCCCTACTCCTACTGGCAACACTATTTCTGATACAAGCCAGGATGCCATTGGCCCTTCTGGGCACCTGGGCACACTGCTGCCTCATGCTCAGCCAAGCATCGACCAATACTCCCAGGTCCGTTTCCTTCATACAACCTTCCAGCCACTCTGCCCCAAGCCTGTAGTGTGGCCTAGGGTTGTTGTGGCCAAAATGCAGGACCTAGCACTTGGTCTTGCTGAACCTCATCCTATTGGCTTCAGCCCAGAGATCCAGCCTGTCTAGATCTCTCTGTAGGGCCTCTCTACCCTCAGGCAGATTGACACTTCCTGCCAGCTTGGTGTCAACTGCAAACTTACTGAGAGTGCTCTCAATGCCCTGGTCCAGGTCATCAATAAAGATATTGAAGAGGATAGGCCCCAGCACCGACCCCTGGGGAACACCATTCATGACCAATCACCAGCTGGATTTAACTCCATTCACCAGCACTCTCTGGGCCCGGCCCTCTAGCCAGCTCCTTACCCAGCAAAGAGTGTACCTGTCCAGGCCACAGGACAGGTACAGTGTCTTAAAAAATATATTTTAAATATCTTTTGGTGTAGTAATTAGTTAATACATACTTTTCCATGCGGGATATTTTGCTCCAAAGAACAAAGCCAACTTTAAGATACAAACAAAGCATATTTATTGTCTACATCTTGTATTTTCCAGCATCTTGAAGTCAGTAAAAATTATTGGACAAAACTAAGAATTTGTAAGTTAGTGACTGGAGGACTGTTTGTGTTTCTACTTTTAAAAGAGAATCAGGTGAGGGTAAAAAAGAGGACTGTAATGTCAGCCACAGTGTGAGGGTAACAGTGATGATTATGGT
This sequence comes from Numida meleagris, assembly GCF_002078875.1. Classification (NCBI taxonomy): domain Eukaryota; kingdom Metazoa; phylum Chordata; class Aves; order Galliformes; family Numididae; genus Numida; species Numida meleagris. The sequence goes on along the minus strand of NC_034438.1, from coordinate 45,004,571 downwards.
CCTAAATTGTAGCACAGGATATTTGATAAAGGTCTAACTATTTAAAATAACTGAATACCACTGAAGGTTTTCCTCTGTTGAAAGTCTGTAAATAACACAGAATGTTAAGACAATACTTTCTTAATTCCTTTATGTTTTAGAATAATTTTCTGTACGTCCTCTTCTGTTGGCATTTATTCACTTGATTAATGAGTTGGTTTAACATAGCTCATTGTCGTCTTCCAATTTGTTCATTGTTTTGGGTCTTTCCATTTGCAATGTGTATTGCTACAGTAGTTGTACATTTTTTTTCAGAGCCTCCATTTTCCTGTGGAAAGAGGAATACGGTCCCTCTCAAGTTCCCTATTTCCTGTCACAAGTTTTGGTGAAGGAAAGGAAGGGCACAAACAGTAGTCCATCCACTCAGTGGAGCTGAACCATGCACTTGAAGACCTACCACACTGTGAGAGACAGTACAGTACAGTTGAAAATTTTGAACATTTGGCAGGTTATTTCTGTTATGGTTTTGTAATGTCACTGCCATAAAAATCTCCTGAACTAGAGTATTTTGCTGAAGGAGTTTCCAGCACTGCTTCAAATTGTTTCCATCAGCCTATACAAAAATGTTTGTCACTATAATTTAAAATTGTTCTGAATTTTTTTTCCTTTCTCTGGTCACCTTTATAGAATCATAGAATGGCTTGGGTTGGAAGGGACCCCAAGGATCATCAAGTTCCAATCCTCCTGCCACCAAACTCCAGATCTGAAAATAGACCAGGTTGCCCAGGGCCTCATCCAACCTGGTCTTGAACACCTCCGGGGACAGAGCATCCACAGCCTCTCTGGGCAGCCTGTTCCAGAACCTCACCACTCTCTCTGTGTCCCTTTGACATCCCTCCTTGAGCTTAAAACCGTACCCCCTTGTCCTATCACATCTACTCTTGTAAAAAGTTGATTCCTGCCTATTCGTAATCCCCTTTTAAGTACTGGAAGGCTGCAATGAGGTCTCCTCACAGCCTTCTCTTCTCGAGGCCAAACAAGCCCAGCTCCCTCAGCCTGTCTTTGTAGAGGAGGTGCTCCAGCCCTCTGATCATCTTTGTGACCCTCCTCTGGACCCTCTCCAACAGCTCCACATCTTTCCTGTATTGGAGGCCCCAGACCTAGATGCAGTACTCCAGATGGGGCCTCATGAGGGCAGAGTAGAGAGAGACAATCACCTCCCCGTCCCTCTTGACCACCCCTGTTCTGATGGAGCTCAGGATACCATAGGCCTTCTGAGCTGCAGGAGGACACTGCTGGCTCATGTTCAGTTTTTCATCCACCAGGACCCCCAGGTCCTTCTCTTCAGGGCTACTCTCAAGGAGTTCTTCTGTCAGTCTGTATATGTATCTGGGATTACTCCAACCCAAGTGCAAAACCCTGCACTTTGCTATGTTGAACCTCACTAGGTTCACAAGGGTCCACCTTTCGAGTTTGTTGAAGTCCCTGTGGATGGCTTCACTTCCTTCTAATGTGGCAACTGCATCACTCAACTTTGTGTCATTGGCAAACTTGCTGAGGGTGCACTCAAGCCACCATTGATGTCCTTGATGAAGATATTGAAGAGCCCCAGTCCCAAGGCAGATCCTAGGGGACACCACTTGTCACTGCCCTCCACCTGCATATAGTGCCATTCACCACAACCCTCTGTCTATGGCCCTCCAACCAACTCCTTATCCACTGAATAGTCCGCCCCTCAAATCCTTCTCTCTCCGATTTAGAGATAAGGGTGTGGTGGGGGGGGGACCATGTCAAAGGCGTTGCACAAATCCAGGTAGATGATATTGGTCGCCTTCCCATTGTGCACCAATGCTGTCACTCCATCATAGAAGGTCACCAGATTGGTCAAGCATGACTTTCCCTTGGTAAAGTTATGCTGGCTCTCTTGGGTCACCTGCTCATCCCTCACGTGACTTAACATGAGGATTTGTTCCATGATCTTCTCAGGCACAGAGGTGAGGCTCACCAGCCTGTAGTTCCCTGGGTCCTCCTTCTTCCCTTTCTTGTGAATGGGAGTGACATTTCCTTTTTTCCAGTCCCCAGGGACTTCGCCCAAGAGCCACAACTTTTCAAATATGATGGAGAGTGGCTTCAGCAACCACCTCAGCCAGCTCCTTCAGGACCCTGGGATGTATATCGTCTGGCCCCATAAACTTGTATACATTCAGTTTCACAAGGCAGTCTCGGACTTGCTCTGCCCTTACAGCAAGGGGGGATTTACCCCCCCAGTTCCCGCCTAGAGGCCCAGGGATGCAAGCTTCAGGGACATGAGTAATATGAGAATCCTGTCTGCCAGTGAAGACTGAGGCAAAAAACAGGCCCCAGCACCGGCCCCTGGGGAACACCACTCGTGACCAATCACCAGCTGGATTTAACTCCATTCACCACCACTCTCTGGGCCCAGCCCTCCAGCCAGCTCCTTACCCAGCAAAGAGTGTACCTGTCCAAGCCACGGGCTGCCAGTTTCTCCAGGAGAATACTGTGGGAGACAGTGTCAAAGGCTTTGCTGCAGTCTAGGTAGACCACATCAACAGTCTTTCCCTCATCCACCAGGCAGGTCACTCGATCATAGAAGATCAGGTTGGTCAAGCAGGACCTGCCCTTCACAAACCCATGCTGGCTGGGCCTGATCCCCCGGTTGTCCTGCAAATGCCATGTGATGTCCCTCAAGAAAATCTGCTCCATAACCTTCCCTGGCACCGAGGCCAGGCTGACAGACCTGTAGTTCCCCAGATCCTCCTTATGACCCTTCTTGTAGATGAGAGTCACACTGGCAAGTCTCCAGTCTTCTGGGACCTCCCCAGTTGACCAGGAACACCGATAGATGATGGAAAGTGGCTTGGCTATCTCCTCCGCCAGCTCCCTCAGTACTCTCGGGTGGATCTCATCCGGCCCCATGGACTTGTGGCAGCCTTTAGCCAATTTCATTTTTTAAAAATATTGAAAGAACAAGACAGATGACACAGAAAAACATGATTGTGCTTGAGATTATTAACATTCTATTGGATATTTGGGAAGCCCTTGTGACTCAGTCTTGCCCTGGCATCGGGTAATATGGAGATTTAAATTATACATGTTTTATACATTCATCCATGTACTGCTATTTTGAGTAAAGAGAAAATGAGCTCACTAAATGCTATGGTAGTGAAGACTGAACCATGCATGAGTGAGTGGAGAGAGAGCTGCAGAGTATAATTAAGCCTGAAAACCGAAACTCAGGTCTGATCCCAGGAAGTTACAGGCCAGAGCAAGGAGAATTGTCCTAGCTGTCTGTCTTGGATGGGCATAAGCATTAGAAACCTGTCCATATAAAATATAACAGTATAATGGGATCCACTTTCATTCTTCTTGTAATGTGTGATTACTGCAAGGAGGCACAAAGTCCAGTACAGTGCTACCAGAAATTAAAAATAAATGAGGAATACGATAAGTGAGTATGATAGATTCATAAAATGCTTGGGCTGGAAGAGACCTTAAAGACCATCCACTTCCAACCCCTGCCATGGGCAGGGTTGCGAACCACTAAATCACACACTAGATCAGGCTACACACGGCCCCATTCGACCTATCCTTGAACACTTCCCAGGATGGGGCATCCACAGTTTCTCTGGATAACCTATTCCAGTGACTTACCACCCTCTAAGTGAAAAATTTTCCCCCAAGAGCTGATCTAAATTTGTCCTGTTTTAGTTTAAAACCATTCCCCCTTGTGCTATTACTGTCATACCATGTAAAAGGTTGGTCTTTTTCCTGTTTTTAACCTCCTGAAAGGCTGCAGTGAGGCCTCTCTGAGCCTTCTCTTCTACAGTCTGAATAGGACCAGATCCCTCAGCTTGTCTGTGTAGGAGAGGTGCTTAAGCCCATGATCACCTTTGTGGACCTTCTCTGGACCCTCTCCAACAGCACCACGACTTTCTTGTGCTGGGGTCCCCAGGCCTGGATGGAATACTCCAGGTGCGGCCTTATAAGGCAGAGCAGAGCAGTCAGTAACCTCCCCCTCCCTGCTGGCCACCCCTCATTTGATGCAGCCCAGGGTACTGTTGGCCTTCTGGGCTGCAAGCGCACACTGCTGGGCCACATCCAGCTTTTCAACCACTAGAACTCCAAGTTCTTCTCTGCAGGGCTACTCTCAGTGGTTTCTTCTCACAGTCAATACACATAGCTGGGATTGCCCCAGTCCAAGTGCAACACTTAGCATTTTGACTTGTTTAACTTCATCAGGTTCACATGGATCCAATTCTCAAGCTTGTCCAAGTCCATTTAAATGGCATCCCTTCCTGCTGTTGTATCAGCTGCAACACTTAAGATTAGCATCATCAGCAACCTTGCTGAGGGTGCACTCGATCCCACTGGCCAGTGTTTCATGGATGACAGGATGGTTGTGAATCATGTAAATCCAGAAGTATTATGTGTCTGTTATTTTAGAGACTGGAAAGCAATACTATAAAGTTGAACTTACCTTTCCGTTATTCCTGGTGATATTCAGCCTTAGTATGCATTCCACTTGTACATGCTGGAACGTGGGAAGAAAGCATCTGGAGTAATACCAAAAACTGTAAACCTTTCACACTTGGTTTGTTCTCAGCAGCAAGCTGAAGTTCACTGAAGTGAAGGCTTAACTTGAAATGATGACTTTTTCCTGTTCTCTTTTAAAGACAATACATTCTTTACTGTGATTTTACTGCCAATGAGATCCTTGACAGCTTGTTCTATTTGTGCCTGGGATGTTCTAGTCTTTTTATTGTAACACCAGGTACTATAGTATTATTGCAGACATCACTGCTTTAAATGAGAAAGAAATTTTCCATTTTAGGGGCAGTTCTTTCTGATGTTTTTACAGATTTTCTTAATACAGGATTCAAATGCATAGTGAGTAAGTTTGCAGAAGACACCAAACTAGGAGGAATTTTTCATTCCACTGAGTGTGGAAAATAGTTGCAGAGTCTTGAAAAATTAGAGGGCTAGGCAGTAAAAAATGTATGAAATACAATAAGAGCAATTACCAAATACAGCAACTGGGGCAGGTCAGCCCTGGGCATATGTACAGACGAAGGGACAGGAGGCTGGAGAATAGCCCTGTGGAATGGTTTATGTGGGTTCTTGTTGATGGCAAGTTGAATCTGAGTCAGCAGAGTGCCCGGGCAGCCCAAAGGGCCAACTGTAACCTGGGCTGCACCCAGCACTGCCACTGGGTGAGGGGAGGGGTTGTCTGCTCTGCTCTGCACTGTGCGGCCTCATCTCAATCACTGCATGCAGTTTTGTGTGCCACAATATAAGAAGGACTTAAAACTGTTAGTCTCCAAAGACAAAGGGTCTAGAACATAAAACATGAGGGCTGAGGGGAGACCTCATGGTGGCCTACAGCTCCTCACGAGGGGAACTATGCAGGGTGATAAACTGCCTTGATGGTAGAGCTTCGAGGATTGTGGTGAATGGGACCATATCTGGCTGGCAGCTGGTGACTAGTGATGTTCCCAAGACGTCCATTCCTGGGCCTGCTCTGTTTAACATTTTATCAATGATTTGGATGCAGGACTTAAAGGCATCCTCAATAATCTTGCTAACGACACTAAACAGGAAGGTGCTGTTGATTACATGGAGGGACAAGAGGCTTTACAGAGGTTTTTAGACATATCAGAGCACTGGGCAGTCATCAATGGCACGAAGTTCAAGAAAGGTAAATGCCATGTTGTGTACCTGAGATACAGTAATGACAGACACAAGTAGTTGGAGTTGAGTGGCTGGAAAGCAGCTCAGCAGAAAGGGATCTTGGGTTGGTGGTCAACAATAGGTACAACATGGGTCAATAACATGCCCTGGCAACCAAGATGTCAAATTGCCACATATTTTATGGTGTAAGTATGGCATAAGAAGGACATATATTAGAATCAAAAGAAGGGCTACAGAGATTATGAAGGGTCTATAAGGTGAGACACATGAGGATCAAATGAAGTCACTCATTATTTTGTTCAATCTAGAATAGACAAACTGAATGCACACTTACCTCATCATGGCCTACATCTTCTACATGTCAGCAGAGTAAAGATGGAGGAGTTGATCTCTTCTCTGTTACTAGAAAGGGAACAGCACAGAGATGCATCAGGAGAGGGTCAGGTTAGGTATTACTGAAAAGGTTCTTTACCAAGGGAGCGATCAGGCACTGGAACAGGCTCTGCAGAGAAGTGGTCGTGGCATCAAGCGTGCTGGATTTCAAGATGCATTTGGGCAGTACTCTGAGATATATGTTTTGATTTTTGGATTGTTCTTTGTGAAATCAGGAGTTGAACTTGATGATCCTTATGAATATCTTCTTAGGATATTCTATGATTAGTTCCTTAAGCAATGACTTTTGTATTGTAGCGTATAGCTGGTGTGAAATAACCACAGATGTGTCATTGAAATTGAGTATTTTCACTAATGATCTTTAATTTGCTTTTTTCTTTAATAGAAAATCTCTTTATGTATAAGAAAACTAGAATGAATATGGGTTATGATGGAGTTTTTTTCTGCTGACAAAGCTGAGCAAATTCATCTAAGTAAACATTGCCAACCTGAGCATTGGCAGTACAATGAAAATTCTTCCCCTCTGTGTATTGATATAGTAGAATATCCAAAGGATATAGATTCCTTTGACAAAACCATTTTTAAGTAGAAATGTCTGGTAAAATTGAACAAGAAATTATGTGTTTTCTTCTCCAAAACTACTTACATCAGAAATTTTGTATTGCTTGTACATTTATAATGGTATCTTTATTCTACTATAATAAGGATTTGCTTAAGGTAAGGACACAAGGACAAAACCCTGGTCTTGATATTTGTGTACAATAAAGCTCAGAAGTGATCAAAATTTAGCCTACAGCACCGTTAGAGGAGAGCTTATTCTGACAGAAACACGAGATTGGATCAAGAATAGACCATGCTTGAAATGAAAGAGAAAGTCCCCTTTCGTTTCCTTCCACATATTTGGCATGTTGCTGCACTCAGCAGTGTGACAGCCTTGCCTGGATTCAGCTCAGAACCAGACAGGAAAATCCTTGCATCAGGCTTGTGGAAAGGAAGCATAAATGCTGTGTATGTGTCAGGAGCAGGCACAGGTGGATGATGGGAAAGAAAGTGAATGAGAAATCATGCAAGGAGATAATAAAACTGATTTTTTTTCTCTCTGTGAAGGTGATCCCTGGATAAGCAAATTTGCTAGCCCTGATGTGTAAAGACAAAAGCCAGTGACAAGAAAATGAGGAATAAGAGGTCATAAATTAGAAAGAAAGAGGATACAAGCAGTACAGAAAACAGTACCATTGTAAACACAAAATTATTAGAGTAGACATTGAAGTAGATGGAGAGAAAACAGCAGAAGAAACAGAAAGATACTGCAGGAAGCACAGAATAACTTAATAAAGGCAACTTGAATAGAAACAAGGAATAGGGTAAGCACAACTGTTAAGCACAAGGTACAGTGTGCTTTGCAGTGCAGTTTGAGTTTAGGATGTGGTTATGGGAAACATCTCTGCAGCATTACATCCCAGTACTTTACTGAGAGTGGCTTAGGGACAAATGTCAAACTAATACTAAAATATTTCATTTTTTATTTGCTTCTTAGCAGAGCCTAAAAGACCTATTTTGTTTTCAAGCTGTTTTGCACCCACCCTGTGTGGTAAATGTCTATTCTGATAGTGTGCTACTGGGATTTTCTTTTTCAGAGAAAAAATGGGAGACCTGTCTCTAGTACTAAATGTTGAAGCTTAGTGGAAGAGGAATGGTAATAGTGATCAGAGAATCATTTGGATTGGAAAAGAGCCTTAAAATCATCAAGTTTAACCATACTCCTAGCACTGCAAGTCCATAACATCACAATGTCCCTAAGGTTCACGTGCAAACAACTCTTAAATATCACCAGAGAGGGTGACTTCACCATCTCTCTGGGCAGCTAGTTCTAACACTTGTCCACCCCCAACATGAAGAAGTTCTTCCTGTCAACCAGTCTAAACCTCCACTGGCACAACCTGAGACCATTGCTTCACATGCTATCACTAATCACATGAGAAAAGTGACTGAAAATCTACTCACTGCAACTTCCTTTCAGGTAGCTATAGGGAGTTTCTGCAGGATTGTCCCACCATTTCTTCCCATTACACCTTCAATTCTAGATTCCTGTGTGTTTAGGTACTGATAACAAACATAAGTAGGACAGAGGGCCAAAGAAATTTACCTCCTTTTAACTATTGCCAAAGAATTCAGTTTTGAGCAGAAGTTCTGTTCTTAGCTTATTCACTCAACCCAATATTATATATTCCAGATAGAATTAGTTTTCATCACCATGGCAGTTTATTCATGCAAGTATGATTTAGTTAAACACTGCAGTGATGTCACTGCCATGTAAAACTGCTGAACTACAGCACACCATGGAGTTAATTCCCAGCTTGGTTGCAAGTCTATTCCCTTTGCTTGTCACTTCTCTTTAACTATCTCGAATTGTACTACTGCTTCCCTCAGTATCCTCTCCTGACATTTTGTGTTTCTTGCCAGCAAGAGAATCACAAAACCTTTCCAAATTCTTCAGTTAGGTTTGAAGCATACAAGAGTCTCACTGATTTCAGCAGATGTTAAAGGGTTTGGTGGCAGAAAAGTGAGCCCTCTAAAATGGATAAATAAAACATAGAATAAAGGAGAGGTGCTTCTCTCCTGAGACATATACTTTGTGAGGTCACAGTTTATGATAACTTTTTATTGCTGAAACTCACAACTAATACATTGATTTATCGTAGACTTAACTGCTAAGTGTATTCTGACAGTAGCATTTATGAAATAAATTAAAATGTCAGGAAAGGTGTTTGGAAGAGAAGCAAAGAGAAAAAATACACCCACGTGCCTCTACTCCAAAGCTGGCTCTGTTAGCATCCCCAGAAAAATGAAGCCAGCAAGGCCTCTACTGGTCACCCTCCTTTTAAAATGGATTTGGGTTTCCTGAAGATAAGTAAGTGCCTTAATGAAAACCCTCAGGCTTCTGTATTGCTCATATTTTATGTAATAACACACAATCACAGAATGATTTAGATTTGAAGAGACCTCTGGAAACATCAAGTCCAAAGCCCTATCCAAAGAGGTGTGCCAGGGTTGCACTGAACTCTGTTCAGTGAGGATTTGAGAATTTCTACAGATGGAAAGGCCATAACTTCAAAGGGAAAACTGTGTCCTTCTTCAGTTGGACCCACAGCAAAGACACTTTTTCTTATGTTTCCTGTGTTTCAGTTTGTGCCCATTGCCTTTTTCTGTCACTGGGCACTACTGAGAAGAGTCTGGTTGTTGTCTTCTTTATAGTCCCATGAAGTAATCATACATATGCTTAAGATCTTAACATGCACTCTTTTCTCCAGGCTTAACAATCCCAACTCATGTGATCCCAACTTTCCTCATGTGATAGGTGCTCCAAGTCCTTCATCATCTTTGTAGCTATTACTGGACTCCCCCCCACTGTATCCATGTCTATCTCTACTGGGGAGCCTGGAACTGGACATAGGACTCCAGATGTTTCTCACTGTTACTGCACTGGGAAGAATGAACACCTCCCTCTTCCACCTGGTGATGGTCTTTCGAATGCAGTGCAGAAGGTTTTTGGATTTTTTTGATGTGATGGTAAATTCAGGTTTTTGTCCACCAACTCCCCAAAAGCCTTTTCTACAGTAGAATTTCAGTCCATGCTGGTCTGATAAAGTCAAGAAAAGCAATAATCTGCTGTCCTCCTCTTGTTTGCCATGTCAGTCATTTCACTGTTGAAAGCTATCAAGTTGGTCTGGGATGATTTCTCCTTTGTAAGGCCATGCTGACTACTCCACTCATCTCTTTGTCCTACTGTTTGGAAATTTTTACTGGCTCTGTTTACTCTTTTTTTGCTCCCAGGCATCAAAGAGGGGCTAATTCTTGTCTGAATTCCCTTGAAATAACTAAATTCTACTGCTCTTAAAAAAGGCAGTAAAACTACATGTGAGAAGAAGTGACTGGGCAAATTCTTCAACGTGTTTTATTTTTTCAGAACTTAACTCTGTTGAAAATGTTTTTCAAACACAATGGCAGCCTCCCGGTGGAAACCACTGATTTATCTCTGAATTGAGATGGTAGCCTGACAGTGTGTTCAGATGCAGTTTGTACTGCTAAAAACGCTACTGGATTGTTAATTGAAAAATCATCTATGGAGTAAGTACATAGGTGCAAACCAGCTACTACAATCTTCTCCTCAGAGCCCAACTTCTCATTCTGTGGTACAGGGGATACTCTTTGATATAAAGAGGCCTGAGAGAAGACCCAGTGTTAAGCAGGCAGAAAAGTTATGGAGTATTTCAGGGTATTTTTTAATGATATTTCCAATAGAAACTGCAGTGCTGCTCTTGTTGGGAAGGTAGTTACCTTCATAACTGAGAACTGAACTGAGTTAGGGAGCTGACAGGCTTGACTCTAAGCATGGCAGAAATATCTGTTAAGTGCAATATTGTGTACTAATAAGCTAACCCATCACATATTTGGGATTTGAAAACCTGAGATGGAGACCCAACTACTATACTATTCAGTGACAAAATTATTTTCCTTTTCATGTTCTTTCAAGGTAATCTATTATAATGCTAGATATCTGAAAGAAAAATAAGGCTTAATTTCATTCCTTCAAGCCTGTTCTAAAACATCGAAGAGCAATAACAATATCCTGTTTGCCAAAGGAAATGCACTGAAATCAATATCACTGACATTAAGGGGAAATATTCTATATATATTATTGTGATTATAGAATGGAGAGAATCTTCATTTTGGCAGTTCTTGGCTTTTTTAGACAGTGGTATTTCCTCCTACAAAACAGAACAAATGGCTGTATAGAATCTCTTGCATAGGCTTGCTAAATGTGGATGTTATCAGGAGTGGCAACAAGTTATAATCAAAATCAGGCTGATTGTAAAGCTTTGAAAACAGATTCTTTCACCAACCCATGAGTGTACAAACACTGGAGAGCAGCAAGCAGCCAATTAAATTATTGCTGGTGGTGTTCAACAGTTAGAAAGAGGCAGAGGTTTTCTACGAATAAAAAGAAACTGATCTTGCAATGGTAAAATGGCAATGATGAGTATCAGTTTCTGAATTTACAAAGTAAGATCTATAATACAGATTGTGAGTTTTACATTCTATTGGAATTAGAGGAGTGAGTGGCATTCACACCATCATTTCAGATACTTCATGTATATAATTTTGACATGAGTCAGACCACAGAAAGATGTAATCAAACAATCTTTGAGAATATATAAGTACTAAAGACGGAAAGTGAAACTAATATGATTTCTGTCCAGTATGGAGTATAGTCATAGAGTCATAGTATCATAGTATAATTTGGATTGCAGGGGACGTGAAAGACCATCTTGTTCCAACCTCCTGTCCGCAGGAAGGGATACCTTCCACTAGACCTGGATGCCCAAAGCCCCACGCAGGCTGGCTTTGAACACCTCCAGAGATGGGACATGCACAACTTCTCTAGGCAACCTATCCCAGAGCCTCACCACTCCCTGAGTAAAGAATTTATCCCAAATATTTAATCTAAATCTCCCCTCATTTAGCTGAAAGCCATTACCTTTTGTTCTATCAGCACACTCCCTGGTAAAGAGTCCCTCCCCAGCTTTCCTGTCTTTCTTGCTCTGGGGTCCCCAGGCTTGAATGCAGTACTCCAGGTGGGGCCTCATGAGGACAGAGCAGAGGGGCACAACCACCTCCCTCATCCTGCTGGCCACCCCTCTTTTGATGCAACTCAGGATACTGTTGGCCTTCTGGGCTGCGAGAGCACACCTCTGGCTTATATTCAGTACCCTCAAGTCCTTTGTAGAGCTGCTCACAATCCACTCATCCAGACAGTTCCTTTCTACTGAATAGTCCATCCATCCAATCCATGTATTTCCAGTTTAGAGACAAGGGATTTGTGTGGTACAGTGTCAAAAATTTCACACAAGTCAAGGTAGATGACACTGGTTGCACTTCCCTTATCCATCACTGTTGCAACCCAATTGTGTAAGGCCACCAAAGGCATCAGGGAATGTAGTAAACTGTTTCCACTACTTAACATAAGATCTCAGTTGGTATCATGGTAGTTTTGAGTTTGATCAAAAACAAAATAAAGTGAATGGGTTAGGAATTAATTGATCCTTTTCATCTCCTCTCCTCTCCTCTCCTCCCCTAGAGGATAGATTATTTTCTATTTTGCTACCATCTTAAAACAATGTGAGTTTCCTATTCTTTCTCATCCACATTGAATGGGTGTGATAGATGCAGTGTGGTGAGACACAAGCTAGCTGAACTCTCTGAGTTTTCGTAAAGCTCCTACAATTAAGGAGAAACTGAACTGCAGTCCTTCAGACCATGATATGTATAACCTATTTGGAAACATAAGTGAGATATTATGGATGATTCAGAAATTGTTTTTGCAGCCAGATATGATTGATAAATCAGACTGATAAGACAACTAGCAGTAGGTCATATCCTATATAAACCATGGTTTTGGTTCAATATATGCAGCATTTTAATAAATAAGCTTTTAGAAAAAAAAATTGAAATTTGTACCACTTTTCTTCAGCCATATAGATGAAGTGTAATTGCCTCTTCATCTACTGTTATGTGGAGAGGAAGATGGAAGGAATATCTGTTATTATTTCATGGCTCATTTACAGAAAATAGGGCTTTGATGTAGGACTTTTGAGATTTTCTGAAGGTAGTTTTTTATTAAAATGTAATTCTGCAGGAAAGAAGACTAGAGTGAAGAATAAATGTCATTTGGATTACTTTATTTGGCTAATAAAGCTACACTAGACATAATTTGAAACTACTAAATTGTCTCAGGAGTTTTGCAACATCTTTTTTGTTTTGGTAAGATCAACTTTTAGAAAAGGATTGTAAAAGAGAAAGCATAATGATGAATGCATGAGATTAAGATCACTGGGCAAAATTATACTGAAAGCTGAACTAAATTTGTAAGGCAGAACATCACTGTTCTCAGTTCTGTCACTCATTTTGAAGCTTCAGCACTATTGATTACAGGCTGCTCTCCTCTTGCAAAAAGGGATGACAGCTTGCTTGAACTGATCAGATTTGCAGGCAGTAGGATTCCTGAAGCTGTAGGGAGAAAAGGGCTGTGAGATGATCTATGCAGGTAAATTTCCTTTCTTGGATTACAGTCCACTCCTTAAAAGTTTTGAACAGGTAAAAGGAAAGTAGTCAATGCATGTTTCTGTAGAACAAGGGAGCAGAAACAGCGGATGCCAACCCTAGCAGGGCTGTTAGAAGCCTGTTAGAGCCCATCTTCAGTCTTTCCTGAATGGGATGGTGAAAACAATGGGTTCAGAAAATAATTGTTTGTGTGGTGTCACACAGTTCACATAAACTGCAGCAGCCCTGTAATGGCTTTGATTTATACCAGGGTCACATGAGATTATCTAATAGACCATGCCACAGACAAATATGGCACTACATTCGGCAACAGGCAACTACTACTTCCAAGCATAAGAAATACAGGTCATCTTGATGAAGCACAGAGTGTGACAGAGAAATTCCAGTTGTGGTGGATGTTGTGCCACCTTTCTCTTCACCTTCAGAAGGAAAGGATTAGTTTGCTTGGCCAGTTGTTGTGCTAAGAGAAGATGGTCTAGATTTAAGGCTCACGCATCAGTGGATGCAGATAGAAAAGGAACATAGAAAAGTTTCTGCAGGTGAGTTTTGAGATGAGATTCCCAGTGACTAGAGAAGTGTAATGAAAGAGTGCATACTGAGTCTGCATCTGTGGGGTCCATGCCCAGAGACCCCGCATATTGTGGCTATAGAAATAAAAATAAGAAGTCAGTTGGAAAATCACTGATTGCCCTTAAAAACATGTTGCTAACTGATTCACATGAAAAGGTAGGGATACAATGTAACTGTGCAACTGTAGCTAGGGAGCTTTTTTGAGAAAAAAATAATTCATCTCCATGGTATCAGAGCTGAAATGGCTCAAAGGGTATTGCTGGCAGAAGCTATTGGAAAACTTCCCCAGTCACAGGAGTTATTTTTGAGCCAAAGCCAAAGGAATCAAACATGACTCGCTTTGTCAACTAATATATTTCTGATCATTGGAACAATCAGTTTACATCTCAAAGATTAATCAAAGCAAAGTAATTTGACAACCTGCTAAAACTTATGAGATCAGAATGCTTCTCCTAGAAGTAGGGTGCCATTAAACATCATCATCACGTCCCACTGTCCCTGCAGAAACCCTCACAGTTTCAGCATTATCAGTTTCAATTAATAGTAATGGTTCATGAAGGGTACCTGTCTGGCTTATAAGCACTGAATGCTTGACAACACATGCTCTGTTTTGCATAATGCAGTCCCCTTAACTTTTATTACAGATGTTGTAACTCGATAAGAGTGCACGTTTTTGTCAAGGGCAGTTTTATCTATTGTGAAAGGAAAAACCTGGAAAGATTTTTATTTTGGGAGCTATTCATGATGGGTTTGATAAACTCAGTGGCAATGATGCTATAGCTTAAAATGAGGATGAGAACTCAAGCACATCCATACCAGAGTATGTACTAATATTTTCTTTGTGATGTATTTTGAGTAGACATAAGTTAGGAACTGAACATCATGCCAGCCATCTACTGCATTCCCTACAATGACTGCTGCTTTTCTTGGTGTTCAGAGCTCAGCTCACTGCTATACACATTGCCTTTCTTTTGTCATCAACGTATGTTATCACTGAAACTCTAATATTATGTTTTTAAACAAGGATCTTGTACATCTTCCTGGAGTGGATTCTCCTTGACACTTCTGACTAGTTACAAGTTTTCCTCCCCTTCTTCCTTGTTTGATACATTGCAAGTAGGTGTTTGGGGTCCATTCCATTTCTAGGCCTGTTGTATCAGGCACGTTAAGACATTGAGTACATTTCTGGGCTCCAATGCACCCCAGTAACAACAACAACAAGAAAAATGATTTTGCCTTATATTGTATTTATGCTTCATCTTATTAATATGAATATATATTGATTTTGGATCCAGTGTAGCCAGTTTTGCAGAGATAATATTTTTATCTATACCAATATGATAGCCAAAAGATCTCTTGCAAAATATAAATGCACTTTAAACACAGAAATATGAGGATGAATATTGCATATTCGTATTAATATTCCGTTGTGCGATCGGAAAACTATGATATAGTTGCCATCACGGAAACATGGTGGAATGACACACACAGCTGGAATACTGTGATTGATGGCTACCAACTTTTCAAAAGAGATAGGCAAGACAGGAAAGGTGGTGGTGTAGCCCTCTATGTTAAGAAAGAATACGAATGTACGGAAATTAGTGATGGTGATGATAGGGTCGAGAGCTTATGGGTTAGGATGAAAGTGAAGGCCAATAAGACTGACATAATCGTGGGAGTCTGCTACAGGCCACCCAGCCAGGACGAAGTGGTGGATAAGATACTCCACAGGCAGTTGGGTGAGGTCTCGAGGTCTCTACCCCTTGTTCTTGTGGGGGACTTCAACTTCCCAGACATCTGCTGGAATTATAATACAGCAGAAAGGGAACAGTCCTGGAGGTTCCTAGAGTGTGTTGGAGACAACTTCCTGACACAGCTGGTGAAGGAGCCAACAAGGGGAAGCAAAATCCTGGACCTGCTGCTTGTTAACAGAGAAGGCCTTGTGGGAGATGTAAAGGTTGGAGGCCGTCTGGGGCAAAGTAATCATGAAATAATAGACTTCTCAGTCTTTGCTGAACCTCAGAGGGGAGCAGCATAACTGAAACCTTGGACTTCCAAAAGGCGGACTTTGGCATATTTCAGAGCATGGTTGAGAGAGTCCCTTGGGAGGCAGCTCTGGAGGGCACAGGAGCTCAGGACGGCTAGGAATACTTTAAGGAAGTTATTTTAATGGTGCAGGAGCTGACCGTCCCCAAGTGATGGTAGACGAGCCGTCAGGGTAGAAGACTGGTCTGCCTGAACAGAGACCTTAAACTGGAACTCAGGAACAAAAGGAAAGTTTATGGTCTTTGGAACAGGGGACAAGCAACTTATGAGGATTACAAGTACATAGTGAAGCTGTGCAGGGAGAAAATTAGAAAAGCCAAAGCCCAGCTAGAACTGAACTTGGCCACTAAGGTGAAGAACAACAACAAATGTTTCTATAAATACATTAACAGTAAAAAGAGGGCTAGGGAGAATCTCCATCCCTTGTTGGATGCAGAGAGGAATACAGTTACCAAGGATCAGGATAAGGCTGAGGTACTTCATGCCTTCTTTGCTTCAGTCTTTAATAGTAAGACTAGTTGTGCCCTGGGCACACAGAACCTTGACCTGGCAGATGGGGATGGGGAACAGAATAGGCTATGCACAATCCACGGTGAGATGGTTTTGGACCTGCTCCGAAAGCTGGCCACTCACAAGTCCATGGGGCCACATGGATTGCACCCATGGACTGTGCTGAGGGAGTTGGTGGATGTGGTTGCCAGGCCTCTCTCCATCATTTTATTCTATGACAAGGTGACCCGCATAGTGGATGAAGGTAAGGCTGTCAATGTGGTCTACCTGGACTTCTGTAAGGCCTTTGACACTGTCCTCCACAGCATCCTTGTGGAGAAGGTGGCTGTCCTTGGTTTGGATGGGCATATGCTCTGTTGGGTGAAACACTGGCTGGATGGCCGGCCCCAGAAAGTTGTGGTCAATGGAGTTAAATCCAGTTGGCAGCCAGTCACAAGCGGTGTCCCCCAGGGCTCGGTGCTGGGCTCTCTTCTATTCAACATCATTATCAGTGATCTCGATGAGGGGATTGAATGCACCCTGAGTAACTTTGCAGACGCCATCAAGTTGGGAGGGAGTGCTGACCTGCCAGAGGGTAGAAAGGCACTAAGGAGGCACCTGGATAGACTGCATCGATGGGCCAAGGTAAACCATATGAGTTTCAACAGGGCCAAGTGTTGATTCCTGCACTTTGGTCACAACAACCCCAGGCAACCCAACAGGCTAGGGGAGGAGTGGCTGGAAAGCTGCCTGATGGAAAGGGACCTTGGTGTACTGATGGACAGTCAGCTGAATATGAGCCAGCAGTGTGCCCAGGTGGCCAAGAAGGCCAGTGGCATCCTGGCTTGGATCAGGAATGGTGTGGTGAGCAGGACTAGGGAAGTCATCCTGCCCCTGTACTCAGCATTGGTGAGGCCTCACCTCGAGTACTGTGTTCAGTTTTGGACGCCCCAGTACAGAAAGGACATGGAGGTGCTGGAGCAGGTCCAAAGAAGGGCAACAAGGCTGGGGAAGGGCTTGGAGAGTATGCCCTGCGAGCAGCGACTAAAGGAACTGGGGCTGTTTAGTCTAGGAAAGAGGAGACTGAGGGGAGACCTCATTGCTCTCTTCAAATACCTGAAAGTTGATTGCAGCAAGAGCAGGGCTGGTCTCTTCTCAGTGGTGACAGGTGACAGAACAAGGGGAAAAGGCCTCAAGTTGTGCCAGGGGAGGTTTAGGTTGGATATCAGGAAAATCTTCTTTACAGATGTCACGGTATTATCTAAGGGTCTGCGTCCGTGACAAGGGGGGCAGGCCCGAAAGAAAAAAAAATGAGAAAAGAGGAAGAAAAAAATTTGCCAGCGGGTAGGGGCCGGCCCCGGGTGGTCCGGCGGCTAAAGCGGCAGAGAAGCCGCGGAGCCGCAACCTGGGAAGAGGGGGACCCGTAGACGGATCTAACACAAAAAAAAAAACAGCGGCACCAATCTGAGGAGGAATAACTGATTTTACTAAATATATCAAAAATGAGACTAATAGAATTATAACAGAGAGTTTACAGGCTGAAAATCTTACACAGTAAACTGCAGGAGGACCACGTGCTTTCTCCGCTGGGCAGGAAGGAACAGACCCCGCGTCTCCCAGGCGGCTTCACCACCCCCTCCCACGCAAAGACCCCTGGGGACCTCCTCCCCTCCCCCTCGGAGGGCCATACCAAAAAAGGCAGTTTGCAGTAACCAAGGGATTAACTCTTTAACTGCCCGTGATTTACATGATGTAATGATGTAGAATACCGACAACAAAAATCACAAAACCATAACAACAGAAAGGGTAGTTAAGCACTGCAGTAGGTTCCCCAGGGAGGTGGTTGAGTCACCGTCCCTGAATGTGTTTAAAAACTGTTTGGATGTGGTGCTCTGGGACGTGATTTAGCGGTGGGTTGTTAGAGTTAGAGCAGTATGGTTAGGTTGTGGTTGGACTTGATGATCTTGAAGGTCCTTTCCAACCTGAGCAATTCTATGATTCTGTGATTTTATTTCTGTGATCTGAGATGAGCTGACAACTGTAACAAAGTGAGAGGGGGAGGGGAAAACCTGCTAATTAGCACAGCTTCCTGCTCTGTCAAAAATCCCACCTTTACCTCATCTTCCATGCTATTTCCATACACTGTAAAGGAAGAAACCACAGAGAATGCTATGTAGCATATCCCGGTTGCTTTCTAGGCCGCTGTACAGAGCTAGAAACTCCTTAATGGGTTTTCATTAGAAAAACTGATGGACGAGTGTGTTCAAAATTACTTCATTTGTGTGAACCAGTAACCTTTCCCCAGAATTCTCAAAGCTTTTGCAGTGGTTTTGAAGCCTGCAAAAATGTAGTTGCATTATTGTTACTAAGAGCTATGGGGCAGCTTGAGAGTACCCCTCCAGAGACCAGGTCTCGTGGTGATGTATGAAAGGAAAAAAAAGCTCTGAGTGAAAGGGCTACCCACTCCTCCGATCACTCTACCTTCTATGTGAACACCACAGTTACATCTGGCAGAAGCACTGGGGCTCTCTGTTCTGCCCTTCATGTGTCTGTAATTCATTAGTCTTCATTGTAGCAGTCATTAAAACAGTCGTGAAAGCTATCTGTAAGTACCTAGTAATGAACATCTTTAAGAATTTCTGATACTACTATTTTTACATCCCCCCCTTAAATATTAGAATAACTCAGAGTTTTAATTTAAACTGAAGCAGCTTCATTTGAAATCTTGATGTTGAGGTAGAATCTCACTGTATGATCTTCCATTTGATTTTTAATTTTTATTCCCCCCTTTACCCAAATAAATATTTCTTAAAATTATTTTATAATTCTATGCAATCAAAGACAGTGTTCTGTACCTTTCAAGTTCCCCCTTGACATTCCTCTAATTGTTCCAATGGAATACATTTTTCAAGCCTTTACTGCACCACACAGAATGCTGCTGTTTGCTGTTTTGGAAACAATGCAATTTAATTAGTGGTTAGGTAAGCAGGAGTGGAAAATAATTGCTGTCTAACTTTCACACCATGTACCACTTTAACTGCAAAATATATCTATAGATTATTTTTCCTTCATATTTGTAAGCTCTCGTGGAATTCAGATCTGAATGAGTCTGCTTGAAATTTCTGTTTATATTTAAATATTTTCTTTAATAAGAATTTAAATATGTTTGACTATTTTCTTTATAAGTAAGATAAATGAAATGTTATTTTTTTTCCTCCATAGGAAAGAGAAGATGTAAACCAGAGTATCTAGTTGGAACATAAAAATTTTCGGAGTTGCCATAGTAATTAGTGCTAGTAATTTTAGTGTTCACATATTCATAGACATAGCATTTCCAGTAGAGTCCCTCTACTGGTCTCCTTGATTGGACACCCATAGTAAGGGAAACTGTGGAATAAGTGACACAGAGAATAACTGTCTCTTAACATTTTAGAATGTCACCAGCAAATCTGTCTGTTTGACAAATTTTGTTAGATTTTTTAATCATAGTAATCCAAGTTAAATTATATTAGGGCCTTAGAATATGCAATTTTGCTGTTAATAAGAACATAAGAAGGTGTGTCAAGAGCACTCATTTGCAAGTTCGATTGATATATTCCTGTTCTCTCCTATTTTAACAAGAGTGTTGTGAAGAAGTCTATGCAATTGTTTTGTCATGGAGCCATGTATTTAGCAGTCAACAGATACTAAAATGTCTGGGAAAAATATAGACTCCCCACATGAAGGATAAAAAAAATGTAGCTTGACGGGAAGGACAAGGGATGACAGAAAGGTCTGCTTCCAAATTTGTTCTTATTGCTAGAGTCCACAGTCCCTCTTCAGTCTAAGAATAATGGCTTGAAGATGATAAGGCCTCCACATACTCATCAACCTTTTTATGACTAGAGTAACATCATTGGTTTGACTTTCATTCTTTTCATTATATTACACTGCCAGAATGCAAGACTTCCTGGAGGAAAAAAAAAAAACAAAAAGAAAAATAGACTTGGGGACTGCATGTCCTATATGGTAGTATGCAGTCTCCTTGAGGTGAGTGATGGTCACATTTGTAAGTAATGCAAGGTTCATTTTTAATTCATTACTAGGACTTGAAAAGATCTGAATAGTGGGACTCAATATTCATACCCATCCTTATAACTCCTGAAATTTCAGCTTGAGTACTTCTGGATAAAACAGTAAACATTTTAAAAAATAGAAAAAAATAGATAAATAAGTGTAATACAAACTGAATTTATTTGCAGTTCCACTGAGTAAACAAAACAACAGCAAAGACAACAGCAACAACAACACAAAGCTGAAATCTTTAGAGACATTGAATTGAGTTCAAGTAAGAAAATGCAGCAAATATTAAAGTAGTTACTTGCATTTTTAAAAGTTCTTCAATGATCTTCATTTTTGTTGCTGTTGTTTGTCTGTTTTATTCAATAGACAGAATGATCATATGAGAGAGGAAAAAGGAATTAAGCCATCCTTCTAGCCACTGATGAAAAAGAGCAGATGGTCAGAGAAGTTGTGAATATTGAACGCCTGCAACAGCAGGCTTATTTCTGAGTACTAACAGAGGTTTCTGCTATGTGTCGTGCAGGGATTGTTTAAGTTACATTCACTGTGTCCACAGAAGGAAAATTTGAGATTTGACACATCATAAAAGAATCCGAAATTAACCTCCTATTGTTTATTTATTACAAATTATTGCATAACATGCAACAGAGAATGTGTAGAAGAAGTAATGTTTCTTTCCTTATGTTTTTTTTTGTTAACACTTTGTCTTGCTTCTAAATTTCTACTGTCTTTAACTGTGTCCCCTTCCTCATTTGTCCTGAAATAAATAATTTGTACCTAGAGGTCATGTACATACTATATAGGTAATACATAATTCTTAGAGTATCTTGCAGATATGCAAGAGATCTTCAGCATCATGTTATTCACCTAGAAAACTGAAATTTGAAAAAAAAATTATTCCTACTTGATTTGGTAAGTATTTTCAGTTACCTATGTCTGTTTAAACTGCTCCATGTCACAGCAGAATTACATATAATAATTAGTGAATGGCAGAACTCAAAAAGATTACTGCTTCAGCTGAAGTACCCTGAAGTTTATCAAAGTTTATCAAAAAACTATCACAGTTCTTTAGTTGTAAAATCAATCTGCAAATCTCAGAAGTGCAGACTCTCCTGAAAGACCTGTAATTTCTGGGCAGGAAGTATTATGGCATTGTGTTGTCATACTATATTTATTATCTTAGTTTCTCTGTGTTGTCTATGACAACGTACTAAGGCTTCCCTTCTGTCCGCACCTCCGCGTGCAGAGGCATACGGGACATATACATGGTATGTAGCACCGAAATGCCAATTTAATGCTGCGCAACAAGGCTACTTATACCCATACATGTGACCGCCCTGTATACCCGTGACCCCCGCGGATCCTCCCCAGGTGCTCGCAGGCACCACCCATCCCATTTAACCCTGCACTCTGAAATCAGGTAAATGAAAATGGTCATAACTTAGACTGGATGGAATTATTTAGAAGCAGCAGATAGCAAAGATAACAATAATTCATTGCAAAACTCAGATGCAATTAGGACATATATGTACATCCCATATCACTGGCTGAGACAATCCTAAATTAATTTCAGCTCAAGTGTTCGGAGGCAGAAAAAAAATAAAGTGACTAACTAAAGGATATAACTTCAGAAATGTGTCTGTATTACTATAGACATTATTTTCCTATTTATGATTTGTGAAAAATTGAGTATAACTGTATAACTGGAGTATATATAACTGGAGTATATATGGAGAGTATAACTGGAGAAATAACAGACAAACACCCATTTATTTATTCTCAGTGAACTCAGTTTGCTAATGGGATATATATATACACACCCTTTTGCACAGAAAAGAAAGTATTTGGTCCTTATTCTCATATATCCTATCAGTTACTTTATATGGAAATAATTACAAACCCTAATACTCTCAGACCTAGTTCAGACTTATGCTATAAGTTAACTTCCATATGATTTTTCCACTGGGACAATACCAAAACTACTTCTGCAAACAAATGGATCCTGGTTTCCCTAAAGGTGTAGAAATAAGAAAGTAAAATTCATAGGTGTATTTTCTCTTTGTCATGTACTACAGATATGTGCATATGATGTTTACAGTTTAAGAGCAAGTTTTCATGGCAGATTTTTGTATACATACCAACGTTAGCTACAGTTGAAATGGAAGATATACTGGACTTTTTTCTTCAGCACCAGAATTAGATGGGGACCTGAAAGCAAGGTGGCACTAACATGTGCTTCCTCCACAACAAAACTACAACAGGCTTTTTGTGGAAATGAGCTTTGCTGTCCTTTCTCCTGAAAAACTGTAACGTTTTATGATTATTATGTAGTTAATTATTTTGTATGTAAGGAAATACAGTGAAGTGTGAAATATTTAGAGAGATATGACAAACATAAAGATTTGGGATGGGTGATGACATATTTATGATTATAATATCTCCTGATCTCAAAGACTAATTTCTGCACTTTTTTTTACATGTAGAGTCTTTTCCATAAGGCTCCCCAGGTAGCACATTTCTGAGCCATTTGTCTTATCATCTCCTGCCTTTCAGTAGCACTGCAGGCTTGCTGTATTTCCCCAGAAATTTGTTGCATACTTTAAAATGTGACACATATTCATTATCTAGCTGTTTTCCTTACATGTAAAAAGACTTACATGTTTCCTTGCGCAAAGAAGCTAAGAGAAACGTAAATGTGAAGAAAACAGAAAGTCTTTACCAATGTGTGCTTTTAGTTTACAAGAATCATAGAGAGAACTGGGCCTGAAGTGATGCTGCCCATATTTTGATTTTCTAGTCTTCATGGACAGGTCCATTTCACAACACTATTTACATTTCACAATACTAGGTTACACTATACACTAAATATTTTAAAGCAACCATTTTGAAAAATGAATAGTAAAATATAGCAAATAAAAATGTGATGCTTTAAAACAATGTGATAATATTGTGATGACTATGTCTTTAAATATTATATTTTCATTGTTTGAGTTCTTTATACCAATGTAAGATAATGTGTAATACTTCACCCACACAAAATGATGTAAAAGCTGTGTTTTAGATGCTGGCTATACCACTACAATTAAGAATTTTAAAGAAAAATTTTACGAATAATTATTCTACCATTAAATTTGTTATTTGTACTTAGTTTCTATCTTGCATGTCTTCCTCTGATTAAACTGTGTGTTGCTTCTTAAATAATATTTCTCAAATCTATAGGCATGGTTTTGAAAGCTTTTTGTTTGTGAAAGGTCACTTTGAGTATTTAAAATATTTTATAAAAATAATTGAAAAGAAAGGGGTTTATGTGTGAGAGTAATAAATTTCATGGTGATGCTAAGTGAGTGCAAATCAGTCAATTTTGGTTGAAACAAGGAGATATCAGCCATTTATTGTAACCTTCTGTTCTGAAAGAATAATCATTTTAATACAGCAAAAGACAACAAAAACTCTCCTTTTTTGGCAGAGAAGTCTGCTGGCAAATGCTAGCCCCTTTGACTGTAGCCTATCAATAAATTTCGTTACGGAGTTCAGCACCATATGTGACTTTTGAAACAAATGTATCAGGAGAAAAATAATAATAGTTTGCTACAAGACCTCATACTGTACATCTGAAATACTTTCTAGAGCTTTCAACAGTCACAGTATCTTGTTCTGCAATATGTGAAGAACTTTTTTTCAGAACATCATTTACACATTTACAAGGGAATAAGAAACTCTTTTACAAATATATTAACAGTAAGAGGAGGACCAAGGAGAATCTCCATTCTTTACTGGATGCTGCTGGGAATGTGGCCACCAAGGATAATGAAAAGGCCGAGGTTCTCAATGCCTTATGTCTGTCTTTAAAAGTCAGACCAGTTATCCATTGGTACTCCACTCTCTGACCTGGAAGTCTCAGATGGGGAGCAGAATAAAGCCCCCACAGTTCAGGAAGAAACAGTCCGAGACCTACTACTCCATCTGGACTGCCACAGGTCCATGAGGGCAGACAATATCCATCCGAGAGTACTAAGAGAGGTCTCAGAAAACTGGAGACTTGCCAGCGTGACTCCCATCTACAAGAAGGGTCATAAGGAGGATCCGGGGAACTACAGGCCTGTCAGCCTGGCCTCGGTGCCAGGGAAGGTTATGGAGCAGATTTTCTTGAGGGACATCACATGGCATTTGCAGGACAACCGGGGGATCAGGCCCAGCCAGCATGGGTTTGTGAAGGGCGGGTCCTGCTTGACCAACCTGATCTCCTTCTATGACTGAGTGACCTGCCTGGTGGATGAGGGAAAGGCTGTTGATGTGGTCTACCTAGACTGCAGCGAAGCCTTTGCCACTGTCTCCCACAGTATTCTCCTGGAGAGGCTGGCAACCCATGGCTTGGACAGGTACACTCTGCTGTTCTGGTTCTGTCCCCTCCCAGCTCCTTGTTCCCCACCAGTCCTCTTGCTGGCAGAACAGTAAGGCAAGCTGAAAAACTGAAACATTCTTGGCACTGCAGCACATTTCAGCACAATTAAAACATTGGTGTGTTATCAACATTGTTTTTCTCCCAAAGCCAAAACATAGCATTGTATCAGACACAATGAAGAAAATCAACTCTATCCCAAATGAAACCAGAACAAAGTGAAATGTTACTGGAACTGATGCTCACCAGTGCAGATGAGCTCATCAAAGAAGTTAAGACTGTGCGGAGTCTGGGCTATAGCAACCCTGGTTTAGTTTGTGATCTTGAGGAATATGGGCCTGGAAAAAAGCAAAGTCAGGATTCTGAGCTCTGGGGGAGCAACCTGCAGGCTGTTTGAGGAGTTGCTGGATGAGATCCCCTTGGAAGCCGTCCTTAGCAACAAGGGAATAGAGCAGAACTGGCAGCACTTTAAGGATGCTTTTCTGAGAGCATAAGAGCCCAGCTCATGCAATCAAGCAGGAGAGGCAGGAAACTGGCATGGCTGAGCAAGGACCTGCTGGTCAAACTGAGCGATAAAAAGAAGGCGCACAGGCTGTAGATATGTGGCCTAGGATGAACATAGAGGTGCCATCCAGACTGGTAGAAGTGAGATCTGGAAAGCCAGGGCACAAATGGAACTGAACCTGGAAAGGGATGTGAAGAATAACAACAACAGAAAAAATAGGCAGTGGGTTCTCGCAGCCTGGAAGGCCAAGTGTGTCCTGGGATGAATCAAAAGAGGGGTGGTAAGAAGAACAAGGGAGATGATTGTCCCTCTCTGTTCTGCCGTCATGAGGCTCCACCTGTAGCATTACATCCAGGTCTGGAGTTCCCAGCATAGAAAGCTGTGGAGCTGCTGGAACAGTTCCAGAGGAGGGCCTTGTATATGGTCAGAGAGCTGGAGCACCTCTCCTATGAAGAAAGGCTGAGGGAGCTGGGCTTATGTGGGGAGACCTCATTGTGGCCTTTCAGGATCTTAAAAACAGGAGAGACTTTTTGCATGGTCTGATAGTAATAGAACAAGGGGGTAAAAAACCCACTAAAAATGGGGTATTCATATTAGATATTAGGAGGAAATTTTTATCCAGAAGGCAGTGAGGCACTGGCACAGGCTGCACAGAGGAGCTGTGGATGCCCCATCCCTGGAGACATTCAAGACCTGGCTGGATGGGGCCCTGAGCAGCCTGATCTGGTGAGTGGCAGTCCTGCCAATGGCAGAAATTTAGAACTTGTCCTGCTTTTAGTTGGGACCAAGGCTATTTCCTTAATAATGTTTGGTATGATGCTATATCTTGGCTTTGGGAGAAAAACAATGTTGATAACACTCTAAATTAGTTTTAGTTATTGCTGAACAGTGACTACACAGAGCCAAGGGTATTTCAGCTTCTTGTACTATCCTGACAGTGAGGGGGGATGAGGAGTGCAAAAGGATCTGAGAGGGGATAGAACCTGGACAGCTCACCTAAACTTGACAAGAGGATATTCCATACAGGTAACATCATGTGAAAAAACTAAAATGGGGAGGAGTTGGCTGGGGGGAGTCTGCTGTTGCTTGGAGACTGGCTTGGAATTGGTGGATGGTAAGCAATTTTATTGTGCATCTCTTGTTCTGTAAATGTACACATTAATATATATTACCATTACTATAAAAAATAGTAATAGAAAAGCTCTCTTCCTTCACTGTTTTAGTGAGTAGATTTTATCTCAACATAGAAGTCCTACTTTTTTTTTTTATTCTCTCCCCCATCCCATTGGGAAGGAGGGGTAGTGAGCAAAAGACCATGCAGTGTTTAGCTGCCTGCCCGGTTAAGCCATGACAGAAATAAATTATATTTATGGTCCCTTCCAACCCAACCCATTCAATGATTGTGTGATGACTGCATCCATTATCTGTATGTTACTCAGACCTGACCCACAACTACTGTTCAGAAATAAGTTGTTTTTCCTAGCTGTTCTTACTCTGGTCTCTGTTTTTGGACACATCAAGCAGTGTAAATTTAGAGCTACTGGTGACAAGCTAAGTCACAGGCTAAACAACTTGGTTGCAGTGGAGAATGGGTGGTCATGGGTATGGCATCATCTCTTCCAGTGTGGGACACTGTAAATAATACATCCCCAAATAGGGAAATATTATTGCTGCCAGTGTGGTCTGAACTTGAATTTATGAGCAATAAGCAATGGTTTCTATCTTCTCTCATGTCTCAAGACAGGGCCAATGGTCAGTGCAACAAAAGCAGCATAGTCTCCAGGTTATGCTGTCATGAAGCATTACGCAGTAGCCAGAACCTGCCACTGGGGAAAGTGGATGGATATGTCTCCCTACAGTTCAATAGCTCTGAAAGACCACTTTGAATGTGGGCAACAGAATGGACAACATTAATCCATAATTTCAGAAAAATCTTTAAAACTAAATCTTTTGGCTTAAAAAATGACAAGTGAATTAGTTCAGATGCTATACTGTCTTTTGTTCATGCAAAAGTTATGCGTGACTTTTGTTTTAAAAAATGGTCATTTCTGATTCTTCAAAGCATTTTTTCTTTACCCAGTGCAAAAGATCCATTTGAATAGCAAGGGAGGTGGATATTGTATTTGTTCATGAAGACAAGCTGAAGAAACTAACCAGACTACACAGTCAAGTGAAGTAGTAAATGTTCTGTAATGTGTCTTACTTTTAGACCATCAGTGTAGCAAGAACTGTGCCAGAAAAGTTCAAATTCAAATAATATTCAAATATTTGCTAGATCGCAACAAAGCAATATTCCCAGGTATTCTCCAGGTGCATTCCTTGGAAGTATGAGTAGCATAAGCCCTTGTGTCCCCAGTCCTCTATAGTGTACATATAATGAAGGAAGAGACAGTGGTGAAATTTCTGGAAGAGATATTTATTGAAACAAAATTCTTGGCCCAGATGACTAGGATTAATTAATAGTCTTTGCATATGTTGTTCACAGCTGTGGGACTACAATGAGGTAGAGAATTCCATTAGTTTAGATTAATTGAATGATATACAAAGCAGCCTAAACTTTCCTGTGTCTTCAGTTACTTTACTTATACAGTGAGACAACTTGAGGCCCACCTTTAAAATGCTGGCCACACGAAGGGACGTCGAGGAATTTTCCTTTGCATGACAAGATTCTTTTTTCTAATTTATCCTCATGTTCCCTCACCTCAACAGCAGCTCACAAGCCTTCCCCATTTAATCCAAAGGGAGTGAATTTCAAGCAAACGGCTTGTGCAGCCTTGAATACTTGAGATAATGGCCACCTCTGGCAGAGGGAGGAAGGGAAGAGAGCCGGCTAGTTTAGAAGCTATTGCACAGAGTAAAAATAAGGGATTGTTCAGTGCCCCACTCCAGTCCTGCAATGTGTGGCCTGCCTAGTGATGGGCAATTGCCAGCCATATTATCTGACATACCAGGGAAGATGTGCCAGGCTGGAGAAAGGGAAACTCTTCTTTTGGCATGCCCTGCTCTGCAAGAGGCAGTGGTGACTCCCCTGCAGGAGACGGGGTGATGCTTCACATCATGAGGCAGAACAAGATGGACACCATCTTTAGACCCCATTTAATCTGCATTCACACACTGGGATAAAGGAACAATTACACATTCTAAGGAGTGTCAGAAACAAATGGTTTCCAGGAGCACTAGCACACAGAAATAAGGTAAATCAGCTCCAGCTATTGTTGGTGTATGAAATCAGTGAGGAATTTGTTGACTCAGATAATTAGAGAATAATACAGAAGGGGACCTAAATGACTCAAGCTGGAAGCTGTAAAATTTATGAACCTGAGACAGGTAAATTCACATCAATTCAGTGCTTAAATCCAGTGCATTAGTGTTACTGCTATATCCCCAGATTATGCCCATTAGCAGTGTAAGGACTGCAAGAGATCTGAAATCCAACTGATGTTAAGAAATGAGCTGGCGGAGTTACAGGCCTGAGTATTAGGCCATGAAGAGTTCTTAATTCCCTCTGGAATCTGAGGATGACTCAAGGAAATAATTTGGAAAAATGAATATGAAACAACTGAGTGTACAAAGGCAAACCCATTGCTAAAGTGACATAGCACAGAGGTGAAATGCTACATTTACTTATTAAGTGTAAAAGGTAAGCATGCTTGTCATTGGCAGTATTAATTCATCTAACACTTAAAAAGAGATACGATGTTGTGAACGACTTTCAGAAGAAATGCAGAAGCTACCTTGTAATTGCCCATCTTCACATAATTGTTCAAGCCCCAAGAAACCTGACAAAGTGCCACAAATAAAGCAAAACCCCAGGTATGGTGAAAGTGTCTTATTGTGAACTACTTTCATGCAGCCCTTACATAAAGAGTACTGTTCCTCTAATGAGAGGTTACCCCAGGTTTATTACCACAAGGGGAATGGATGTTGACCTCTGCATTATTACTGTGGCTAACAGTGTACTGGATTTCATAACTTATATATGCTCTAGGCTGTGTTTGTATGGCTTTGGTTGAGGATCCAATGGCCAGGGCTGAATAAATGATTCAGAGACCTCTTGGAAGTAATCTAGAGCATCGTATTGGAGCCTGGAGGAGCTCTCACTGGGAGGTTGTGCACAGAAACGAACACCTGACCTTTAACAAATTAAATGTATGGCATGGAATTGTTAACGAAAAATTGAACTTGTCCTAATATTTTGATAGCATAAATGTATTAGGTATCTTGCCTGTCAATCTTTATTTGCCATACTAAAATGTTCTTTAAACAAAACTGAACTTAGTTGCTAGACATTTTAGTGCAGCTGTGCTATGGTTTTGTGATTTTTGTTGTCGGTATTCTACATCATTACATCATGTAAATCACGGGCAGTTAAAGAGTTAATTCCCTGGTTACTGCAAACTGCCTTTTTTGGTGTGGCCCTCGGAGGGGGAGGGGAGGAGGTACACACCCCCGGGGTCTTTGTGTTGGAGGGAGGGGTGGAGCCGCCTGGGAGACGCGGGGTCTGTTCCTTCCTGCCCAGTGGAGGAAGCACGTGGTTCTCCTGCAGTTTACTGTGTAAGACTTTCAGCTTGTAAACTCTCTGTTACAATTCTACTAGCCTCATTTTTGATATATTTAGTAAAATTAGTTGTTCCTCCTCAGATTGGTGCCACTGGTTTTTTTTGTGTTAGATCCGCCTACGAGTCCCCCGCCTTTCCCCTCTTCCCTTTGTTTCCCCAGGGTGTGGGTCCACAGCTTCCCTGCCGCTTTAGCCGCCAGACCGCCCAGGGCCGGCCCCTAGCCGCCGACAATTTTTTTTTTTTTCCTCTTTTCTCTTCTTTTTTTTTCTTTCGGGCCTGTCCCCCTTGTCACAGACGCAGACCCTTAGATAATACCTTGACAATCTGGGTTGCCCTTTTTAGCACTGCTTTAAGGAAAGTAATCCTCTCTAAAATGTTTTTTCTTGGAAAGATCCTAAAATGAAAACTTGCAAAGAATAAATTGTATTTGATTAGCTAGCTGAATTTTCTTTACAATGGTAATAATTAATTTAGCAAGAAAAGGAGTTAAAATGCATTTATCTTTCTCTACCTCCTCCTCCCAACTTTGGCCGTTTGCAGTGATGCCATAAAGAAGTTATAACCTTTCTTCCTTCTCTTTTCAACCCTGGCATTCATACATCCTAATCTGCAATGTTATTGGAGAAGACACACTGTTGGAGGCTCCTGCTGCTGCTACCTAGAGCAGCGTCTTTGGACATCACTCATGTTGATCAGGGCTATTCCCGCCTGTTTTGTCGTTTTGGCTGTTTTCTTGAAGCAGAATTACTTAAGACTCCAAAACCACTGCAGAGAAGGCTCTAATATTAATTCAAGATGTGAAACAGATGGTTAATAATAAATTCAGCTATCTGAAACACAGACTGATTCTATACTCATTTCACAGCCAAAATTCAATTTCTAGAGAAGTTTTTCTAGATTGTGGTTTTTTACTGGATTAAATCTACATTTACACCTCCTGGTTTGTAAGTTTGATGATAATAGGCCATTTCTAATGGGAGATGGAAACTCAAAACATCAAGAAAACCTGACATATATTTATTCAAAATACTACTAACCTTCTCACAAATTAATGTTTTTGAATATATGTATTTTATTTGTTCTCAGCTAACTACTCCTCAAATACATTCCAATTTCTTATTTCCCATTGCCTTGCTTTCTTTTTTTCTTTCTTTTCTCCTTTTATCTTTTCTCCACACAACAATTTTACCTTCAGTCACTGGCTTTCTTACTGCAAGGAAGATAATTGTATCCTACATGAAACAGTGAGTCCTCAGTCACCCTTCCCTTCTTTCCTGCTATGAAGTGTTGTTACCAGAGTACCTGAGCAACTCTTCAGAATTAAACTGACTTTGCTCATCCTGCTTTCCACAGTATAAAAAGAATATATGGAATGTAGTGAAAGTGATTAAATTCTAGTGCAGTGAAGCGTTTTATTCAAGATGAAAATTCAAGAAACTATGTATTTCTGCCCCTTTAGCAATATATTTTCTCAAAAGACATGCAGTCAGACTCTGCATGTTATATGAACATGATGTGATGAGCCAGGAAATAATACTGAGCTGCAAATAAGTTTTTCATGAAATTGCTGTTCTGTATCTCTTTGGACTACCTTAAGATACATAATTACTTGTTATATTCACTATGTATGGCTGAAAAGGAGTAACTCTACTTGAGCTGCTGGAGAGATGCAGCCTACATGGCTGGGAGAATGGTTTAATGGTGACTTAATTATGCAGCTGCGTAAGTTGCTGTTGCTTCAAGGGCGCTGGGATACCATTTTGATTGGTGGAAACTGGTGAGAATAATGATATAAAAAGCTAATCCCCACATCATTGTGCTCCATCTCTAGCTAGTTATATGTTTCTGTACACGATTTTTGGCAACTCACTTGGATAGCAGCGGAGAAGCATATCTAACCAGCTTGCCCTTACTGGACACAGTTAGTATTTGTTTTATGAAGAGGTAGGGCAGGACATGAGAAGGGCTATGGCACTTCTCTGTCATTACCTTCCTCTAAAGAGGATGAAGCCACTGTTAGGGTGATTTATCTTGCAAAATTGAGAGTGACTGGTCATAGCATATTTCTAGAGAAATTTCAGAAATATTTAGGAAATATAAATGACTTTGGAAATTGGAATTGATTCTGGTTTCTTTTTCCTTTCCTAGTTATGGAAGCACAGTGATGGAAGATTGAAGTCTGAGAAGTTGGAGAACCAACAAACTGCACCAATGTGGAGGCTGCAAAATATAGAGAAGGTGTCAGAAGATCGTTTAATTTTGGTGTTTACCGGTTTTTGTCACTTCTCACCTGCCTCTGAATAAACAGGATATCTGGATGAAGGGAATTATGAAATGGAAAGACAAGATTTTGTTCCATAGAATAAATGATCGCCTATGATGGACAGAAATTTTCATGGTCTCTAAAATTTCTTCATGTGCTCATGGTTTTTTTTTTTCTTAAAATTTCATGGTAAGCTCTGAAATGAAAATCATTTTTCTGTCTCTTTCTTTAGTTAGAGTATAAATAAAATATGTAATCATGGGAAATCTTCAGTACCTTTAATCTCATTTATTTCATTATTTCTTTCCATGATCTCAGCTGGAATTTTTTAAAGAGGAAAAAGTGACATTGCTAATTGCTACGATTAGAGCTAATGCTGCTAAAGTGTTTATCTCTATAAATTAAAAAATAATAATCAAAACAAACACCCAATGATATTAACATTTCAATTTCCACAAGCCATGAAATAAAATCGATGCAGAGGCTGCTATACTTGCCCGAAGCTGCACTTTTGTGTGTTCCATAAAGATTATGGTTAGTCACTGTCACAGTATACATCCAGCCAAACTCATATTCACTTCATGAAGATAAGTATTTTCTGCCTAAATTCCAAATATTTTTAATTGCTGTTTATTTCAGATTTTTATTATCATATGAAAATAGGTAAATTGCTAATGATCTGAGATCCCATTTTATTGTATTTTGTTGATATGTTGATATTTAATGAGTTGATAGATGAAGCTGAAGTAGATCATTTAAACTGCTGTTCTCACAACTACAGTATTACACTTTCAATTTCACAAAATAACAGAGTTGTTGAGGCTGGAAGAAACCTCTGCTGATAGTCTAGTCTACCCATCCATGCTGAAAGCAGATGAACATTTATTAAGTTGCTCACGGCTGTGTCTGGTTAGGTTTTGAATATTTTCAAAGATGTAGATTCCAAAACCTCTCTTGGCAATCTTTTTTTCAGCTTTTCACCACCACGAATCTTACAGTGTGTTGGGTTTGTTTGTTTGTTTGTGTGTGTGGTACGGTGGATTTTGCCTTTTTTTTCTGTCACTGTGCGCTACTGAGATAAGCCTGGTTGTTAACCCCCTCATGCTTCCACAAGGTAATAGCACATGAGGTTAACCCAACTCTCTCAGTTTCTCTTTGTAAAACAGATGCTCCAGGTCCTGCATCACGCACTCCAGGATGCCCATGTCTTCCTCTACTGGAGAGCCCAGGAACAGACCTATGACTCTAGATGTGTCTCACCAGTGCTAAGCAGACAGAAAGGATCATATTCTTTTTCCTATAGGCAATGATCTTTCCAATGCAGTACTGAAGGTTGTTGGCATTATTTATTGTAAGGTGTAGCGATAAGCAGGACTAACGCAATGGAAATAGCGTTACAAAAGGTGGAAGGAAAATACAGCGCTCACCCGGATCGGAAGATTTGGGGCTCGCAGGAAAAGGCTCCCACCAAAGAGGGATCTCCAGGAAGAGATCCTTCCTCAGGGGCAGTCAGCCCTTAAATGAGGCCTTCTGGTTGCACAGGTGAATTGCCTTCACCTGTGCTCCCAGGGCTGACTGGGTCTTTCCTCCAGGTGCTCATTCAGTGGTTCAGGCCATGACTCAGCAGTTCCCATACATAAGGGAACATTTCCAATTCACTGTTTGTCACCTTCTCTATGAGAGTGGTACTGGAGACTATCAAAAAGTCAAAATAAACAATATGCACCACTATTCCTTCTTTCATCAAGTTAGTTATCTCACTGTAGAGGGCTACTTCAAGGATTAAGGAAATTTCCCTGATGTAAATCTTCACTGATTACTCAAGATCACATTCTGGTCCTTTATGTTCCTGGAAATGGTTTCCAGGGTTAGCTCTGTCATCTTCCCAGGGATCAAGGTAAGAATGACTGGCCTGTAGTTGCCTGGGTCCTCCTTCTTGCCTTTCTTGAAATCAGGAGAGACATTTACCTCTCTCTAGTCCTCAAACATCTCTTCAGTCACCATGATTATTTAAAGATCACTGAAAGCGGCCTCATGATGAAATCAGCCAGCTTCCTCAGTGATCTTGGGTGCAAGATCAGGTCCATGGACGTAGGTATATCCAGTTATTAAAGTGCTCCCCAGCCTATTCTCCCTCTAGAAAGACTGAGTATTCCTTGCTCCATATTTCCTCAGTGGTCTGAAGAACCTGGGATTCCTGAAGGATATTTTTTTCTGCTGAAATCAGAGGCAATGAATATACTAAATGCCTTGACCTTTTCCACTTCCTTTTTCACCAGCTTCCCTGTACTTTTCAGAAGTGGGCACAAGTTTTGTTTTGTTTTTTGCTTTCTTTTTCTGGTCCATTATTTCATTATTTACTTACTTGTAGGACTTTTCTTGTTGCCCCTCATGCTCTTTCCAGTGTCAGCTCTAGATTGACTTTGACTTTCCTAATCTTATCCTTGCATTACAGTGCAGCAGTTCTACTCCTTCTGAGTCATCTCCCACCTCTTCTAAACCTACTTTCTATGTCTGAGCTCATTCTTTTCAGCACTGTGTGGTAAAATGTTATTTTTTGTGTAGTGGACATTTTAAAAAGTAACATCCCTGGGTTTTTTTTTTTTACTTTTGAAACATGATCACTTGGTACCTTTTCCTGAAATAGTTATGGCAAAATCACCTTCTGATTTAAATCCCAGTAACTGAGTAGACACATTTTGAGAATATCTGTATCACACACACACACACACACACACACAGTGCTACTATTAAAGCTAGCAGGGGCAGGAAATCTCTCTAAGGTCATGCACTGTTCTCTCTCTCTCTCTCTTTTTTTTTTCTTTTTTTTTTCTTTTTTTTTTTTTTTTTTTGCAGCAGCAATAACTCTGATATCCCTGTCCCTAAACCTCTTTACATGCTGTTGCCAAACACTTGTTTCCCCGTCAGCTAACTCCATTATTTCAAACTATCAGCATTAACTGACTGTATAGTCCATCGTATATACACAGACATTGTATATACATATAATATATACAAGCGTTTTCTAAATAAATTTTAAAGAATGTCATAAATATATTCCTTATCTCCACAATTTGGCCTGCGTTTCCCCAAACCTGTGTTCCTCACCATTTGCTCACATTTCCCTTCACAAAATATTTGCAGAATAATGCAGTGAAGCCCCCTGTGCTGAAATGCGACAGTCTGGAATACATACAGACAGGATTTACGGCAGGTTCCCCATGAGTGAGGCTGGCAAGATGGCAGGAAATTGGAAAAAAAAAAAGTATTAGTATTTTTTCCTCTTAGTTTTAACAATCCATTCCAGCATGGTCAGAATCTGAGAAGGGCACATATGACCAGAAAGAAAATAAAGACTGGAGCTGGAAATGATTTTGTTGAGTTGAGAGCATGCTTAATTCCAAATGAAGGAAGCTTCTATTTTATCTGAGTCTTGACTCAGCTCTCACTGTTAGAAATTCATGAGTGGGGTTGAGGTAGGGGAGAGATCATAAGAAGAGCACTAGTGAGACATCACTAATGTTGCCAGACAACTCCATAATAAATATTCCTGATCTTTGTTTTCTCACATTCAGAATTATAAATTGCTGCCATTGTACTGAGGGCACACTCTGGGAACAATAAAGTTCAGAATCTGCAACAGTCCTTGATAAGCTTGAATGCCCAGATACTATCATTATTCAATCAAGTTGACAAGGGAATTCTTTCTTTTCACTCCTTTTGAATTGCCTTGCCTTTTGGCTACAAAAGCCTCAAAGGTTTGTAATGCTGCAACACTTTTGAAAAGATTGTTTCTCCTGCCTTCCCCACATTCCTACATCTGGAAATGCACTCTTCTAAAATGTGTTAACTTCAGCAGGTTGTAGTAAGTAGTTTAAAAGAAAAGCAGCTCCATTCAGTATCTTTGAAATAACTTTAATCTGCTGTGATGGTGGTAGACCTCTTCGGGTCTAGAAATGCTCTTATTTGTGAAGGTAAGACTCAGGATCAGGTAGGCTGGAAACATTCACACAGTTTCAGCCTGTGCCCCAAATCTACACACGGTCCTTCTCTGTCTTTAGCAAACCTTTCTGCCAGTGGAGAGGAGAGGGCTTTTATACAACATTTCTGTTGTCCTTCCCTGGGAGCATATGTTGAGTTAGTTAAACTGGCTTGATGCCTTTCTTTGAAGCAAATACACCACATTATTTGCACTGTAGAAAGCAGACAAATCAAGGCTGGCACACTCATATGAAAATAAACATGATTCTTTTCCCCTAGGAGGAAGGGAAATTTCCTGTCAGGTCAACTGAGCAGCTCTTGAAGAAATGAGGTGAGGGGGAGAAAAGAAAGAGGGAATTCATTGATAACTCAAGGTGCCAGCCTCTCTGGCAGCTTAGGAGCCTGGAGCTACCTGGTTATTTTTGGAAGAGAAGCATAGTGGGGCTCAGCTGTGCAGGACGCCATCTGACAGTCAGCCAGGGATGCCCGGAAGGGTTCTGCTATTTGTACAGTGACACTGAGGGCAGCACTGGAGATGTAACACCAAGTCATTAAGTTTCAAAGTACTGGAAAGACCATTAAGTCAATCTTCTGGAAATTATGAACTGTGAGAATTAAAGATGGCCATGAAGTTGATTCAGCAGTCCTGCTATACTTTGAAGTGCTGTCTTTCTGACGTAGCTATCTATTACTGTTTTTTCCCCCACTGGAGCCCTTCTTACATGTCTTTATGCACTTTCTGTCATTTTGAAAATCTCTTCTTTCACCTTTTCTACTTAACAAAGAGACAGAGGGCAGCAGGATAAATTTGTGTTTGCAAAAAACAGATAGTAAAAAGTTGTAAATAAATGAAGGTAGATGTTCTAAGGAAAACAATTGTAAGATTAGAATAAAACAGTGAGTCAGCTATGGCCATTCTTGCCATCTGTTTCCCCCACTTGGTGGCATCACCTATTCTGAAAAACAAGTACATTTCTTATTTCTAAGGCTACAATCCCAGTACTTAAGCAGATAGGCACTTTGAGTTTTAGAAGGTTTGTTTCTCTGTTGTCATTATTTTCCCATAGATAAATGAGAAACCCATGTTTCTAGGGTGAGATAGCAGGTTTTCATGTGGATCTCAGCACTTATCTCATTTAGGTACTGAGTTAAACTAGTACCAGCACTCAGGTGGAGGGCATGGTAGATCAGTCTATGTGAAGCTTGATGCTGTTTTAGATAGATTGCCTTCAAAATATGAGCTGATCACTTTAAGGCTGCCTGCTGGAATTTAGAAATAAGGGTAACATAGAGAGGCTACTCACATGTATAAAATGATATATAAAAATAATAATTACATTCTTTTTGTTTTATTTTGAGATTCCTTTTTTTTTCTTTTCTGATAAAAATTTCAATTTCATTTTATTTTGCTATGGTTCTTAGAAATTTTTTTACACATCTTCTGCAGTTCATTTTGTGTATGAAGCAAAATAAATCACTCTGTTTTCCAAAGCTGCTATGAAGGAAGTTTTTAAAATTACTGTAAATGACATGTCCAGGGAAAAAAAAAAAAAAAAA
>NC_034438.1:44964936-44966868 GCF_002078875.1 Numida meleagris | reverse complement strand
AAAAAAAAAAGTAGAAAAAAAAAAAAGAAGAGAGAAAAAGAGGGGGGAAAAAAAGGTCTTTAGTGGCCAATTTCTTTCCAGCAGATACTGGAGAAATTATTGTGAATCTTTCAGAAATGCTGTACTTCTGGTAACATTTGATATTCTATTAAGTTAACAATAATGAAAATCCTTTTTGTTTACAAAGAAGCTGTCAAATCTCCCAGATGTGTACATTTTAATTTCCATGTGCTTTTTACGTGTTGATTGTTTCACTTTTATATCTGCTCAATCTACCTGTTTTATAAATGGCAAAAGCTTCCATCCATTGTGAAGTGTGCTGAGGTTGTTTGAAGTAATTCGTCCAACATTAATGACGTAGTCTTCTTTTCTCCTTGAAATGCAAAGGATTACTGTTGTGCTGGGCAGCATCCACAATAGAGTAGGATTTCATCTCAAAGCTGGCAGCATAATGAGCTAGTTTTTACACTGAAAAGGAAATAGCTTTTTGGGAAAAAGGGCAGGTGACATGAAATAACTAATGTATTCTAACAAGTCAGTAACAGAGAGAAGGCTCTGTACTCTGTACTGTTCAAAAGCAAATCTATCCAGAGATGAGCATCTGGTGTTGTCCCTATTTCAGTGTGCTGAAAGATGCAGTGTCCTGTCTTGCTGAGTGATAAAATCCAACATACAGTAGTATACGTATGTCTCAGAATGTGGTGAAGGGGAGGGGAGGGGAGGAAAGGGGAAGGGAGGGGAGGGAAAGAAAGGGAATATGTATAGCTGTCTTCATGTTTATTTATGTTTTCAGAATTTTAGTAGGCTTGTTTTAAAACAGTATTTATGCCAACCTGTTAGAGCTGTGACCACCTTCAGATATGTGCTCCTTGTGACATATGAAATGCTCTTCGAGTGTGAATACTTTCCCTTCATTATCCCTGTCAGTGTGAATTAGACATAACTGAATGAAGAGTTAGCCAAGCTTCCAGGAGGCTCATACTGCCTCCCTGGACCCAGGATCTACATCCCTCCCCAAGACAGATTTGCTGTAGTGGCACCAATACTGTGTTAGCAGACAAATGTGTGCCCAATCTTTCAAAAAAAATAGTGCTGCCAGGACAGCAGAAGTGCTGGGGAGATACCTCTGAAGCTGTTCATTTTGGGAGTTCGTTACTGAGAACTGGTGGAACTGGCTAGGAAAGGAATACAAGGAGAGACGTTCAGTGATATTGCCCCTCCTATGATGGTAGATTGGCTGTAGTTGCAACTAAATAACCACAATTCTGAAGATGCTGAAAACTGTTACTTTATTTCTTCTAGGCTCTTGTTGCGTTAATGTTCAGCTAACTTGTGAAGATTTGCCTTGCCACTTAGGGGATAATTGGGCAGTGCAAAGGAGCACTGATTATACCGGTGATGGATATATTAGGTGGAAGTAAATAGTACAGATGCACTTCTAACTTGCAATTGTAATAATGGCACTGATGAAAGATTTTGGCAGATTATTAACATCAAAGTGACACCCAGGTGTGGGAAGATGATCATTTGTACGTACATGCTTTTGTAACAAATTTTTTCTAGGGCATTAAAAACTAAAAGATTATTTCCTTGGAAAGGAATGGAAAGGAATACTAAGACTCAGTTCAGATTATAGAGGACAGTTCACTGTCTGCTGACACCTCCTTGAATAATAGAGGGACCTGATGGCCTCTAGAGGACCATTTTGCATATGCTACCTCTGTAGCGATCAGAAGGACTAACGCAATGGAAATAGTGTTACAAAAGGTGGAAGGAAAATACAGCGCTCACCCGGATCGGAAGATTTGGGGCTCGCAGGAAAAGGCTCCCACCAAAGAGGGATCTCCAGGAAGAGATCCTTCCTCAGGGGCAGTCAGCCCTTAAATGAGGCCTAAGAGGGGTGGAGCCAGGCTCCACCCCTTCTGGTTGCAC